>NW_006198305.1:790599-839705 GCF_000334495.1 Tupaia belangeri chinensis
GGTGGCTTAAAACTCACGCCGGGCGCATGTGCGTGCGTGCCCAGGATCCTGAGAGGAGAATGGAGGAGAAGGGATTGCGGCGTGATCATCCCCTCTGGCGGGTGATTTCTCACTTTCTGTCTCTATATCTCTCTCTGTCTGTCTGGTGAGCGCACGCGCCCTATAGCGAAAACCTCTCCAAAAAAAATTTAAAAATTTTTTTTAAAAAAAGGCACATATACTCTATGGAATACTATTCAGTCATAAAAACCAACAAAACCCTGGATTTTGACAGAAAGTGGAAGAATATGGAAGATTTACTGCTGAGTGAAGCAAGCCAGGCTATGCAGGAGAGACATGGTATGTCCCCACTTAATTGTATGTCTGCACTCTATGACTGAAACTGATTGACTAAAGGTTGTACAAACACAAGAGATGGGTGTGAATGCCAGATATGGTGTGTGTGGACGAGTGGGGCCTAAGGAAGGACATTTGGAAAAGGGATATGGAGGCAGAGCATTGACAGGATGGGAGATGTGGTGTTATCAGTTGAAGATATTTTGATCAACTGGACTGGGGGGAAATGTTCCCATAAAGCTAAATAATGTGATTGAAAGTATAAAAAAAATTTTTAAAAATAAATAAATTAAATTAAATTAAAAAATAAATTTAAATTTAAAAAATCAACATAAAAATTAAAAAATAAATAATAAAAAACCCCTCCCCATCTCTTTTTCCTCACAATAAGGATCTTAGCTTGGATTAATTCGGCTGTGAGTGAGCTTGGCATGTGTGTGCGTGTGTATACACATGATCATATACATGCATCTAGGTACATTCATGAAACCATTTCAAACAAGCAACTGAGCAATGGCCTGTACCCTTATTTTCATATTCTCTTGTGGGAAGTCTTTCAGCTGGACAGTTGGTTATTTATATTAGTTACCATGTAAGTATTATCTAGAAATTTTTTTAATAGAAAAATAGAAGGAAAAAGAGAGAGAAAGACTCTGATACTAACCAAGTTTAAGTTCAGTTCTCTGAATGAAATCTTATTGCCTGTACTGTGGCAATATGGATTGGAGTCGAAGGCCTTCTGTTTTCTACTGCGTGAATACCCTGTGGACTGGTATTGAAGTGTTTTACTGTGGCAGTTTAAAGACATGAAGTCACTGTTGGCTTGGATTAGTACTTACGCTAAGAAATAGATGCTGTTTTAAACAACAAATGCTCCAGTGTTATCCTTCAGCCAACAGTTCTATTTTGGAAGGTTAACGTGTGTGTTTCTGAGTACACACGTTAGAGGGGCATAAGCTGTGGTCCAGATCGAGACAAGAAATACTAATTTATTTATTTTTCAAAGTTCATCCATCCATCTCTTCCCTGAGAGAGTCAGAGAGAGTGACACACACAGTGGCATCCTCACACCACAATCCACTCCTCGTCTCAGCCTTCCCAGATTATAGGCACACATGTGCATGCTTGGTGTGCTCAGAGAGGTCCCAGATGCAAACCCAAGACCTGGCCCCAAGAAATAATAAAGTGATGCAGACATGGGCATACAACGTATTAAAAATATCAGTGGGTGGTGGGGTCTCCTACCCTTCCACGGACCTCCTAATTCAACTCCTGCTGCATTACTACTGAGGAATGCAGTGGTGGCAAAGTGCTCCTGCAAGAGCCTATTTCCCCCTCCCTCGGTCTTGGTCTCTGAGCTGCTGTGAACACGGCCTTCCCTAGCTGCCTTCAACTCAGATTTTCCAACGTGGAGGTCACTGACAATGGAGCAATTAAACAGCAACAGAATGGCTGAGATATTTAAATTTCTGTCTCTAAATCTTGGTGGGAACCTCAGAGAGGCCTTGCTTTAATTATTTTCTTCTAGAATCCCAAGGTCAATAAGAACAACGCTTTGGGAGTCAGCTTGTTATTTTGGTTTTTAACTCTCCTCATCAATCTTGCAGTGTTTTAACTGGTGATGGTTTTCATAAGAGCTGAATTTGCATCTTGAGACTTTATGCATATTTTAGTAATTTATGCAGGAGGAAAACTGAAAGAAGCACTTAAAATTCTAGCATCTAGAATTTTAAAAAGTAATAATAAATGTTATTAGGAAAACTCCAAGTTTTAAGTTCTATAGTTCCAAACAAACCTTCTTTTCCCCTCTTTTCCCCACAAAAATAGTGCTTCATAGGGGCTAGTGGATAGTGAGGTGGCAATGGTCATTCCATGAGGTTCGAGTCCAGAGACTCTCTGAACACACTGGGCATGTGCATGCCCATGATCCGAGTCTTCCTGAAACTGGGATGACTCGTCACATGAAGACCCTGTTGGAAGTGCCCTCTCTTTTTCTCTGTCTCACTCATAGAAGAAAGAAATAAGCAAGCTTTTAAAAAAAAATAATAGTAATAAGTGTTCTTTCTATACCCACTAGAGGTATAAAAAGAACATTTCATTTGCCTGGGACCATGGTATAATCCTTTCCCAAATCTTATGATTAGTGTTGTCACTCCTTTTTTCACAGGTGAGAAAATTAAGGCTCATGAGGAAATAGAGCACGGTGGTCCTCAACGACTCAGAGTGACTAGAACAAAGACCAAACTCTGTGACTTGACAGTTCTTTGTTCGGTTTCCATCTGTAAAATGGAACTAACGAGATCTTGGTAGCAGGGTCTTATGGTTGCTGGAGGACTGAGTTTATGTATGTGTTTCATTTGGCAAGAAACATTCAGAGGGGGTCCCACAGCTTTCTCTGCCATGATAGGTTTTGAGTTCCTTGGCTTCTTTCATGGAGTAGGCTCCATTTATTAACGTCCATTAAAGTGAGGCTAAACTGAGCTCATCCAACCATCCACAACTGGAGGCCATCTAATTGGCAAATTTTTGTAAAAGTCAGTTTTCTCTTTGCTAAAATGGTGACATGAATAGTGATAATCTCACAGGGATGTGGGAAGGATAAAGCAAGATCATAGCATAATGTCTGACACTCACTTACTGCTATTGTTATTACTAACTAATGTAGTATTTAATGCCTAGTATTATTTTCACTATCATTTAACCTTTCCAATCTCTACTAATTTCCTTGTCATTTTATCCTTATCAAATAAAGAAATGAGAAAAGTTACTGTTTCCTATGTTTTAAAGAATTAATTGTATTTATTATTATTTTTTTCAATTTGAAAGAGACAGAGAGAGATGGAAAGAGGGAAATCAAGCCACCAGGTCCAGGACTTGAACCATGGTCGACCATACGGGAGTCCAGAGCCTTAACCACCATGCCACCTGCTGGCCCCATGTTCCCTATTTTTATAAGAAGAATTTACAAAAATAATTATTCAGCAATAATTATTCAACTACAGCTTAGCTGTGTTATGTACACTACAACCCATGCATTGGATGGCAAAACATTGTGAAATCACATCAGGAGACCTATTTTCTTTTTTTCTTTTTAACGATAGTGAGTATGAGAGAAGCTGCTTTGGCAGGGTCTCATCACTCCATGCCCCCTTTTCCCCCAGCTCTTTAGCTTTACAGAGGAGCATGCACTTGCACCCAGTGTGATTTTTCAAGCTGACCTATGGCTCCAAACACACGGTTAGCCAAATTGCTTCCAGTTTTGCAGGACACTTGCATTACTGTTGCACCACAGTAACTAGGTTGGGGACCTGCTTTCCAACTCTAATACACAATTTATTGTGTGACCTTGGGCAAGTCACTTGACTTTACTGTGCCTCAATTTCTTCACCTGTTAAGCAAGAGAATTGAACTGAAGTCACTTTTAATGCTAAGGTTACATATTTAAGATATCTTCATATGTGTAGATATATATACATACCATCTCTGTATACTAGCTATTCTTATTATTTAAAGCCACTTTGTGGAGGCTGGGCAGTGAAACATGGGTAAAATGTGATGCTCTGCAAGGCTGAATACACAGGAAGATTCTGGGTTTACACCGAGAGACCTCCCTGAGTACAGTGGGCACACACATGCCCATGACCCAGGGTTGGTTGAAGCAGAAGGGAGAGTAGAGCATCTGGATTCTGTTGGGGTGAAGTTTCTCTCCTTTCTCACTCACTTGCTCATAGAAGAAACAAATAAATTTTTTAAAACACTCAACAATTTGTAGTACACTCCTTTAACTTTTATTTTCATTTTCCTATCCGGTAATGCATAGAGTTGTGCAGGGATTTACTAAGGGATGGAATTAGAATGTGTGTACCGTGGCCTTCAGCCTCTGGTTTAGCTTAGATTTCGTTCTTGCTTAGTCACCCAAACCCAATATTCTACTAAAGAACTCGTTGGGCCTGTGGGAATGCTCAAGAGGGCTCTGGGAGGTACATTCCACCTTACTCGATTCTCAAGGATGTTCTTGCCTTCCTTTTACCCGAATGTCTCTGTGTTACTTTGCTTCAGACATTTTTCAAAAATAGCTCAAAACTTCTCAAAGATAATTCAAAAGTTCTCGACAATACATATTTTACTTACAAAGATGTATAGATAGGGGAAAACTTGTTAATTTTCTCTGACTCCTTGCAGTATGACACTTAATACATTGAACACCTTTTAAACGCTTGAATTTAGAAGCTGCGATATATGTTTTTCCCTGTGACCAAGAGTCCATATTTCCCTTTTACTTCTTCATGCTTAGCCTTTTAGTAGCATGATGATACTGATATACATGATATTGGTAAACTTTTATTTTTTTAAAGATTAATTTAATTTAATTTATTGTTATTTATTTTTAATTTGACCATAGAGAGACACAACACACACATACACACACACACACAGAAGGAAGCTGCGAAGTCCAGGAATCAAACCACAGTCATGTGGGAGCCCAGCGTCTTAACCACCATGCCACCTGCAGGCTCCCAATACTGATAAACTGTTAAAAGCTGGTTCAAAGGTATTTTAGACTTGACAGATTTTGTGGTTTGGGAAACAAACTGATTCTCAGAATTCGTCTTACCCAAAGAGGATTTGTTTGGCAGAGCCATTGTGAATGAATTCACAAAGGACCTGCTGGCCTAGAATGGACAGACACCTTTATAAATCACCCTCTCTGGTATTCCGTTATAGTAGTACAAAACATATTATTATTTGTACATCTCTGAGTCCACTGAGGGTTGGTTGCACCTAAGGATCTTGGTTGGGCTCAACTGGGTGACTACTTCATGTCACTGAGTCTGTTGTTCTGGGCCCATTGCTGAGACTTAGGTTCAGGTCTGCTCTATCCATGTCATTCTGGGACCTAGGGTGAAGAGATGGCAGCTCCCCAGGGGCTGGGGGAAGGCAACTCATCTCATGATGATGGCAGAGGTACCAGCTAAAGCACCCTGCTAAAATAAATAATTGATTGAGCTCATTTAAGGAAAAACAGTTTAAAATAATAGCATATCAGTATCAATATCAGTCTGTACTACTGTGACAGGACACTGGAATAGGTAATTTACACAGAACAGAAATTTATTTTCTCACAGTCCTGGAGTCTGGGAAGTCTAAGATCAAGGCACTGGCATCTGGTGAGGGCTTTCTTGCTGCGTCCTCACATGGCAGAAGGCAGAAGGGCAATCTGCCTGATCTCTGCCTGAAGCCTCTTTTGAGAGAGGCTTAATCGCATTAATGAGGAGTAGCCCTCATGGCCAAACCACTTCTTAAAGGCACCACCTCTTAATACTATCATATTGGCAACATCTGAATTTTAGAGAAGACACATTTAAATCATAGCAACCAGGAATGAAAATATGGCCCAAATCACTAAAGTGGCACTTTTTAGTGATGTTGTCTCTGTTTAGGGACATGATTTGATCACTCAAAAGGCCAACTCTACATCCGATGGGATTGTCTTCCCATGATGCCTGTATCTTCACAATGTTAGCCTTGAAGGCTCTGGGATAAAGAGGACAATGATGCTGATCACAGTCATATCCAGGACTGCCCTCCCAGTCCACCAGCTCAGAGTCATCAAGGGAATTCAA
Organism: Tupaia belangeri chinensis; assembly: GCF_000334495.1. NCBI lineage: Eukaryota > Metazoa > Chordata > Mammalia > Scandentia > Tupaiidae > Tupaia > Tupaia belangeri. The sequence continues at coordinate 796,560 of NW_006198305.1, forward strand.
GAAGCCCTCAACTTTCCCCCTGAACATTAGAGTAAAAGTGATGCTGTCAGCATTTCCCCTCCTGCTCTGGCTGAGCTCCTTCAATGTGGCATGTTCCTTTCGCCTAAATTTTTCCTATCAATCCAGTCAGTTACCTGCCTCCTAGAGTGGGGAGTTCACCAGCCAGCAATGTCCCAAGTAGCAAATATGAGAAGGGTAGGAAGCGAATGGAAGAGGCTGCATATGAGGCTGAGCTTTCACTACGGCTTCTCAGCGGCTCTTTGCTCCCCTGAAGGTGGAGAGGGAGTAAAAGAGAAAAGGCTAGGAAAGAGGGGACAAGGTAAGAGGAACCTCACTAGTGTAACCCACAGAGGAAGTCTAAGTGGGGATATCAGTGGTTCTCCCGGCAGAGCTTCTATGAGATGCTCTTTTTAAAATGGTGGAAATGAAAGCTTAGAGGATTTAGAAACATGGAAAGTGGTTATGGATACTGGAGACAGTATGGGAAGAGGGTAGAAGAAGGGGAAGAGTGTGAGGAAGAAATTAAGAAGAAAAATAGAGAAGCAGGACATTTATAGAACACAGAAATGGATTATTACCTGTTGATGCTAACATGTATAGTATCCTCAACTGGAGTGACGTGAAGTATATTCATGTTGGGAAAATTCACTATTTTCAGTAGCCCGTCACAGCTAATTTATTTTTATTAGACCAGCATATTTTCTTGCAAGGTCAACATGAGAAGGGTCACTTATTTATGCTGCTCACTTTGGATAACTCAGTTCTATCCCCAAGTGGGAAATAACAGTAATAATGATGGAGATGATGCAGCATTTACTCTGCATGGTAATAATCAGGCTACCAATATCATCACCATCATCATCATCATCATCATCATCATATCCATGCCCCACTTTATAGAAAAGGACACTGAGACTCACTTAGTGACTTGCTCAAGATCAAACAGCCAGTTAGTGGTGGAGATAGGATAGAAATCTAGTCATTCTGACCACAACCCAGTGGTCTTTCATCATGCTGCATCTGTCTCTAGGAGGATATTGTGATTTTCCACCCTGTCTGATGTGCTTTGTTGTTACAGAGTTTTAAGTAGTGAAACCAGAAGTTGAATGAATTAGTATGCATGAGAAAGTTGAGCCGGAACATCACAGGGTGTTGTGAATGGAATGCAAGTGAGTATGGAAGTTTGACTGCTTTGCAAGGGGTTAGGGAGCTGGGCAAGGTGATGGAGGCTTCAAGAAGACTCCAGAGGGAGCCCAAAGCCTTCGGGATGAGCTCGTGTGGACCCCAGCCCTCTGAGGTGGAACCCTGGGGCATGAAGACTAGGACTGTATCATCAGACTTGGGCACCACCCCTCATATTAATACAACCCACATGAGCCTTTCCTGGCTTTGGGATCATCCTATTCAAGGACAAGGAAATATCTGCTACAAATTGCAAGATAGAGGTTTCTTCTACCAACCCCAGTGGATATTAAATATGTGAATAAGTACAGAAAACAGAAAATTAGGGGTCAGACAGACCACTACCACCCCTCACCCTACCCCACGTGAACTAGGTAAGAGACCTAGGGAGAGGCCTTAACTTTTCTGTGCCTGCTTTTGCATCTACTGAATGGAGTAGTAACACCTGTCTTGGGGGATAGTTTAGGACTAGAGTTTAGAACAGAAAATGTATATAATGTGTTTAGCACTGTACCAGGTCTATAGGACACTGCAAATCCACTGGGACTCTTGCTGTTTGCATAGGAGGGGGAAAGGTCCTCGGGCAGCATGAGGAAATGTCTGGAGCTGGTTGGAGGGCTACTCCCATTACAAATAGGGAATGAGGATTTTTTTTTAAGAATTACTTAATTTTATTTATTATTATTATTATTATTATTATCATTTTTAATTTGCTATTGGGCATGCACACACATACACACACACATGCACAGAGAGAGAGAGAGAAAGCCACCAGATCCAGGACTTGAACCACAGTTGGCCATGTAGGAGTCCAGAGCCTTAACCACCATAGCACCTGCTGGCACCTGGGAATGATTTTTTTATGAAGGATTTAAGGAGCAAGAGGAGGACTGATAGGTGCTGGGGAGATCAAGGAACTCGAGCAACCTTCCCTCCATGTCTCATTCCCCAAATCTAACTTGCTTTTACATAGCAGGCCATCGATCCTGTGATGCTGAGAAGACACAGCCAAAGTGGAAGAGTAACTACCTTGTGGGAATTAATCTCTTTTTACTCTTATCTATTTTTCATATTGCTTCTGTTCTTTAGAAAAATTCAAAATATTTAGTTTTCAGGAAAGTCATGATGCATCTTTGCACAGAAAAACATAGAAAAATACGTCATGGCTGAAAATTCACACTTTGAGTCTTTTCTCATTAAATGCAAATCCAGGTTTGCACTTTGTTACAATTTGAACTTTTCTCACAAGAACCTGCTTTGGAGCCATGGTTGTCTACCACCAAAAGCACAGACTCTGCCCTGACTCCCTGGTCAGCAAAGTAGAACAAAGGTAACGTGGGTGGCCAGTAAGAATTGGCTCAGCTATTAGGGGAAAGAGCATTTGTAGAATGTGTTGGCCAATAGGGAGTCACATGTTCTCTTTCAAAGTGTTCTGTGTTTTGTTGATCTCTGACCTCCCCCAGGGCTAGGGAATGTGCACATAGTTTCCTAGGAACAGATGAATGATCTTGGCCACATCTCCTATTTCCCAGGGCAAACATACAGATCTCTGAAAATGTCCGACTTAGTGCACATGCTCCCAGCTACCAGCAGCTCAACATGGAGTGCAAGTGTGTATTCTAGGGCCCAAGAAAAGTTGCTTCTTGAGCCATGGACAGACAGCAAAAATTATCTAGGCATTTGCAGCCAACCTGGTCACACCCTGATGGTAAGTCTCACCTCTGGTAAGATGGAGTCCTACCAGAGGCCCAGGTAGGGCATATGCAAATAAGTGCAGATATCAGAGAACCTGAAGAAACTGAAGCCTTTAGGCAGGACAACTGGGCTTGTCATTTCCAAGAAAAAGTAAATCCTTCCTGATGTGTTCTCTGTGTCTTATTTTAGAGAAGAGAATTGCATCACCCTTTGTGACTCTCCTATATATTTTTATAATGTCTGTATTAAAGTCTTGTCTGTCATCAATTTAGAGTCTGGGTGCCTGTGCTGAGACTTTTAAAAAAATAAACCTTAGCAAGAGGTGATGTGACAGTAACATGATAAGGTGGCACAATCGATTAAATTACTCGTGGAAATCTCCTACTGGCATCGGGAAGGGATTTGTACAAAACTCAAGGTGGGGCATGAGTCACTCTGAGTCACAGACCACACAGCTTCCTAGGATTCCTCCCTTTTAGGTCACATCACCCTATTAACAGGAAAGGTGGTTGTCCGAGTGACTGTATTTCTCCAGATGGAGATTATATACAGTTCCAATGAACCCAGATAAAGAAATGAAGATAATTTAAAAATGTATGTGCCCTTTGCTTTCAAACACTGCATACTTTATTTGGAGGGGTGGAAGTAGGGTTAAGAGTTCATAAATATATTTTCCTTTTTTTCCAATATTAAATATATTTTAGGATGAGCCTTCAGTGCAATTCAAGAGGCCATAAGAGAAGAGGATTCAAGAACATCTTAGGTGACTGAGGGAGGCTGTGCTGATGTGAAATAACTTATGGAAATCTTCAAATCAGTTACAGCTAAACCTTCCAATTAGGGCAGACATCTTTCATTTTAGCCTGCCCACCATCTTTCCCCTTCTAATGTTAGCAGTGCTCCTCTTTTCTGCAGAGGACACATCTCACAGAGTTCTGGGCCTGCTGCCCCTGACCCATTCCATCTATTTCATGATTGGTACAGGGCTGGACGTTGGATCCCACCCAGGCCACACTGGGAAGACAGCTATTCTTCTAAGATCTGACATCTGTTCACAAGCTGCCTCTGCCTCCATAATGTGAGGACTTTTCCTGGGACTACATCCTCAGAGGATGCTCGGGGCCTGGTATCTAATAGCGGCTCAATAAATAGTTCTAGAATAAATAAATGGCTATCAGCCTCTAATGGTTCCTTAGTATTATTTTCATAAAGTTGAAATAGTCAAACCAAAAATAAGAAAAATATCAAATAGTGATAAATGCTATCCAGAGGGTTAAAAATAGCAAGTATGGTGAATGAGTAAACAACTAAGGAGTGACTTGACACTGCATGGTTAGGGAGGTCCAGCCTCTCTGAAACCTTGATAAGCAGCAGCCAGCCCAGTCAGAGCAGAGTGCAGCAGGCAGGGAAAACCTCTTGAGCAGATGCTCCAAAGTGAGAATGGGTTTAGCAGATGTGAGAATTGCGAGAGGATCAGTATGACTGCAGCAGAATAGGTAACAGAGAGAACAGGTGAGAGAGTTGTCATGGAAGGCAAGGGCAGGGTCCTGCCAGGGTAGGGAGCATGATTATGGGGGTAAGAAGAAAATGAGAGATCAGCAAGGAGATGATGGCAGTGGCTCAGAGATAAGATGTAGAGTCTTGGAAGAGGGTGGTATGAGTAGAGATGGGAGCAGGTATTGGGTTTGAGATAGGCTTTTGAGATGCAGTTGACAGACCAGGCTGACCGAATAGATGATGGTGGTGGAAGAGGGGGTGAGGGGAAAGTATTTGTGAAAGATCAAAAGTAACTCCTAGAGACAAGACTGGGAAGCAGGTTCTTAATGGAGGATGGTGGGGAGCACAGTGGGGAGCTGCAAAAATCAAGAATCCTAGGTGGGCCTGTAAGTGACTATGCACTGTATAGAGAAAGTCAGATACAACATGGGCCTTGGCAGTTGAAATTCCAGCCATGGAGTTTGAGAAATACACTGGCAGCTGTGCACATGCTTAGGATCCTGGCAAGATGGACAAATTGGACAAATGGAGGCGTGACTGGGACTTTGGGAGGAGGGTTCTGTTGCTCTCTTTCTCTCTCTCTCTCTCTCTCTCTCTCTCTGTCCCTCTCCCTCTCCCTCCTCTCTCTCTCCTTCTCATACACATGTACTCTCTGACATTTTAAAAAAGGTCCAGTAGGAAGCTAGATACCTCAGGATGGAATTGCTGGGGGAGATGGTGACTGTTAATGGAGATCTGGGCATCACTGGCTTCCATATAGCCCCTGGAGTGAGACTGGATGGGATCACTTTAAGGGAGGACAAGCAGAAAGGAAGAACAGCCCATCCTGAGAGAGGAACCAGAAAAGCCATCAAAGGCAGCTGACAGGAGCCCAAGGAAGAAGGGGAAGAAGGATAAGGCTATGACATTGGAGGTCAGGGGAGAAGAGGTTCCAGAAGAGGGGCTGGCAGTGCTGAGCACTGCAGAGGGGCCAAGTAAGATCATCACAGAGAAGAGGCCGCTTGATTTTGCTACACGCAGAATCACTGGTGATGTAGACAATGGCAAAGGCAGCTATGGCGTGCTTCGGGACAGAAAACTAGCTGGAGAGGGTTGAAGAGACACCAGTGAGACAAGATTATTGAAACAACTACAGACTACTCTCTGTAAAAGTGTTGCATTATCTTATTTAATTGTGATAACCATGATATGAGGGAGGTGTTGTTCTAACGCCATATAAAGATTAAAAATGGGGACTTAAGACCACAAGGTCCGTAGGGTTGGAAGTGGGTTTCGACTCAGAGTTTGAAGTCTTAACCTCTATTCCCTTCTTGCTCCTCACGCCTCGCTACTCTAATCCCACAGCTGCCTGGAATAAGGATTAGCCATATAGGGGCATTACTAGAGGAAGAAAGAAAACAAGTTAAGGGTGATTTCTCTTTGGAAGGGCAGTAACCATCTGGAGGCAGAGTCCCTACATTCCCCTCCCCTCTTCCCTCCCCAGGAATGATGTCATCTGTACCAGTCCAGGTATAGACCGTGCTATTGCTTTTTCAATCCTTCCTTTAGTAACTCCAAATTCGGCCTATTTGTCATCTCCTTATCTTAAACAAACTGCCCCAGAGTCTTAAAAGAACAACAGCTACATTCCACAGTTCAGATGTTGCCTGGTAGAACACAGACCTCCAAACCAAAGACCTTGAAACAGCCCAGCAGGAAGAATGATTGAGACTAGAAGTATACTGGCTTTATATAGATTTAGCCTTGAAATAATAATGTTAAATCTCACCATGCCACACTTCCCAGCTAAGCTGTCAAAAAAGAAAAGAAAGAGAAGAGAACCAGTCAGAGGTGTCCAAGAGGGACAAGGACCCAAACGAGGGCCAGGGACCTGAATGATACTCGACATGTTATTCTAGAAAATCACAGCCACATTGTTTGTGTAGACTGCTTCAGGGAAAACACGCAGCTTTTTTCTTTTGTAAGAGGTAAACTCAAAACCATGTCAAGGAAGTCTGAAGTCTCATCTCCTTGGACGGAATTTTCTCAAACACTACGTGAGGTGCAGTCTCACTATTTGGTTTCAGACTTTTTTTCTTCCCCCTAAGCATAGGTTCTTTTTTTGAAACCAAAATTTACATAAAACACCAAGAAATTTATGTCAACACAAAGCATGATCCCTCCCACTCCCAAATCAGAGGGAGACTTAGAATATATTCTTACAAGAAGGGCCATTTCCAGGGAGGGAAACTTCACAAAGACCAGCAGCCCCGGTATGGCAGAGAAGGCCAAGCTCTTCTGAGCTCCATAATGAGGGGATCCCGTGCTTCCACAGCCAAGCTTAGAGGAGAAAAATTGTTTCAAAAGGTGCAAGGTGTGCTAAGAGGAGAAGTTGCCTCTTTTGATATGAAGCTGCAGAAACTGCATGATTTCCAATAGAAATGACTAACATGCTCTCTTTGGGAAGGTTATTCCCCCTCCACCAAAACATCTCTCTCTAAAAGGAGGCTGAACTGGGACCAGCAGTTACCGTATTGGCTATGTCGTTGGACTCCCACGTAGTCGACCGCGGTTCGCGTCCCAGACCCGGTGGCTTAAAACTCATGCCGGGTGCATGTGCGTGCGTGCCCAAGATCCTGAGAGGAGAATGGAGGAGAAGGGATTGCGGCGTGGCCATCCCCCCTGGGGAGTGTTTTCTCGCTTTCTGTCTCTCTGTCTCTCTCTGTCTGTCTGGCGAGCGCACATGCCCTATAGCAAAAACCTCTGAAAAAAAAAAAAAGGAGGCTGAACTGTAAGTGGGGTACCCAGCTCACCCAAGCAGGCTCAGCACCATCCCAGCCATGACCTGCAAAGTTCAGAGAAGAACCTCAAAGGGCTCAAAGCAATTTGAGGGCAAGTTATCAGAACCAAGGGTCAGAACTTCATCCTCTTCATTTACAGGAGTGGGATGGAAGTGGGACAAGTCCCAGAGTAGACGAGGGTAAAGGGGGTGGTAGTGGAGTGTCTATTTCGAAGAGACAATGTGGTGGAGCAGGAAGTAACATACCTGGGGACCTCTTTTGGCAGAGGCCTTCTTTAGCAAAGCTCAGGAGAACATCTGAGTTAGAAAGAGGCCCAGCTTTTAACCTGAGTCCGTCCCACCCTTCCACACACCTGACCCTTTAGCTTTTTAGTAATGAATCCCCACATTGTGGCTCTGTCTATTTAGGCTGGAGGAGGCCATCAAGGCAGGCTGCCCAGGCAAGGGGCAAACTTTGTCTGCACCAGCTGTCCTTGGAAAGGTCTTTGAAGGACATGGTGCTGGATGGCACTACTCTGTCCAGCCTGCTGTCCGGAATCATAGGCAGACTCCACATTCCTTTGTAGTGACAAGGAAGGTAGCAGACTCTTGGACAGAAGGAGGAAGAGCCTTGCTTCTCTGGAGTGAATGTGAAGAAACTAGTTGAATCATAGCTGAGGAAGCCATCAGCCTTTCTCCTGTGGCCAAGGGGGCCCTAGCAACCCAGAGAGCTATAGTAGGCACAGCAGTAAGGGACAGAGACAGCCTAGTGCTGGAGCATGGGCTTTGGAGCCAGGGAACCAAACGTGAGTCCCAGCTCAGCCATTTGCCGCTCTGTGAACTTGGGCAAGTTCATTGGCCTCTCTGGGCTTCTTTCCTTGCTAGTATGAGGGACATAGAATGACCTCATAGAAGTGGTGAGTATTAAATGGGTTCGGACCTGTAAAGTACTTAGCAGAGTGTACACATTGTCTTTTGTCTTGATGCTGCCAGGCAGGTTCTCTGCTAAATAGATTTCATGTTGGGGGGATGGGAGTGGGGACAGGTGAAGTCCTCCAAACCACTATTTGGCTTCACCACAGTTCTTGTCTCCTATATTGGCTCCTATTGGGATCCCCTGAAGAATCTTTGGGATTCCTCCTGAGCTCTGGGCTCTGTCCCCTCAGAGAACTACACTAGATCATCTTTTGTGTTTGGGTTTAAGGGCCTGCATGATCATGAAAGCTTCCACAAAGCAGCATAGCCTAAACCACTCACATAGAAAAGAAGTGTGTCCTTGGGATCCCTCATTAAAAAAGCCACATTCAGCAAAAAAGAGCTAAGCCAGTTAGTGTTTCCAAGCTTCCCCGAGTTCCATTGAGTCTCCTCCTGTCTTGTCCTGAAGCAACCTAGTACCCTGAAATGTCCCGGCTATCAGCACCCAGGCAAGCCTCCCCGGACTTCTCTCCCTAATTCCACATCTAATGTTTGGGAGCTTTGTCCTCCCCTCCTAGCTCAAAGTTATGCTGGGTAGGACCAGTTTAAACCTGTCTTAATTGGTGCCAGTAGGTTCTCTCACATCTTGCTGTGTCCTTCATATGTCACCTTTCCAATGAGACTATACAGTCTGCTCCATTTCAAATGTCATCTGGGTGGTGGTATAGCTGGATGCACATCAAAGAGGTCCTGGGACTTCTCTGAGTATACCAGGTACACACATGCCCATGGTCTGGGCTAACTGCGACCAGAAGTCCAAGTGCAGGGATCTCAGTGTGGGAGCCCTGTTGGGATTACCTGGCTCTCGGTCTCTTTTTCTCTTGTGAAGGAACTGGATGAACACTTTCTTAAAAAAATAAAAATAAAAAAACAGGGGTGGCATGGTGGTTATGGCACTGGACTTTCCCACATGGCCAATCACAGTTCAAGTCCCAGACCTGGTAGCTTGCTTTCTCACTTTCTCTCTCTCTCTCTCTCTCTCTCTCTCTCTCTCTCTCTTTGCCTTTCTCTGGTGAATACACATGCCCTATAGTAAGTTAAAATAATAATAATAATAAATTAATAGTTAAAAAATATTAAAAAGGTCAACCTCTCTTTCCACCTCCAAGAGAAGCTAATATGAGTTGTAGTTTACATGGGGTTTTCCCTTCAGAGTGATTGCTTTCCTGACCTTGAGGGAGTCTGGAGTGATCCTCTTTGCTTCCATGAATATTAAATGCCACTAAAACATTCTGGCATTATTATAAGCGGATTTAGAGCCTCTATTTCAAAACCCACTTAATAGAAGAAAAGAAACTGTTCCTGAGATTGTTGGGCTTGACTCTGAAGCTCACACACCCCTCGCAGAGCTATGGCTCCTGCAAAGTGGTAGAGTCCTGAATTCCAGGGGTTCCCGGCCACCAGACACATATTTGACTCACTGAAGGAGTCTGAGCACTACTGATACCTGGGAGTTGGTCCAAGGGAAAGCCTGGACATCAGGATTTTTAACCCTCCTCCAGGAAATCAATCAACGGAAACTGAGAACCATAGTTTCACAGTGATTCAAAAGTGCCGAAGTTACTCAGTCATTATGGGGACTTCAAAACACTCATGGGGAGCAGAATTAAAGTATGAATTTATTTGGGTGCAAACAATTTTGAAATTCATGCACATATATATTCCCCCCAAATTTTTGAAGCCCCCACTATTGGTTCTTCTGAGGTGGGCCTAGGTATGTTTTAGAAGCACTGCAGGTGTTTCAGAAACTGTTCAACCATGAGCGAGAGAATCATGGCCTTGACCAGTGGTTCTCAGAGTGGCTAATGCATTACTTAGAAATGGATGGAAATGGGACCAGCAGTTAGCATAATGGCTATGTCTCTGGACTCCCATATAGTCGAGCACGGTTTGAGTCCTGGACCTGGTGGCTTAAACTCACGCCGGGCACGTGTTCATGTGTGCCCAAGATCCCGAGAGGAGAATGGAAGAGAAGGGATTGCGGCGTGGCCATCCCCCCTGGGGGGTGATTTCTCGTTTTCTGTTTCTCTGTCTCTCTGTCTGTCTGGCGAGCGCACGTGCCCTATAGCAAAAACCTTTCCAAAAAAGGAAAAATGAAAGAAATTGATGGAAATGCACATTCTCAGGCCTCACCCCAGGCTTACTGAATCAGACTTTTTTTTTTCCTTAACTTCTTTCACAAAACAGGGAGGCCAAGACACCAAGAGACCGAGAGAGTTAACCAGGTCTTTATGCTGCAATCATATTCGCAGCCTCAGTCAGCCAGGACCACAGGTTCATGCATGTGCACAGGGAGACCTTGGGACACAAACCCAGGACCTTCTCACATGCCTCAGCATTGCACAGCATTGTGTTACTGCTGCACCACCTCAGTTGACCCGAGCTGGCCTGAGTCAAACTTTGATCTGTGGTATAACACAGGTTTACTTAGAAAATCATACAAATAAGCACATGCTTACAACGCAGGGCTTTCTTGTCTGGGTATTTCTATTACATAAATAGAAAAATAAGGACTCTATCTCAATTCCTCCTTCCTCCTTTTGTAGGGAAGAGCCCACCAATTTTTTTTTTTTTTTTTGAGGGGTTTTGCTATAGGGCACGTGCGCTCGCCAGACAGACAGAGAGACAGAAAGCAGGAAATCACCCCCCAGGGGGGATGGCCACACCACAGTCCCTTCTCCTTCATTCTCCTCTCGGGATCTTGGGCATACTCACACACACGCCTGGTACAAGTTTAAGTACTGGGTCCAGGACTCAAACCATGATCGACTACATGGTTTGGTCGACTACATGTCTGGTGACATAGCCATTAAGCCAACTTTTGGTCCTGAGCCCACCATTTGTTATTTTTTATTTTTATTCCCTACTGCCACTGGGAAAAGACTTGATTAATCATTAGTGATAGGCAAAGGGATGTTTGATAAAACACAGATTTATTGCCCACCCATAGGCGATCATATAATTTGGGGAAGAAAATAGGAGGTTTGGGGGAAAGCAAAATGCATAAGTTTGTGGATTTTGAGTGGGTTTCACACTTGGTACCATTTTCCAACCCTGGAATGTTTCATCCACCAAGCCTGTCTAAACATTGAAGTACATCTGGCAATTTTAAGTTTTTAGTGTCAAACTAATTTTCTTGGAGCTGAAGCCAGACTTTTCTGGTAACTAGGTAACAGTTCCAAACTACGGGTAACAAGAGATTCAAGCCAATATGTAAACTCCTGTTTTGGGTCTCTCTTTTGCATTATTATCTTTTAAAACTCTATAGTAAAACTGGGGAGGAAAATGAAGAGAGGAGAAAAAAAAGAGTGATCATGGAAAAAGTTCACGTATCACCCTAAATTCTGAAAGCCAAGGTGACCTTGAGCTCATGCCCAGGAGATCTGTATCTAAGGTAGGGCATCGAGTGGAGGAGTCTGCAGCTCTGAACACAGCCCCGTCTTCCTCCTTCCTTCCTAAGATACGTTTTTGAAGAGGACAAATCACAGGAGTGGTTCCTGGGATGTGACAGACTCAACTGTGTTAAGATGCATCCAAAAACTCATGTTTCACAAAATTGCAATTAAAGCAAAAGAGGTGATGAAAACCCCTTGGAGACAGGACTGTCTTCCTTGAAGGACTGCTCAAAGGCACTCTACAAAGCAAAACTGCTTAAAAGGGATTCTGACATAGGAACTTCTGCTTTGACAATGGAAAGGACCCAGACATCAATTGTTTTTTTTTTTTTTTTTGGGGGGGAGGGTTGGCAGGGAGGTTTTTGCTATAGAGAGCATGCACTCGCCAGACAGACAGAGAGACAGAGAGAGACAGAAAGCAAGAAATTGCCCCCAGGGGGGATGGCCATGCTTCAATCCCTTCTCCTCCATTCTCCTCTCAGGATCTTGGGCACACATGCACACGCACCTGGCGTGAGTTTTAAGCTACTGGGTCCGGGATGCGAACCGTGGTCAACTATGTGGGAGTCCAGCAACATAGCCATCACGCTAACTCTGGTCCCCCAGAAATCAATTCTTGAGCACCTTTGCTGCCTAGAGTGATCTGCTCCTCAGTGCTAAGGCTGTGAGGAGAGAGCAGGAAACAGATCTGAGATTATAGGGTGCCCATGTCGTTGGCAGTAGGGTGGTCTTTACTGAGAAGCCTCAGAATTCTCTGAGGATTGGGAAACATTGGTCTCTTTAAAAATTTGTTAAAATGCTGTTTAAAATGCTTTCACCTCAGAGGTTCTGATTCGGTCGGCCTAGAGAAGGCTCTGAGCATCCCTGTTTAAAGAAATCCCCCCTGATATTGATGCTGATGCTAGTGATTTGAAAACTTCCCTGAGAAACTCTACTCTGTGTGAATTCTGCAGAATTGGCCCCAGACTCCTAAGAGGATTACCCAGTATCTTGTTACCACATCACGTTGGGTATAGACTTGGGGAATCAATATGTACGCATCACCATCCTCATCATCACCGATGTCTCTCTGATTCTGCAGAGATGCAACCCAGGAGTCACCTGAAGGCCCTCACAGGCACGGAGTGATGTTGAAGTCACCTGAAGGCACTCACAGGCACAGAGTGAGGTGGTCACCCAACTCCCCCATTGACACTGATGCCTCTGTGATGTTGGAACACCACTACGTATTCCAGTCTGCTCTGCTATACCTGGCATGCTCTCACTGCTGCTCAAGCCCAGTGCTGGCTCTTCTAGGGTACCTGGGCACAGCTCTGCAGAAGGGGCTGGAAATTCCTTCACCCATCTTTATGACACTGACCCAGAATAGAAGCACCCAGAGCTGCCAGATGGAGCAGAGGCACCACCATCCTTCTTTCTCTATGCCCAATAGGGAAAGGGGAATGGAAGGCAGATCCAACCCAAGGAGACTGCTTTGGCAAAAAGATTACATGAAAGTAAGGATAGGCCTTGGTCTAGAATATTCCTGTTGGTATGGAATCAATCAATAAATAAAAAGGAGCTAATCTGCTCTGCCTTGTAAAGTAGAAGGAGTGGAAGCCTTTGAGGCCTGCAACACTGCTCTGTGCTGGGTACTTTGCCCCCACTGTTTCATTTAATTCGCAAATCCTGCACACAGCAGAGCACCCAGTGTTCCACGTCCTTGCTGGCAGCTGGTAATGCAAAGCTTTCTCATTTCGTCAGTCTGCTGCGTATAAAATGGAGGTCGTAGTTGATATTTCTCTCATTGCTGACGAAGTTGAGTTCTTCATTTGAAATGAAGAGTATTTATTTTTTAGTGTTCCCATCTTCTTTAAAATAATAATCACATTTTTACTGCTAGCCCATCCTGGTTTTACAGGTCACTGACATCTGATTTTCTCTGGGTTAGTTGAGGAGGAAATGGGGAGGAAGGGAGATCATTCTAGACTTGGAGGAAGGAAAAATGGGAAACAGACCTCTATTCTGAAGGAACAGGCCCAACAGTGTGGTGATGGGCTAAGGTCAGAGGAAGGCTCTGCCCAGAAACCAGCTTGGGTGGATTTGATCCAGGACTTTAGGAAGGTGAGGCTGGATGCCCAGCTGTGTGCCTTATTCAACAGTGCAGCTCCATTCTCACCACAGACTTCAGCAAAGCCTTGTGAAGACTTGTCAGGAAGATGCTGGTGCGGTATGGGGAAGCCATGCATTGACTGGAGGTGGTGTGAGGGAAAAGCAGAGCAGGGTTTGGGGGTAAATGGAGAGAAGCACCCACCATAGTGGCAGCCCTGCCCCCTCATACCACCAGCACTAGCTGGGAGGGCACAAGATAGTCTGCTCTCAAGGCACAGTGGGGACTTGATGCTAAAGGCCAGGGTGACCCTGTAGGTGTAGAGGACAAAGAGATACACATTTACACTGGGGAAACAAGATCAGAAAGCCATCCATTTGAGTCACCCTCCTCAAGACCTGCTCTGTCATTCTCACTTTTCTTTTTCCTCCCTTAGGCATAGCTCCTTTCCCAGCCAGAGCCTTGGTCAATCCAGGCCGCACTTTCCAGGCAGGCCTGCAAGTGTCTGAGTCCCAGCAATGAACCAGTGTAGGCAGAAGCTAAGATGCTCACTATATGTTTTGTTTTTAGTATATGCCCATTTAAAAAAAAAAACTGAGTCAGAGTTCACATAATATAAAATTGACCATTTTATTTTATTTTAATTTTTTATAAAGACTTTTGCCATAGGGTGTGTGTGCTTGCCAGAGAGACAGAAAGAGACAGAGAGACAGAAAATAAGAAATCACCCCCAAGAGAGGGCACCCATGCCCCAATCCCTTCTCCTCCATTCTCCTCTTGGGATTTTGGGCACGCTCATGCTCCATGCCTGAGTTTTAAGTCACTGGGTCTAGGACTCAAACTGTGGTCAACTACATGGGAGCCCAGCAAAGTAACCATTACACCATCTGCTGGTCCCAAATTAATCATGTTCAATTATACAATTCAGTAGCATTTAGTACATTTCCAATGTAGTACAACCATAATGACTAGTCTAGTTCTAAAACTATCCAACCGGTTTTTTTTCATTGCTAGAGGGTACATGTACTCATGAGAAAGACGAGAGAGAGAGAGAGAGAGAGAGAGAGAGCGCAAGTGGAAGCACCCACCCAATGGGTCACAGTCACACTCCAATTCTTTTCCCTCCATTTCCTGTTCCTGTCAGGATTTGGGACATGCAAACACACACCCAGTATGTTTTATCCATCCTCCAGGGCTGGGATGCAAACCATGGTCAACCATGTGGGATCCAGCTTTCTAAGCTTAACAGTTAAGCACTGTGCCACAGGGCTGGCCCCTTTCTTTCTTTTTAAATACACTATTTTTAGAGTAGTTTTGGGTTCACAGCAAAATTGAGGAGAAAGTACAGAGCATTCCTTGTATATTCCCTTTTCTCCCCAAATCCTCACTCAGCCTTTCCTACTATCAACATCCCACATCATGGTGGTATATTTGCTATATCCTATGACCCTACACTGACGTATTATCACCCAGAGTCCATGGTTTACATTAGAGTTCACTCTTGCTGTTTTACACTCACTGGATTTTGACAAATGTATGATGACATGTACCCATTATAGTATCATCCAGAGTACTTTCACTTCCCTCGAAATCTTTTGTGTCTACCCATTCATCCCTCCCTCCTCTCAACCCCTGGCAACTACTGATCTTTTTATTGTCTCCATAGTTTTGCCTTCCCTGAATGTCATGTAGTTGGAATCATACTAGGAAGAATTTTCAAACTGGCTTCTTTTACCTACTAATATGCATTTAACTTTCCTCCATATTTTTTCATAGCTTGATAGCTCATTTGTTTTCAGCACTGAGTAATATTCCACTGTCTGAGTATACTATGGTTTGTTTATCCATTGAGAGACTGAAAATTCAAACAGACAATGGCCAGACAATATATAAAAATAGAACTTTGACTCACACCCTGCAGCAATCTGCCCTAGAAACCAACTTCGTTATCTATAATAAACAACCAAGGAAGCCAGCTTGATGTAAGTCAGACCTGCAGGAAGCCAGATTGCTATCTCTAGTGACAATCCAGGAAGATAAACAAGAAATTCTACAACAATCAGCCCCAAATGGCCAGGACTTGATTAATGACTGACAGGTTCCTTTTTTGTTCCTGCTTCCAGCTTGAGAACAACCAGAGAAAGCCAACTATGCTCCACTACTAGTTAGCTTGCTTCCAGCTTCTCCAGGCAGACAGCGTCCAATCAGGGCACACCTGGTCTTCCCTTTCTCCCACCATAATGGTTTCCCATTCCTTTGCCTGCCTTTAAGGCTCTGCCAAAAAGCAAGTGGCAATGGCCCTTCTGCTTTAACAAATTTAGAATAAATAGATTTTGCTTTTCTCATTTGGTTGGCCTACTTTTATCTCCACACCAATCACTACTGAAGTCATTGCTTCCAAGCTTTGCCAGTTATGAATAAAGCTGCTACAGACATCTTTATGCTGTTTTTTTATGTGGCCGTAAGTTTTCAGTTCATTCTGGTAAATACTGAGGAACGTGATTACTAGATCGTATGATAAGAGTATGTTTCGTTTGGACCAGCAGTTGGCGTAATGGCTATGTCGCTGGACTCCCATGTGATCGACCATGCTTCGAGTCCCAGACCCAGTGGTTTAAACTCATGCTGGGCGCGTGTGCGTGCGTGCCCAAGATCCTGAGAGGAGAATGGAGGAGAAGGGATTGCGGCATGACCATCTCCCCTGGGGGGTGATTTCTCGCTTTCTGTCTCCCTGTCTCTGTTTTTCTGTTGAGTGCACGTGCCCTATAGCAAAAACCTCTCTAAAAATAAAAAAAGTAAAAAAATAAAAAATAATAAAATAAAAAAGATTTTTTTTAAAAAAGAGTATGTTTCGTTTTATGAAAAACTGCCTAAGTGTCTTCCAAAGCGACAGAACCATTTTGTATCCCCACCTTCAATGAATAGGAGTTTCTGTCACTCCACAACCTCTTGTCAACATTTGGTGGTGTCGGTGTTCTGGACTTTGGTCATTCTAATAGGTGTGTAGTGGTATCTCATTGTTGTTTTAATTTGTGTTTTCCTAATGACTTCATGTTGAGTATCCTTTTCATATGCCTATTTTCCATCTGTGTATCTACTTTGGTGAGGCCTTTTGCTCATTTTTTTCTCATTGGGTTGTTTTCTTCCTGATGAGTTTTCAGAGTTGTTTGTATATTTTGCATACCAGTCCTTTATCAGATGTGTTTTCCAGATGTGTTTTTCCCAGTCTGTGGCTTGTCTTCTCATTCTCTTGACAGTGTCTTTTGCAAGAGTTTTAAGTTTTATAGCATTCAGCTTATCATTTATTTCTTTCAACAAAAGACATTCTTATCATATAAGAAATTGCAAAGGTTCGAGGACTTCTTTGAATGGAACTGAAGACAAAAACTAAGTGTATTTTTTTATTTTACCAGTAAGTAAAAGTACGGTCATTCTTTACAACCTATTTATTTGATTCACTAAACTCAATTGGCAGAATCTATGGCATTTTAGTTTACCAACTATTAAGGGAGGAATTTTCCTTCAACTTTTGAAAACTAGGAAAAAGAAATGGCAAACTGCAGCATAATGCATCCCCCAGAATTCTATGAATATCTAAGAAAATCGTAGTTATCCAGCCTCAAAAGATGAGAAAATATTACCTATACTTCTCTCCCAAAAAGGATATCAGGATATTCAGACAACTTGGAAAGATTTCTTATTTCCATCCTCTTCCCTGAGGTAAAAACATTTTACCTTGGGCAACTGAATTTAAGAAGTAGAGCTTATTTTGGAGTAAAAAATTCCACTTCTTGCCCACAGATTGTGACAAGTCCAAGTATTGATTAAGAAATTGAAAGCTCTGAAGGAATGTAATCGAGTTGACATCTTCCACTGAAAAGGAAATAGAGAAATTATAGAAGAAATGGTTGAATAGAATGTAACCTCATATACAAGGTGATATTTCTGTTTGTGAGACTAAGGATGTTTTGGGATATTCAGTAGTAGAGCTGTGTA
Organism: Tupaia belangeri chinensis; assembly: GCF_000334495.1. Lineage (NCBI taxonomy): Eukaryota > Metazoa > Chordata > Mammalia > Scandentia > Tupaiidae > Tupaia > Tupaia belangeri. The sequence goes on from NW_006198305.1 coordinate 814,147, forward strand.
TTATTCCACATGTAATTTAAATCTGCAACTTGAGTCATTGACCTCTGAAATTATCTGTAAAGTTTCCCTGGGTATCTGTGTATACATTTTTTTGAGGAGAAAAGCTATGTTAGGTCAGGCCCTAGAAACAGACTAAAACAGAAACTTGGCATAAAGAAGTAATTTTGGGGGGGGGGGGGGGGAAAGCCACATGTAATTTAAATCTGCAACTTGAGTCATTGACCTCTGAAATTATCTGTAAAGTTTCCCTGGGTATCTGTGTATACATTTTTTTGAGGAGAAAAGCTATGTTAGGTCAGGCCCTAGAAACAGACTAAAACAGAAACTTGGCATAAAGAAGTAATCTCGGGGCCGGGGGGAGGGGAAAGGATTAAGGAAAGCCAAAAAGAGCAGAGGAATGAACCAAGAGAGGATGTGGTGTTAGTTGAAGCCCAGCTTCATTCTTACCCCTGGGGGCACTCTGGAGTGTGATTTGTACTAGATAGAGCATTGCATTTGTACCCCGGTATCAGCCAGGATTGTTGGGAGGAATTGTGGACCAACCTCCTAGTGAAGCAATACTCTGGAAAAAGGCTCACAGCAGCTGGAGATGGGTACACTTATCTGGCAAAGGGGATCTGAGCTGAGTACCAACAGCACTTACTACACGGGTATCACTTCCACAAGATTCTCAGAGGGTCTGTGATTAATACCCCCAAAAACTTCAGTAACACTGATACACATTTTAAAATGTTATCTCTACAGGTAAGAGATGCTATAGGTATAAAATTATTTATCGAAACACTCTTTGTAATTGCAAAAAACTGGGAACAACCTAGAGGTTCATCAATAGGAAACTCATTGAACAAATTATAGCATGTTTATATGGTGGAACACAACAGCCACACATAAAAAAGAGGAAGCTCTCATATATTATTTTATAATGATTATCAAGATACATTGTTAAATTATATAATAAAGTACATGACAGAACATTTAGTATGCTTTATAAAAAGAAGTTTAAAGTTTTTTTTGCTTGATTATTTACAGAATGTCTCTCCAGATTCACAAAACGTTAGTAACACTGGTTGCTTCTAGGCAGAGGAATTGGGTGGCTAGAAGTCAGGGGTCCAAGGAGGGAAATAGCACCTTTTGCTGTCTTCTAGGGCATTATTTCATTTTAATGTCTCATTCGAGATTCTAGGGTAATCATTTATTGTTCCAGTCTCAGCTGTTTTGCTGAGTCATGAAGACAAGTGATCTGCTCATCAGTCTAGGAATTTAAGCTACTTTTTCCCTTGCATTTTTAGGTATTTCTTGTGATTTCACCAAAATCACACACACACACACACACACACACACACACACACACACACACAAAAGCCGCATCACAATAATAAACAACTTGGCTTATTTGTGCAGCATCCTTTGTTTTTCTCTCAAGAGCTCCCTATTTAATCTCTTGTTGGCCTATTTCAATTGATTAATTCATTCTCTAAGCCTATGTGAAGTATTTGATGTTTCATTTCTTGTTGTTCACAGGCAGTAATTAGGAGAGGAAGTTCTAAAACCTTTTCGGGGATATGTTGTGCCATAATCAATGTTCTAGGAGTGAGGCTATGTCAGTCTATAGAGTAGGACTAATTTGATAGGTACATTAGTAGAAAATGGTCAAATGCTACTTTAAAAAATGGCCGTAACACACACAACAAAAATAGCTAACACTTTCAGAGTATTTGGAACATGCTAGACTACATGCTAAGTATTTTCCACATTTATTTTATTTAATTCTCACAACCAGTTTATGGGAGGGGACATATTATCTCCATTTTCATTTAAAGAAATGGAAGCCCAAAAAGTTGATTAATATACTTGAGAATACACAGCTAGTAAGTGAAAAGTTGCCTTGCAATTAGTTGAGACCAAGAAGCTATGAAGTGGCCTGTAGGAGGCATCTGATATATCTCTCCAAGATAAGTATGATTCCCGTTTTATATATGAGTCAACCAAAGTTCAGAGAAGTTAAGTAACTTGCCCAATGTGATATAGCTTAGAAGTATTAGAGCCGGGACTGAAACTCACATTTGACACCAGAGTCCATGCGCCACTGACCATAGAACCGCTGGGCTTATCACTATTAGCAGAAAATGGAAGAGAAATGGGTGCTCAGGAGAATGGCTCTTTACCCTGTAACTTTTGGAGGTAGAAAACTGGCCCCTCACCCATCTTTCTAGATCATTCTGGAACCTCAACAGAATCAATTCAAAACCTCTAGTTCCCATTGCTTTGGGGTTTGATTCCCCTCATCTTCCCAGCCTCTCTCACTGTTCTTCGCTACAACACAGAATGAAGGCTTCCCAAAGAAATGGAAACCAGGCCTGAGGGAGGAGCCAGCAGTGACCTATCTCCAATGGCTCTGACATGGAGTGTCACCATGCATGCTTCAGGAACAAATTCACCCCTTCCTCCCATTCCACCACCACACCCATTCTTTATATTCTCATTCTCTTGACTTTTGAGTGGATTGTTGCCATCATCCTCCTTGCTGGTCTCCCTACCCACAGAATTCCCTCCAACTGCCCCTCCCTCCTGCTTTTCTTGCCATTTCCTAAATCCAACTCCATGTCACTCCTGCCACTTCAGTGGCTCCCTCTGCTGTACATTTGCAAGACAGCAGCACAATCACAATTCCTTTGCCTGCCTTGACCTCTCCTCTGGGGTTTGCTCCCACTCCATCTTTCCAGCTTTTCCACCACCTGCAGACATTTGCAAATGCTGTCCTTCTGCCTGGCTGGATTTCTTACTACTCTGTACACAGGACCTGCTTTTTCTTGCCCTCACCACTCTATACTGGTTCTTAAACCTAGGATATATTTTTACACCTCCCATTCTTGTCTGCTGAAACTTTCTTCATCATTCCAGGCCCAGTGCAAATGCCAACTCCTGTTTCAAAGTTTCCCTGATCCCAACACAATTGGTTTCTGCTCTTTTGTTCTCTCTAGCTCCTTGTACTCCTTTAATTGGATGTCTTTCATTCTGTCTTCATTGGATAACAGTTCAGAACTAATGGGCACAGTCTTACAATGATCAGCACTACAACGATCTCTTTCTGGGGTCCCAGTAGGAAACAGACAGTATATACAAATTAGGGTAGGTCAAGAAATTTAATAAAGGGATTGTTTACAAGGAGTGAGTAAGGTGTGAAGCAGATACAAGAGGCATGGCAGAGAAAGCCACTTTGACAGGAGCTAGTTGAGGACCACAGCCGGCTCTCCACTGATGGTACTTCCATATACTCCAACCTCACTGTGCTCTATCTTAAGGGTGTATGGGATTTGTATGGTAACACATACAGAAACAGACATGAAATGAGTTCTGGGAGGGAAGAACATTTCCCTAGGAACAGGAGGTATGGTGCTCCATGGGGCCCATCTGGAGAAGCACCAGGGGCAGTCAGGAGGAAAAGTTAGCATGGAGGAAATGTGGTCAAGAGTCTTCATTGTGGTGTCCTCAGGAAGGAAGAGGTGAGGCAGTGTACGTGGCCTGGGAATGAATAGTTTAAAGAATTTCAGGGGGCTTTGGCTTGCAAGGCTGTGCCTAGGCATCTGGCACCTGCCCTTGAGTGCGTAGGGCAGGGAGACAGTGGCCTCAAATGTGAAAGCCTGTTTTTAAAAAATGCAGTTGGGAGTATGGGTCAGATGGGTTACTGGTTGGTTTGCCTAAAAAAGACACAGTCAGTGATCAGGTAAACTCCAGTGGGAAAACATCAGAGCACAAAAAATTTTAAAAAACAAACCAACCAACCTTTTTCTAGTCTCTTGATAGTACTACTCATCCTCTGGTCTCTTCCAAACCCAGATCAGAAGGGTTTGCTCCTCCAGGCCTCAGGTCTCTGGAGAAGTGGGAAGCAGATCCAGAGGAGCAGGTGAAAGCTCCCGGATCACTGCTTTCTCTTGTCCTAGAAGGCAGGTTCCAAGTTTTGTGCCTGGTCCTCAACAGATGTTCAATCAATATCTCTCCTTTATTCAACTGAGCGCCTACACATAACTACACTGCTCTAGGCACAGGAATACGGTAGCAAACAAGACACGTGATCCTTGCCTCTGAGAGCTGCTGTGGTAGTTGAGGGAGACAGATAATGAACAAGGGGACTACAAAAAGAATTTCTTAGATAGTGATGAGTGATCAAAAGAAGCAGTAACAGTGGTGAGAAGCAAGCATGCTCTCCTTTATTTAAACCTTGCAGTGGCCCCTCATGACCTCAGCATCAAATTGGTTAAACACACAGGGCCTCCATTAAAAACTCCAGCCTTTGTCTGCAGTCTCACCTCCAGTGCTTCATCACACCATGACCTGTGGCCTAAGCTTCGGAGCTCCTGGACCTGAATCCTTAGGGGTTGAGACCCTTCCCCATCCCAGTCTCTATTCTGTAGCCTATGCTACTCTCTCCTCCCAGATGCTCCTACTCACTCTTTACTTCACCCCTACTTCTTCTCTTACTAATCCTCCTCAACCCTAGGGCTCAAGACATCTTGAAGACACATTCTCAGTGCTTTGTGATGTGCTCCCCAAGAGACCATGCTCGCCCCCTCCACCCTGTATCAGATCATGGCACTCTTCACCGAGGATCATATTCCTCACATTACTTTCCCCATGTTGCACTCTGGGAATGCAGACTCAGTCCACTTTGAACACTCTGGGTCTGGCAGTGGCTATCTGAGTAGCTCTCAATAGCTTTCTGATTTTTTTTTGTCCTTGGAGAGATTTTTGCTATAGGGTATGTGAGCTCACTAGAGAGACAGAGAGGTAGAAAGTGAGAAATCACCCCCCCCATCACTCCTCCATTCTGCTCTTGGGATCCTGGGCACACACACACACACGAGCCCTGTGTGAGTTCCAAGCCACTAAGTCCAGGACTTGAACATGGTCAGCTATGTAAGAGTCCAGCAATGTAACCATATGCCATCTGCTGGACCCAGATTTCAATAGCTGTAGTATCTTCCTTTACCTATTTAGTTGCTGCAAAGGGTAAGTGAGATAATACCCATCAAGTGCAGAGCAGGATGTGCAGCCGTAGTTATGAACTTCAAACCCTCCTCGTGTTACACATTTTAACTCAACAAGAAACATGACTTTTAAGATTATTTTTCAAAATTCAGGCATTATTGAAATATAGACAATGAGGGTTAAGTCTTTCTCTGAACTTAGATTCACTAAGAGTATCAACAGGAAGTCAGTATGTATGTATGTGTGTAGATAGACAGATCTACCCTATCTTTTTTATATTACTTGAAGCTACAGAAGCCATTCTGTACCTTCATTTTTATGACAAAATATCTTAGCACATTAAAATTAGCATTTTTTAATTGCTAGGGGACGTGTTCTTACCAGAGAGAGAGACTGAGACAAATAGGGAGACAGAGACAGTGAGAGAGAGAAAGCACCTCCAGTAGAGCACAGTCATGCCACAATCCTTTTTCCTCCATTTCTTCATTCTGACAGGATTTGGGGATGTGCCCACAACCCCTAGTTTTCCAGCCACTGGGGTTGGGATTAGAACTATAATAGCCATGTGGGATCCACCTCATTTAACCAGTTGGCCACTGGGCAGCCCAGCATATTCATTTTAACAACTCTCTGATATTCCATGTTGTGGGGGTTCCATAGTTTATCTGAATGATCTCTTGGCAATGGGCATTTAAATTGTCTTCAGACTTTTGTTGCAATAAACTACATTGTGACATATGTCCTTGTGTATGTGCCATGGCCCTGTCTGGTGCAAACATGACCAAATGGATCTTTGTCCTTGAAATGCCTCACTCAGAACCTGGCTGGAAGGAAATTCTCCGTGAAGCTGCACCTTAGAATGAGTAAAAGTCCCAGTCTTTGTCCCCTTCTTTCTGGAGCTCTTCTCTAGCCGAAGGAAAAGCAGCCAGGATGCTAAATGCCCAACCTCACTTATGCAAATACCAGAAAGCAAATGATGTGACCTTTTTCTTTGACCCTAGATGTGTTGGGACACAGATTTGGAGCTCTATCCCAATTTGAGATACCTTTTTTTTTTTTCTGAGTCTGAAAAATACTAAGGTCCCCTCCATTGTCCTCAGATGTGTCGCTAAGCTACCTCAGGACCTTTTCTTTCATTGCTGATGGTTGAATGGAGTTTTACTTTACCTGTCTCTAATTGTCATTGGTAAGAGACTGAATGAAAGGCCCTGAGATGTCTTAAAGGTATGGAGCCAGAGGCACACTCCAATACTCATCTGAAAATGCAGTGAAAACGCGGAGCCCCGAGGTTCTCAGAGGCCAGTCTCTGGACCACCTTCTTTCCTCATGGTGGACCCAGGAAGATGCCATTGGGACGCAGGTTTTACATTAGCCCAAGCTTTATCATAAACTAGGATTGTATCTGAAACTCTAAGCCAGTGGTTTTAAAGTGTAGCAACTGGACTAGCAGCAACAGCATCACCTGGGAACTCATCAGAAATGCTGATTCCTAGATCCTAGCCTTGACCCACTGAATCAGTCTATGTGGGGCCCAACAATCTATGTTCTATTGAACCCACCTATTTATTCTGTTTTTTTTTTTTTTTAATTTAGAGAAGTAGTGCTCTATGCAAAGTCATAGTAAAAAGATTGGGAGGAATGACTGAGGCCAGAGGCATAAAAGGCATCCCGAGCCACCTCTTAGTCCAAGTCCAAATTCAAATCTCAGGTTTTCATCACGTTCCAGTTAGCAGCCAAGATAGAAGCATCCCTGCATGGCACTTACAGAAGAGAAAGACAGATCTTGGCCCCTCGTGGTACTGAGAGGAGAAAGGCAGATGGGCAGGTCTGTCCTGAGTCAGTTTACTAAGTAAGTAACATGCAAAGAAGAGAGAACCACTAACTCCTTGCATCCTTGTTCCCTGGTAAACGTGAGTCAAAAGCAGCATCTCAAAACTTGAGCAATCAGATCAGCAACTTTCTGGGAGCAAAAAAATGCTTCCTTATAGGCAATGGGAGAAGTGAACACTTCTTTCTGTCCTGCCCCCAGAGCTCCAGCCCTTCCATTTCTCTCCCTCTCTCCTTACTGTGGGAAATAAACTGCCTTTGTGTTTGAAATGTGTTTATTTATTTTTGGTGGAGTGAACTGAAGTGCTCAGATTATGGTGGTTTTATGATGTGTGTCGGGAGTTATTAAGTAATAGATGTAAAATTTTCCCATATCAAAAGCTTGGGCATATTTCCAAGAGCAGAACTTTCCATAGCAAAACATCATCTGTTTTCAAATTACTCTGGAGGTCAAAGGCAATCAGAATGTGGAAGAGAGCTCCAAGTCACCAACTAGGACCTAACTCTATCCTACGGAGCAGAGCTGGCCACTTCTGGGGCACCCAAGCTTTCACTAGGTGCTGGGGGCGAGTCCACGTCTGTGAGAAAAGCAGGCACGCAGGATGTAACAAAAGGCCCTAGTAAGGACCCTGAATTATGATTTTGCTTTTGCTTTTCCTAATAGTATGAAACTACACATTCTACTTTGTTCAACTCTCTATTTTGTCACAAACAGTAATATTCCAAGTTAGATATTTAATTCGGTGTCGGAATCCTAAGTCTTGGTGCCCTGGATTTCAGCAAAGAAAAATTTTATTAAGCACTTGGGGAGAAGTGTCATATAAAAATGTTTGTACGAAAACATTTTATTTCATTATCGTCCTGCTCCTTCCACCCCCCCCACCCAAGGGAACTGCAGGGTAATTATTTCTCCTATTTGGTCACAGGAAGCACTCATTCCAACCCAACATCCTCTCAAACTCTGCAGTAGCCTCCGTGCTTCAAAATAGATTAATTATGAGAGACTTTTGCGTCAATCTGCTCCCTTCTAATGGTGTCCTGTCTTCCTGTCCAGCGTCACATCTGCTCATTTGTGAAGATACTGTGAAGGGGGCTGAGATACAGAGGGTGTCCCTGAGATGGAATCTGATGTCCATGTTCTATTTTGGCAAATGATTCAGGGCCTGGAGCAGCAGTAACATGCTGTTCAAGAAAAGCTGGATCCCACATGGCAACCAGCATTCAAATCCCACCTGGTCATCCTGAAACACTCTGGGAAGGGGTGAGTGCCCAAGATGCACGGAGCTGGAGGACTGAGGTAGGGCATCACAGTGATCCTCCCTGGAGAGGGTGCTCCCATCTCTTTTTCTCTCTCACTCATGCAAGCACACACTGCATCATGAATAAAGAAAAAATAAATCCGAAGGCACTAGGCCTCAAACTGGCCTGTGCCAAAGTGAGGCAACACTTTTATCAGTGACTGAGTAAACTCACAAGTTGAGTGGGTGAAGGTCAGACCATGAGAGCTGACCTTATTCATTAGACAGTTGTGTATGCAGAACACTGTCAGGTTCAGCAGACAGACCTGAGCAACACAGCATGCACCCTACCACGGGAGTGAGCGTTGGGTCTGCAGGTGGGGTGAGCTTGGCTCCCAAATGCAGGGAGACACCACAAAACAATAGGAGACTGCCTCTGAGAGGTGTCTATACATTCTAGAAGGGGAGAGTTTCCCCAAGGAGGAATGGAGGCCAGATTTTGTTTCCCTTCCCCCACACCCCACTCCATACCCTACCTCCTATGGTAGGCTCCTATAAAATAATGGGTGCCATTCACAGTTTTCCCTCTGAAAAAAAAAAAAAAAAAAAAAGTAACTACTACTGAAGTATACAGATACAGGCCAGCAGGTGGCCCGATGAAATCCATGCCTTTTTCAGGTCTTTCACTCAATAAAGCTAAGAAACTCCAACAGGTCAAGGAGATGTTCTAGAGTAATTATAAATAGTTTCTAGGTTAAAAAAAAAAAGAAAAAGAAAAAGACCTTCTAAGCAGCATGGTAGACAAAGTCCTGGTGGTGAGACCCACCATTTGGTTTCACTGTTGCCTGGATCCTGTCTTAGCTTTCCTCAAGTCTGGTGATCCTTGGCTCCCTGCTTAGATGTAGGAATGGAAACTATATGTTTACACAGGGATTGCCTACTAGTAGTAGCAGTAGTAGTAAGGACTACTCGCCTATTCTATCTCAACAGCAGAGAATCTGCAGCACTTGAAAGAAAAATGAGGCTCAAAACAAAACAAACACACAACTAAAAATCTAAAGCTACAGATGTGACTACAGTGTATGTACACACAAGGGATAGTGGTGGCACAAAGAAAAGAGAAATCTGCTCTGCTGGACAGCCCTCCTTTCCAGAAAATATGAATCATAATCGTGGCAGTAACAGTAGCTACCGCAGTGAATACCTGCTATGTACAGGTACTGTCAAATCGCTACTTGAGACCAAAGTTTTCATTTGGCTTTACAGCGATGACCTTTTCTGAAATAACAGAACTGTATTATGTTGGGAAGCATGAGTCATATATCAATAATGTTAGAATAATCAGCACCGTTTGACAAGTCATATTTTGAATGTCTTTGTTTCTCCTTCAGTCTCTATTCATCTTTGAAAATGAGACAAAGATACAGCTTCATTAAAGGAAGTGTCCTTGTGCAGAGCAATATATATATATAATATATCATTTGTGTAAAAAAATCAATGTAGAATGCATTTTTTGCATAAATTGCATATTTGGCAGACATCTTTCTGGAAGGACACATACTAGGAGACAAGATATGCCTTATTAATGCTTTTATAAATAAACACTAATTTAAAATAAAATAGAAATCTGGACACATCAAAAATGTAATTCTACCCTGATATTAGAAGAATAATTGTAAAGAAAACTATTTCGATGCAATTCTCCTCAGTGCTTTTCTCAAGAATGAAAGGCTCAAGTCCAGAGCACAGTAAGGATTGACAGAATGTTGCCCAGACTGGGGAGTGGAGAGAGAGTGAGCTTGTGACAAAAAGTAACAAGAGTAGCGTTTTGGAGCCCCAAGGAGTATTGATCACCTCCTACTGCCTTCCAGCCTATAGGTGGTGGGTGTCACTGGGTCATAGCTGGATGCGTCCCTTTCTGCCTCATTGCTGCCACCTCTCTCTCCCTTTCTTCTGGAGCTGTGGTCTCCACCTGGACTAGAGCCATAGCTAGTAATTTCCAGGTTAGCTTTGGAGTTATACACAGGATCTAGGATTGAAGAGAAAAATCAGGCAGAAATAACCTATATGCTGGAAAAGCCAGCTAAAAAAAGCAAGAAATCAGAAGTGATTAAAATCAAGGTCTTAGTTACATCTGTCAAAGCAAAAATCCCAAGGACTGTCAAAGCCAAGGAGGAACAGCAACATGGCCATCTCATGAGGTGTATATGGAGCGTCTTCCATAGGTAGGATCACTAGCATTTATGGAGCATCAATTAAGGGCTAAGCACAGTCCTGAGAATTCAAGTGTGCTCATTAACTGAACCTTCTCAGCAACTCTATGAGGTTGACACCATTCTGATCCCCATTTAAAAGATGCAATAACTGAGATTTTAGAGAGTGGTAGAGATTTGCCCAAAGTCATACAGCTGGTTGGTGTTGGCAATAGGATTTAAATCCTAGTAGTTTGGACTTAGAGGCAAAAACTGTGTGAAGGACAGGAACAAAACACTCACTACATTAACTACTTACTTCTAATAAGTAAGTAAGTAAAAACCGAAGTAAGAAGAGGTGAAATACAGCTCATAACTAAGATACTTGACCTATGCTGCACAGTTAGGTAAAGCTTTCCTGATGGAGGGAGACTTGAACCAAAATTCACATATTGAATTATCTACATAAAGGATCGGAGAGAGAGGAGCCAGAGGAACAGCCCAGAGAGCTCCAGACAGAGGAACTAGCATGTGCAGAAGTCCTGGGGCAAAAGAGAGAATGCTGAGTTTGAAAAAAGCCAGCATAGTAGGTGCTGGCTGGTTTGGGGGACAATGTGAGCCAGGGACAGACTCTGTTGGAGGTTTGTGGAGGTTAAGACTTGGTAATTGCTGTTGCATCTGGGATTCAGGATAGAGAAGTACTCTGGCAGAAATGATTCAGGCTTTAGTGTGACCATGTGTATCAGTAGCTAGTACAAAGCATGCCCATAGACGGGTTTTGTTAGTTTTATTCTTCTGCTTTCCTCCTGCTGCATTCCTGCCATGCTTCTCTGGCATAGCCAGAAGTGAGCAACCCTGTCTAGGTTGCACAGAGAACTGATATGTGGATGCCTAAGTTCCCCTATGCTCTTTGTAGAGCCCTCCTTCCCCATTCCCTCCTCCCCTTGCCTAGAATGACTCACCATAACAGAGAGGCAGACAGCTGAAGTGTATTTGGCCAAGGCCAGTAGCACATTGTGTTGCAGGGTTTGTTGGCTTTCACTACCCTGGGCTTTCAAAAGCAATTCAAATAAGAGATGAACCAGGTGCCAGGGTCCATTGATCTGTGTCTGTGAGAATTGAGGTGGATGTCAGCCGTGTCCCGATTTGGCACTACTCTTCCATACTCTGCCAGAATGGTGCTAGAAAAGCCTATTCCGTGTGTGGTAGAAAGCTAGCTGTTTGTCTTGCCCTCACTTGGTGTATCTGCATCTCTGCACAGTGGCATGGTCTCTATCCACCACAGAATTGCACACTCAGATTGTCCAGCTTTGGAGTTTTAACTTGCTTTTTACTTCTATGGGTAAAAGATTGTTCACTTAATAATGATTTGGTAATTGCTTATTTAAGAATGTACTGTAAACATTACAGGGATCACTCTTTGACTTTAGAAAGATGAAAGACCTTTAGAGAATTTTGAAGATCCGAGTAAGAAACTGCAGTGAAAAGGAGGAGGTTAGTAGTATTTTTGAAGGTACTTCCAAACTCCCTTTGAACTGGGCTCGCTTTATAGAGCTTAAGATTTGCTACAGAATAGCTGTTTCTTTACCTATAGTGAATCATAAACACTTAAAAATACTCAACAATAACACTTACTAATCACCTGACATGACCTAGTTCTCTTCCAGGTCCTGGGACCCCAGAAGAAGAGATTGCCACTCTTGCTCTAGAGGAATTCCCAGTGGAGTGGGACAGATATTGACCACTGATGAACTCAGGGGCACTAAAGACCCTAACCAAAGTTTGCAGAAGGCTTGAAGAAGGCAGAGCAAAAGCTAGTCACATTTGTGTGGAGAGGTCAGAGAGAGCCTTAGAAGGGTATTGGACCTTTGCACTTCTCTTCAAGAGGGTCTTGGCTAAATCTCACACTTGGAAGAGAATTTATTTACAATGCCTTATGTTTTAAGGCCCTCTTTCTCTGTAGCTGTCATCGCACCTATGTGATCTTACCAGAGACACCTTTCTGATTGGGCTCCTGGCTTTGTAGTAACAGTTAACATTTATAGAGTTCCAACCAGAAACTAGACACTGCTATAAGTAAGCCCCCTCTTATTCAATTTTAAAACAACCCTGTGAGGCCACTGTTATTCCAGTCCCAGTTTATAGATGAGAAATCTAAGATTTGTAGGGATTAAGTTGCTCCAAGTCCTACTGTTAAAGGTAGACGTAGGGTTATAAAATGAGCAATCTGATATGTGAAACTTTGTTCAGCAAACTATGGCCCAAGGGCCAATCTGGCCCATTGCTTGTTTTTGTCAATAAAGTTTTATTGGACATAGTCATGCCCATTCATTTGCTATTGTCCATGGCTGCTCTCAGTCTGCAAATGAAGAGTTGAGTAGTTGTGACAGAGATTATATGGCTCACAAAGCCTAAAATATTAGGTCATCAGGAAAGTCATGACGTGTTTTTCTATGCAAAAATGCATCTTGACTTTCTTGACAACCCAATATTTACTCCTTGGCCCTTTTCAGAAAAAGTTTGCAAACCCCTATTCTCAATCACAACACTAAAACTCCCTTCCAATTAAATCAGTACCTCCCAGAAGACACAGACTGCCTCAGTCATTCCTGCCATCCCCTTAGCCTCCAACTTGGGAGATTCCATTATTGATGGTTACACCTCAATGGAACTTCAAATGCTTACTCAATTAAGTGAATTTAATCTATATTGAAACAATCCTGAACCTCCTTCTTAAAATGTAAAAATCCAGGAAAAAATCATGTTTGCTAAAACCTTCATTAGCTAGACAAATCCCGGATGTGGAGACCAATGACTAACAGCATAGCAAGGACAACTCTGAATTGAAGTGCATGCTACATCTCAAGCGATCTCTTTTTTAAATGTGTTATTTCTATGAGTAGCTCTACAGTAAGCTGCCCGGAGGGAAAAAGGACAATATATCTTTCAGCACTTTGGAAACTAGAAAGTACACATAAGCAAAACCTCAAGGAGATGAGAATAAATAAGAAAAGCCTATACTAAATCCCTGGCGTCTTGTAGGCAGGCCAAAGAGGAAAAGCAGACAATGAGAGATGAAGGACGTGCTCCTTTCCAGCAGTGGGGAGGGGACGTGATTGGTGGACTCTCAGTTACGGGATTGCCCATTTCTGAGTGGTATCCCAGAACCACACGAGACCACATACCCTCATCTCACCCAGTCTTTTCCTGGGTATGCCCAGATTGGGATCATGAGGGCTGCAGTGGTATGAGAGGAAGAACACTGACTGATGTAGGACATCCAGGGTCAGGTGCCAGCTGTTCGATCTCCTAGTGACTTCCTGGTTCTGTCGCCTGGCCATGAACCTGATCCAGCAAGCAAGAGAATGAGTGTATCAACAAGTGTCTGTTGAGTATAGAGGGATGAACACAAGCACTGCAGCCAGATAAACCTGCATCTAAAACCCCAGCTCTATCTTTCGTAGTTCTAGTGGCTAGTTTAAATAATTTTTAAGTTAGGTTAAAAACTCTAGGAAGGCAGGGACTGAATTTTAGTCATCTTTGTATTCCCAGTATCTATAAAACAATAGGTGCTCAATGTTGAATAAATAAATCTCCCTTTTTTAATTTTTAAATTTGCTATAGGGCACATGCACTCTCTGCAGAGAGATGAGAGAGAAAGAGGAAAGATAAGAAAATACTTCCCACGGCTATGCCTCAGTTCCTTCTCCTCTATTCGCCTATTGGGATTTGGGGCACACATGCACATGCCTCTGGCATGTTTTTTAAGCTGTTGGGCCAGAGTCTCAAACCATATAGTCAGTCATGTGGGATCCACCCACCTCAACTGATGTGCCACTGTTTGACCCTGAATGAATCTCTTTAGAGCTCAGCCATTACTGTGAACATTAAATGAGAAAGTGTCAAGTCCACACATTTAGTAAATGCTCAATAAATATAAATGAAGATGACGGTAAAAATGTTAGTGGCATAAAGTCAGCATGCGCCCCAATTTCTTTGACTACAAAATGAAATAATAATTGTTTGACAGGATCACAATGTTTGCAAGAAGTTAAGGGTAGAATGAATAGGAAAGAGTTTTTCCCTCCCACAGAAGTCTTTACTTATGCCTGTTACAGCACTTGTTACACTGCACAGCAATTACCTGCTTCCGGTTGCCCTCCCGCTCAGCATAGTACCTTGAAAACAGTAAGTGCTCAATAAATACATGCCAGGTTAATAGTCTTTGCGATGCATAGAGAATAGCATTGTCAAGGCAATGACATTCTACAAATAAAACTTTCCGTTTTGAATGTAGTGAATATTCTAATAAGGCTATAAAGAATCTTTATAAACAGAAAGCAAGTGGTTTACAAATTACATATTTTAATGCCAATGCATAAATGTATTAGCACTTTCCTCCTTGCCAATTTCTGGGGGTTTTCCCATTACTGAGTCAGCATCTCATATCTTTGTGCCTTCCAGATTTTGGTCCATAACTTTCCTGAAGTGGAAAATAACTTTTGTTTTTTGTCCAGCATTCTCACATCTTCAGTTTCATTTGTGTCATTTTATCTATGTCACTATCATTTCCAAATTTGCTTTATTTCATTAATTACATCAATGCCCTAATCGTCTGGGTTTTAAATAAAGGTTTCTCCCTCATAGAATCCTACTAAGTATCTCTGGGCAGATAAGACAGTTCCATCTCTTTTGGACGGAACTGCCATCTTCCAGTAATTAACCGAAATGACATCAAGGGAATGGGTACTGTTCAAAAAGGAATGCCCCATAAATATTACCATGGCAAACTGGAAGAGTCTACAATGTTACCCAGCATGCTGTTGGCATTGTTGTAAACAAACAAGTTGAGAGCAAGACTCTTGCCAAGAGAATTAATGTGTGTATTGAGCATATTATGCATTCTAAGAGCAGAGATAGCTTCCTAAAACGTATGAGGGAAAATGATCAGAAAAAGAAGGAAGCCAAAGAGAAAGGGACCTGGGTTCATCTGAAGTGCCAGCCTGCTCCACCCAGAGAAGCACGCTTGGTGAGAACCAATGGAAAGGAGCGTGAGCTACTGGGACCTATTCCCTATGAATTCATGGCATGATGGGTGTTAAAAGTAAATTAATCCGGGACCAGCAGTTAGTGTAATGGCTATGTCGCTGGACTCCTAGGTAGTCAACCACAGTTCGAGTCCTGGACCCGGTGGCTTAAACTCACACTGGGCGTGTGTGTGTGCATGCCCAAGATCCTGAGAGGAGAATGGAGGAGTAGGTATTGCGGTGTGGCCATCCCCCCTGGGGGGTGATTTCTCGCTTTCTGTCTCTGCATCTCTCTCCGTCTCTCTGGCGAGCACACGCACCCTATAGCAAAAACCTCTCCAAAAAAAGAAAAAAATAATTAATTAATTACTCTAAGATAGTTCCATCTATCACTCACTTCCTAGTTGTTACCAAGTCTGATCACGTATTTTTAAATGAGCCAGTTTTATGAGTAAACATTTCAAGAATCTTGATGAAAGCCAGGCTGCACCTAGTTTAAGTCTTGCTAAAAAGCAAAAACAATTAAGATACTCTCAACTACAGTAAAATGTGAACTTTGTAAAGGAATAAACTCATGTTCAGCCTAGTAAAAAATGACAAACATGCTCAGAATCAGGTAGCGGGGCAATCCTTCTTGCCTCCTTGTTGGCAGGCATGGCAATCAATCAGACCAAACTAAAGTTCTTAATCTTTTTTCTCTCTCTCTTTTTTATTTATTTTTTATTTTTATTATTATTATTATTTGCAGTCTGAAAACAGCCACTGTTTATTTACTGACCAGATTACAAAAATAATCATGGTGGATACCTTCGTTCATCTTTCTAATAAGTCTGCTGATCTGGTCTTTCCTGTTGCCAGCATCTCTACCTTCTACAAAATGGGTGGTCTTTTTCTTCATTCCATCTCACAGAGAAGATAATTTGAAGGGCCACGGGAGGTTATTTGCTTCTTTGAAGCATTTTCCAACAGTATAGATTTCATGAATCAGATCCTCCATGCAGATGATGCCAAATTTACCAAGAGATCCAGCAATCAAAGAGTTATCTGCAAAGTAATTAGCTTCTTATTGATTTTGCCATAACCACATTTGTAGATCAGTTCATTAACTGACTTCAGGTTCGGGTACCCCCATGCAATATATGGTTCCACAATTCTCAGCATGTTAACTGAAGCCTTGTTGAGCTTAACAAAGGTGCCATTGAAGATCTGGCGAAGACAAAGATGCTACAACACCTTTGGAACCTTTGGGCTCACTCCATTGATAACTCTGATTCTTATGACGAATACCAGATTGGGTTCTGCAGGTACATAGAAATTGCCAGCTTTTCTTGCCATCCTGGCCACGCGAATCTCAGTTCTGTACATCCACCTACATTCCATATGAAAGTGCTTATTTTTTTCATAGATAAGCTTCCTCCTTGCCTATCGAAGCATCTTTTGAGCAAACTTTTTTCTCAGGTGCTTGATCTTCAGCTCTGCAAAATTCCTTCGCTTTTTCTTACAGGTTTCTGGCATAGCAGGAACCTTTTTCTTGGTGGCTTCCACTGCAGCAGGAACCTTCTTTTTCTTCTCTTGAACACCCTCCATGGTACCAGCTGGAAAAGAGCTCTCTTTCTTTTATTAATTTCACTATAGGGTATGTGCATTCATCAGAGAGGGAGAGAGAAAGTGTGAACGCAACCCTCAGGAGGAATGACCATGCCACAATCTCTTCTATTCCACTCTCCTCTTAGGATTTTGGGCACACATGCTTATGTGCCAGGTGTGTCTTTCAAGTGCCAGGTCTTGGACCCGAACCCACAGTCAGCCATATGGGATCCAGTTACCTTAACTATCATGCCACTGGGTAGTCCAATCTTCTCTTTTCTAGGTGATATGAAACAGGCGGCTCCTTTGTAGTAACATGCAAGTCCTGTTGCCTTCTCTGCAGCTCCATCCTTCCCACCCACTCTTGAAAGCACTTACAAATGCAAGTGATTAGAACAACCAATCGGGAAAACCTGGAGACCACTCAAATTTTTGAGTTAACCGTAGGAAATATTGTCACTTACTAATAACAAGTTGTTAGTAATTAGTTACTTATAACCCATCTTGTATCTTTCCAGCAGTGAGGAAGGCATGTGATTGGTGGGCTCAAAGTTAATGGGTTGCCCATTTCTGGGTAGTGTTGCAACACATCAATGTGTTATGACTCTAATAATCTTTTTTATTCTCTTCATTCTTTATTTTTAAAAACATTTTTTACATTCCATCACTGTGTATCATATAATGCATATCATATAGCATACCAAATGAATTTTCCCATCATGAATACACTGTGAATTAGTTCAGTCAAAGATATTGATGATACAGTATCAACAGATAATTTTCCATTTTTGTGTCCCTTAAATGCTTTACTTCTTTCTTTTCCCCCTTGATTCCCTCTCTTTCACCCTCTCGCATTTCCTACCCTTCTCCCACACTGTCTCTAGTATCTAGAACTAAGCTCTCCATGCTTTTATACCTTCCAATCTCTCAGTTTCTGCCATAGAGTTCCAACATTTGGTATATATTGAGTGGGGACATACAATGCCTCTCTTTCATAGTCTGACTTGCTTCACTTAGTAGTAAATCTTCTATATTTGTCCACTTTCTATCAAATACCAGGACCTTATTTTTTTTTTTATGACTGAATAGTATTTCATACTACGTATGTGCCACACTTTTTCAATCCATTCATCTGTTCATGGACAATTGCATCTATAACTCTAATAACCTTTAAGAAATGTTGAGATAATTGAATAGAATGGATCACACTGCTGTGGCCTGAATGTTTGTGTCCCCTCTCCCACAAAATTTGTAAGTTGGAATTCTAAGGCCCAATTACCATCGTAATTAGGAGGTGGGTCCTTTAAATCATGATGGTGGAGCTCTCGTGAAGGGGATTAGCACTCCTATAAAGAGGCTCTAAAGCACTCTTTTGATTATTCTCTCATGTGAGGATATGGCAAAAGCTGCCATCTGTGAAACAGGAAGACACCACTCTTCAGACACTGGATCTACTATCACCTTGATCTTGGATTTGTCATCCTCCAGAACTGTAAGAAATATGTCTCTGTTATTTATAAGCTTTACATTGTATGGTATTTTGTTATAGCACAACACACGAACTAAGACTGACACCCATATATAGTTTAAGTTAATGATTTTAAGAATCCATCTGCCTAGGTGGTTTAAGGCACTGGATTTCTACATGGCCGACTGCAGTTCAAGTCCTGAACCTGGTGGCTTGCTTTCTTGCTTTCCCTTTTTCTCTCTCTGTCTGGTCAAATTAAAAAATAATAATAACAAACGGAATTAAATAAATAATTCTTTTTTTAAAAAAAAAAAAGAATCCATCTGCCTTGCATTTGCAATCCAACACACTCATTGATTTAGTTTGCATACTTTCAGTTGAGTTTTTAAGCATATCATAATAAGAGGAAATGAATCACAAGTTTAACTCGAAGTATAGCATGTTTACAGAAAAAAAGAAAACATAACTTTTAAATCCTGTCAATGAGCTCAGTTGTGATAAGCCATCACAAACTTTAACAGATTCAAACAACAAATTTTATTTTTATTCAAATCTTTATTATGGGTTAAATTGTTCTTCTGGACTGGGCTGGCTCAGTTGGCATTTAAACATCTAAACTTCACTCACACGTCTGGGTTCTCAGCTGAGCAAGCCAGGCTTTGTGGCACAGCTGGGGCCTGTCAAACAGAGCCAGGCATTAGTTAGAGGCAGTAAAACCCAATTTTTATTCAATAACTACTGCAATGAGAGAAAGAGCTGAGCTCCAATTCTGGTTTGCAGAGGTTTAAAGGGAGGATGAAAGAGTGAGTAGAGAGGAGGGACAAGTGGGGACTCAAGGAGTCAGGGAGTAAAAAATTACAAAAAGCAGAGAAGAGGGCTGGCGAATGCAATTGACATCTGTGTCAGCAAATTGCACTTACCCAAGTTAGGCTCCCAGACAGGCAGGTGTATAGACTACCTCTGGAATAAAAATATTCTTAGATAGCCTCTACTCTTCCTAATTCTCTAAGATGATATTTGGGGGTAAATATATGGCAGAGGCCAGGTCCAGCTGCTATGTATAGCTGGTCCACGTGAATCTTGAACTTGCTACAGTGTGGTTGGAGTGGGCCTTTGTTCTGGCCCATGCCCTGCTCAACAAGATGTGACCTAGCTGGAGCTACATCAGCCTGGAGATGGGGCATCTCTTTCCAACTGATCAGCCCAGATGGTGCCTTTTGCCTTCCCTTTGCCTAAAAGAATCACCTTATTCTATGTGCACAAAGACACCACATAGGCTAGCAGAGACCCTGGAACAACAGTCCCCACATCCTCTAAGTCCACTGGGGGTGTTCCTTAGCGAGTTTTGTCCTGCCCTCCTGGCCCTTGCAGTGGAAGCCTGTGACTGGAGATCTCACCCTCTGGCCTCTCCTAGCATGCTAGGATCCAGCAGCACTTGCTGACAGGATTGGCCTCCCTGCTCCTACAGGCTCTGGAGAGCTGAGTCCTAGCTATGATCCCTGACCAGCACCTTCCTGTGGGTCTGCTCAGTAGTATTCTCTGGAGAGTTAACTTGACTGTGCTAGGTGGCCAGCCTCTCACATACTTCTGGGTCCTGTCAATGTCATACTGTGACATACTGTGGTTATTTTGTGTATCCAAGTTGATGTGACTGCTCACCAGACTGTTTAGGGCAGGCCCTTGTGGGTGAGTACTTCTCAGAGTCCTTTAAAGCAGGTATGCCCTGCCTTGGACACACCCTGTAATTTGGCCTACTCAGAGGGGGAATCAGGGATTCTCATTTCTCTACTTTCTCACCTTCTTCTCACAGTCTTGGAACTACATGGAAAAGTCCTCTCCTGTTACGTTATTCTTGTTTTCTGATTTCATTTACTTCTTTTTTATTTTTTATTAAATTTATTCATTTTCTACATTAATTCACTATACACCATCACAACACACAAATGAATTTTCCATCCAAAATACACTGTGCATTGGCTCAATCAAGCACATCAACATACATGTTCTCAGCAAATAATTTTCCAATTCTTACATCCTGCATACCTTGCCTTTTGTTTTGCCATCCTTGATTCCCCATCCCCCACCCTCTGCTATGTCCCATCCTCCTCCCCCATTGTCCCTGGCATCCATGGTTGCCCTCCATGCCTCCCCCCCCATTCAATTGTTCTGCCAATGAACTTAATTAGTCTAAATATATCCAATAGCTAGCACAGCTGACACATACCTATACATGAACCCAAGTCTGACTTTAGGCATAAACCCCAGTGAGTAGAATGAACATCCTATAAAGTAGTACCCAGCTGTGTCCACACAGCTCACTGCAGTTGTCAAATATTGATTTCATTTACTTCTTAGTGGTAGGAAGGGCAATTCCCTCTGTTCTGTAGATAGGTCTATATGGTAAATGCTTCAAGTTTGATTTTTCTTTTCTGTTTTTCAAAGGTTTTTGCCATAGGGCACATGCACTCACCAGAGAGAGAGAGAGACAGAGAGACAGACAGATAGATATTGACAGTCAGTGAGAGAGGTGAGAAATTACCCCTCCAAGGAATGACCATGCACAATCCCTTCTCCTCTTGGGATTTTGGGCATGCAGGCACATGTACTCAGTATGATTTTTAAGCTGCCAGATTCAGGATTTGAACTGCAGTCAGCCATGTGGGAGTCCATTGCCTTAACCATCATTTCACATGCTGGCCTCCTTGATTTTTCTTTTTATGTGCTAAAAGAAAGAGTACATTTCTTAAATATGGGAGATTATTTCTTAATATAATAGCCTGGCTGGTAAGACCACTGTCTTTGTAGTTGCAAATTGTACGTCACATATCAAAAACTGACATAGGAAAAGGAGGTCAGACATAACCCAGGGGGTTTCTGTTATTCAGAGAGGAGCTTATGCTCCAATGATGACCTGTTTGCCCTCCTACTCTTCTATCCATACATGCAAAAGCAGAGATGGGAAAAGGAAAAGTGCTTGTTGGGTAATCAACCCTTACCCAGGGCTTTGGGAGCACCTCTGCAAGGAGGTCCTAAGGTCCCACAACACAGCTGTCTCAGGCCACTGTGGTGCATTTAAACAAACTTAATGGGAAGTAGCTGAGCCCCACAGAGACCTGGATCTTCCCTTGGTCTATAAAAGAGGCGGGGTTAGACCCTAGGAGTCTGTTCTGAAGCCAGGTCCTGCAGTTTGGTTTTGAATGGCTAGAGGGCAGCAGAGGGTCAGGTGTTTACACAAATGGCTGGGAGGTGGAGAACACCACTGAGATAAAAGGGATTTGCAGCCCATAGTGGTAGGACAAGGTCAGAAAACATCACAAAGACAAAAAAAGAGGCCAAGGTAAAATGAAGTCTAAACAAAAATTAGAGTCAGGGACGAGTCTCTGAAATATTACTCGGGGGTAATGATAGAGTCAAGAGTGAGATCCTCTGTGCTAAAAGAAGCGAAGATGGATGTTAGAAATGCAGGAGAGGATGAGACCTATCAGCTATAGTGAGGACCAAGCCAGGCCAGAGACAGTCATTGGGCAGCACAGCCATTCTGAATTTCTTTTTTTTTTTAAAGAATTATTTTATTTACTTTTATTTATGTATTTAAATTTTACTAGAGAGGGACAGAGAGAGAGAGAAAAAAAAAAAAAAAAAAGCAAGCTGCCAGGTCTAGGACTTGAACCACAGTCAGCCATGTGGGAGTCCATTGCCCTGAACCAACATGCCACCTGCCAGCCCTGCCATTCTGAATTTTAATTAGGGGAAGATGATTATTCTTGTGCTGGCTCTAATGTTCTGAAAGCTCTGAGCAAACACCCTTTCTTGTCTTCTCTCTCACTCCCCTCACAGCCTCAGGATATTGTGGTAAGCAATTTGTTGTCATACACATTTAAAAGTAAAGAAAAGGAGGAAAGGCACTGCCTCTAGATATTGCTGCAAGGAAGTCTCCTCACAAATGACAAAGTTTTATGTCAGTGACAAGATGAAGTTCAAGGAGAAAATTCCCTGCATAAGGCAGGCTGGATGTGTTCCTCCACCTCCCACATGTCTAATGATGTCACATGGTGGACAGGGTGGTAAACAAGGCCAAGGGAGGGCAAAGCAGACATCTCTAGCTCTCGGCAGGAAAATGTACATCAAGTGTTTATCTAATATTTTTGTTTAGCTTTTCTGGGACATCTCAGCTCTGTATGCAGGACCTAAGAGCTACTGATCAGTTAAGTTAATGCAGTAAGAAAAAAAAGTCAGCAGTCTCTGGGAAAAATAACCAAACCAATTATTTGAAATACCATTAAGAAACCCATTAAAAACATTTTAACGGTTCTTTTAGCCAGTTGTTTTGATGTCTACTTTAGTGCAAAATTATTGGGACATGTGGTATCTACCAAATTCACCTTATTTCACTTAAGTATAAAAGTGGCTATACCCTCATAGTGAAATACTGTGCTGTTACTTGGGAGTTATAGTAATATAGTCATAGACATGAGAAAATTATCACTTTTTTTGTTTTGTTTTTTAAAAGAATTATTTATTTAATCTTATTTATTATTACTATTATTTTATTTTTATACAGTTGAGCATTGTTTAATGAGAAAAATTATTTTCTGAGAAATGTATTTTTTTTTCCAGAGTATACTGTATATTGGCTCAATCAAGCACATCAACATACATGTTATCTTCAGCAAATAATTTTCCATTTCTTGTTTCCTGTATGTTTTGCTTTTTTTTCCCTCATCCTTGATTCCCTATCTCTTATCCTCTGCCATCTCCCACTCTCCTCCCACACTGTCTCTGGTATCTATGTTTGCTTTCTATACTGTTTTTCCCCCACATTTTATTGAGTCACTAAAGATCTTAATTAACCTAAATATTTTCTTAGCAAGCACAGCTGATATATACATTTCCATGAACACAAGTTCAACTCTAGGCATAAGCCTCAGTGAGTAGAATAAACATCCTATAAAGTAGCACCTAGCTGGGGCTATCATACTGTAGTCATCGAATAGGTATTTTTAATGCATTTTTTTTAATTTCACAAAAAACTGTTTTAGTTTATTTTCCCCTGAAACTTTTTTTTAACTTATTTATAGTCATTCCCTAAGAATCGTCACAGCATACAAAATGTGATTTCCCATCCAGAATATCACTTGACTGTCATTAAATAAAAAAAGCAAATCACAACAAGTTTAATTGTATGAACGCATTTTGGGGAGAGACCAAAAGGAAGATGGGTGGGAACCAGCAGTTAGTGTAATGGCTATGTCGCTGGATTCCCACGTAGTCGACCGCGGTTCGTGTCCCGGACCCGGTGGCTTAAAACTCACGCCGGGCGCGTGTGCGTGCGTGCCCAAGATCCCGAGAGGAGAATGGAGGAGAAGGGATTGCGGCGTGACCATCCCCCCTGGGGGGTGATTTCTCGCTTTCTGTCTCTATGTCTCTCTCTGTCTGTCTGGCGAGCGCATGCGCCCTACAGTGAAAATCTCTCCAAAAAAAAAAAAAAAAAAAGAAGCAAAAGAACAAGGAAGATGGATTCAGCCACTGTGGTGTAGCAGTAATGCTAGTGCCCTATAGTACTGGAAGCCATATGGTGACTGCAGTTCATTCTGGGCTTGACTGAAAAACATACAGGCAGGCCAGCTAGTGGCATGGTGGTTCAGGCACCTAGATACCACATGGCCAATTGTGGTTCTAGTCCCAGACCTGGCAGCTTGAAAAATATGCAGGAGTGTGTGCATGCATGCCCAAAATCCTGAGAGGAGAAACGAGGAGAAGGGATTTCTATGTGGTCACCCCTTATGGAAGGTGCTTTCTCACTGTCTCTCTCTCATGAGTGCACATGCTTTATAGCAAAAATTTAAAATAAAACAAAACATGACTGGCATGTACACAGGTACCCAGGGTCCCGATATGCTGGAGGGCTGGAGGAAGGAGACTGCCATGTGATAGGACACTATCAAGGAGCTTTGTCTCTGCCCCTGACTCTCTCTCATGTGCATACCCTGCCTATCATAAAAAGAAAAGGGAGAAGGGAGAAAGAGATGAACTATTGTTATTAATTAGTTAGGTGGGATTTGAATGTTTCTTATTTTCTTCCTTTTACTTGCTGATGCTTTCTAATATTTGTGAAACAAGCACATGTCCTTTTGTAATTTTTTTTAAAATAACTTTTTCAGTAGTCATAGACCATGCCAGGAAAAGAGCCTCTGGAGCAGACTTTTCCAGAATCATGATACTGTCCAGGATGCTTCCCAGACTTAAGTCTTAAGAATTAGTGGCACTTAGATATGCAAAAATTATTTCTGTAATAGCAGGGATATTTCATTAAATCATCTAGAAGTTCGAGGATCCCTGAGTCACACTTAAGAAAGCCTGGATTTTGAGAAAACATGGATGTAAAGTATTCACTCTGAGTAATGTCAACAGAATGGCACAGAAGGATGCCTGGCAACCCCTAACCTGGCCTGTGTCCTGTTGCTCTCTGGAGCCAACGTCCACTGGGCTCCTAGGACTTGGCCTTGAAGAGTGAATTCATCTTTTGGTCTATTTCTGCTTCCCTGTGGCAGCTCATGCTCATTGTTCTTATGAGTCTTTATGAGACCGGTACAACAGATGGAAAGAAAGAAGTGGCTTCAGAATAGGCGATGGAAAGGCACTAAGTGAAGGGAACACCC
The DNA here is from genome assembly GCF_000334495.1 of Tupaia belangeri chinensis. Taxonomy (NCBI): domain Eukaryota; kingdom Metazoa; phylum Chordata; class Mammalia; order Scandentia; family Tupaiidae; genus Tupaia; species Tupaia belangeri. The sequence goes on from NW_006198305.1 coordinate 839,131, forward strand.
TTTGATGCTAGCTCAGGTCCAGGTAAGGCTCCTTCCCTTCAATATGTTGTTGAGTTTCATCCTTCTGTGATCCATGTAGAGCAGAGTGGCTTTTGCTTCCTATTCTATATTCAAAGACTATAGAGATGGAAACTTAAATTTTTAAAAGAATTATTTATTTGTTATTGTTTGTTATTTTAATTTGACCAGAGAGAAAAAGGAAAGTGAGAAAGCAACCCACCAAGTCTGGGCCTCGAACCATGTTCAGACATGTGGGAGTCCAGTGCATTAAGCACCATGCCACCTGCTGACCACAGAAACATAATTTTTTTTTAGTTAATTAAAAAACGTGTAAACCACTGAGTGGAAAATCCATGGACTGTTCTGGGTATGGTATAAGTATCTGCCTGATAGGGATATTGGGAGGATTAAATATTTCATTAAGCATTTAACATAGTGCCTGAACCGTAATACCGTATTATGGTAAATGCTAGCTGCTAATAATTTCTAACTCAAGTATTCCTTTTTTTTTAACATAAACTTGCTTATATCCCAAATCTTTTTTACTTTCAATAGTTAAGATGTAGTTGATTCAT
>NW_006198305.1:839736-875277 GCF_000334495.1 Tupaia belangeri chinensis
TTATGGAGACTTAGAGTACTCGATCTTCAAATAATGCTTAACTTGATTCTCCAGATTCCTTTCTGTTTTCAAATAATTACTTACTTGATTTCATTCAGGTTTTAGAAGTTTGCATATTCCTTACAATGCTAATTTTTTTCTGCCAATATTAAGATGCGTCTTCGGTGTAGTAGGAACCAATGAGGTTCAATGTTAATGCTTTTATTCCTTGACATTTCCATTCATATCTTAATCCTTCTAAGGTCCCATAGTTATATCCATGTGGATTTCAATGAGTTAGCCCAGGGAAGTTTGCCCCAGAAAAGGAGTGTTGTGGATGATCTGCCATCTCCTGACTGATGAATGGTATAAGAACGAAAGTTCTAGAGGCAGCCAGGAGAGGCTATAAAAAAGAAAGTTGAATAATTGCCAGCTGTGGCAATTCATTCCAAAAATGACTCCAAATGACAGCTTAGGCAAGTGACAGGTATGTTTTTTGTCTGCCAAGGTATCTGGGGAGAAGCCCTTCCTCCTGTTCTCAATCCTTGCCGCTCAGTCATTATGAGACCTGGGCTTGTCTAAAGTTCACTACCCTCATTAGTTATTGGTGTAAATCAGAGCTTACCCAGGAGTATTTTCTGGAGTTAGTAAGAAGTACTTATTCTTTTTTCATTAGGATTGTTAGCTGCGAGGATTATCTAAACCTAGTGCTGCTGGTGGCTATCTTTGCCTTTACAGAGTTGTGAGGGAAAATCTTCCCATGAATAAAACTAAATTGGAGCTGAAAGTCCCAACCTCTGTGGCACAGCAGTAACACAAGAGCCCTGAAAAACTGGAGGTTATATGACGACCATGGGCTTGGATCTCTGAGTTGGCCTGAAAACACACTAAACAAGTAAATGGCCTAAGTTCCTAAGGAGCTGGAGGGCTGGGAAAAGGGGATCATGGTATGGCAAGACCCTATCAAGGCTGCTTTTCTCTCTTATAAATGTACTCTCTATCACACTATATCTAATATATATCTAAGACATATCTTACATATATATGTATATATATATTATACATATGTAATATGTATTATATATATATACATATATATGTGTGTGTATATATGTAATAAAGATATCACTCAATATCTATTTTATATATCATTTACATGGAGCTGAGAAATTGAAAGGCTGAGAATCTTAATATTTTATGAACCACTGGATCTAGCTGTGCCAAAAACAAGCTATGTCCTGGTCTTCACAATTATATGAGCCAGGAAAAGGAAGGCTGAGGTGGTTTCTGTCACTTGAAAACTGAAAGGAGACCCATCTGCAACAGTCCCTCCTTATTTGTGGCTTTGCTTTCTGAGGTTTCAATTACCACTGTAAACTGTAACCCAAAAATAGGTGTGCACAATACAACTAGCTATTTTGAGAGAGACCACATACATTTTATTACAATCTACTCTTGTAGTCTATTTTATTATTAGTTATTGTTGTTAATCTCTTACTGTGCCTAATTTATAAATTAAATTTATCATATATATGTGTATATATATAAACATATCTCCTATGGATAAGAGGGGACGACTGTATTATAAAGCTTATTGAACAATATTGACTTCCTTCTTTGTGACGGCCACTATTGTTGTTTTCTATCTTGAGATATTTACATTCTACTTTGATTCAGATAAAACAATCTTCAAACTGATTAATTGACTCCTGGGAGCCCATGGAACCAAAAATATTGTTTGACCTAATCCTTTGGTATTCAGCAAATCTTAAAATATCAAAGATGTTCCTCACATCAGTGCTATCAGACTATTTAGTTAACAACGACAACAACAGAGTATTACGTCTAAGTCTTGCTATTTTCACTGGCATGGTCCATAGCAGTGTACCCCAAGGTTCTTCCAAAAATACTTAGCTGACCCTGTTCCATTGCCTAGGCTGTAAATGCTCCATAAAGCCATCTCTATTAGTCTTCTAGGACTGTAGTAACAAATTAGCATAAACTGGGTGATTTAAGATAATGGATATTTAACCTCTCACAGTGCTAAAGGAAGTCTAAAATCAAGATGTCAGCCAGGTCATGCTCCCTTTAAAGGCTGTAGGGAAGAATTCTTCCTTGCTTCCTCTGAATTTCTGGTGGTTCTTGGTAATCCTAGGTGTTCCTTGGCATATAGCTGCATCACTCCAGCCTCTGCCTTTGTCTTCACATGGCCTTCCTCCTCCATGTGTGTCTTTGAGTCTTTACATAGCCTTATATGGGTACCCATCATTTGATTTAGGGCTCACCCTGACCAATATGACCTCATCTTAATTTAGTTATTTATATTCATAAAGAGCTTATTTCCAAAAAGAGTCACATGGTGTGATTCCAGGTAGACATGGATTTTGAGAGGCACTATTCAACCCACTACATCACCCAACAGAAGCTCTCATGGAGCCAACTGTCAGATGTATTATCCCAGGAAAAATATCTTTCAGCAAGATTATTTCTCTATTTAGCTCGGGCCAGCAGATAGTATAGTGGTTTAGGCACTGACTCACACAGTGATTCTCAGACCTAGTAGCTTAAAACTCTTATCAAGCATATGTGCATATGTGTCCAAAATTGTGAGAAAAGAATGAAGAAGGGATTGCAGTGTGGCCATTCTACCAGGGGGTGATTTTTCACTTCTCTCTTTCTGTCTTTCTGGTGAGCACATTCAACCTATAGGAAAAAATCTCTCTTAAAATTTTTTTTCTCGGAACTAGCAGTTAGCATAATGTCTATGTCGCTGGACTCCACATAGTCGACCGCAGTTCATGTCCTGGACCCGGTGGCTTAAACTCACGCCAGGTGTGTGTCCGTGCGTGCCCAAGATCCCAAGAGGAGAATGGAGGAAAAGGGATTGCGGCGTGGCCATCGCCCCGGGGGGTGATTTCTCACTTTCTGTCTCTCTGTCTCTCTGGTGAGTGCACGCGCCCTATAGCAAAAACCTCTCAAAAAAATTTTTTTTTCTCTGTATTGCTTAGTAATTAAAGGCAAAACTTCTTTTTTAAAAAATTTTAACTTTATTATTATTATTTTCCAATTTGACCAGGGAGAGACAGAGAGGGAAAGTGAGAACGGAAGCCACCAGGTCTGGGACTTGAAACATAGTTGGCCATGTGGGAGTCCAGCATAAAGGCAAACTTCTAATAGAAATGCTTTGCTTTTAGAGTGAACAAATAGCTCTTACAAATCAGGCCAACAAAACATAGGGAATACAAACTTTATTATATCTCCATTTATATTTTACCCATCCTAACTTCTGCTCAGCCAAAAAACCAATTCTGCTTACAGAGTTGGGGAAAGAATCACCCAGAGAGATTTTCATTCAACACAATTAGTCATCATGGAAATTCAAATTGAAATGGCAACCAATGAAATACCACATCATACTGAACAGAATAGCTAAAGTTGAAAGGACAACACCACTCAAGTGCTGATGAGGATGTAGAGCAACTAGAACTTTCAATCACTGCTGGAAGAAGTTTATAATGGTACAACTGTCTTGGAAGACTGCTTAGCAGTATATACCAATAATAAACATGCCAAATCTATGACTAAACCATTCCACCAGAGAGATATTCCAGATAAATAAATGTACATCACAGAAAGACTTATATAGGCTGTTCACAGCAGCTGTTTTGATTATGGTTAAAACTATAAATGACTCAAATGATTATCAATAGCAGAATTTAAGTTGTGGTTAAATAATGTAATGAATTACTTTGTACCAGTAGAGGAAAAAGAGACAAAGAAAAATGTGAATGAACCTCAAAAACATTTTATGTTCAGTAAAAAAGTCAGATACAGGGGCCAGCAGGTGCTGTGGTGGTTAAGATTCCCACATAGCTGACCACAGTTTGAGGCCAACACCTGATGACTTGAAAATCACACTGGGCATGTGTGCTTATATGCCCAAAATCCAAAGAGGAGACTGGAGAAGGAATTGTGGTGTGACCATCCCTTAGGGAGGAAGGGGATGACGTCTCACCTTTTCTCTCTGTGTCTCTCTCCAGAGAGCTCATGTACCTTATTGTAAAATTAAAAAAAAAAAAACACAGATAAAAGAGTACACGTCACCTTATCGTAAAATTAAAAAAAAAAACACAGATAAAAGAGTACACGTACCATATATTTCCATTTACAATGAAGTTCAAGAATAGACAAAATTAATCTATGATGATACAAATCAGAATAGGAGTTACCTTTGGAGTGGGAAATGTTGACTGGGAAGCGATATGAAAGAATTTTATTGGGTAGTAGAAATATTCGCTATCTTGACCGGGGTGATAGACACATAGGTCTGTACTCACATAAAAACTTATTGACCTGGGGACCAGCAGTCAGCATAATGGCTATGTCACTCGAATCCCATGTGGTCAACTGCGGTTCAAGTCCCAGACCCAGTGGCTTAAACTCACGCCGGGCACGTGTGCATGCGTGCCCAAAATCCCGAGAGGAGAAGGGACGAGAAGGGATTGTGGCATGGCCATCCTCCTGGGGATTAATTTCTTGCTTTCTGTCTTCTGTCTCTCCGTCTCTCTCTGTCTCTCTGGTGGGCACACGCACCCTATAGCAAAAACCACACACACACACACAAAAAAAAGCCTTATTGACCTGGATATTTAATATTTATTTTTATGTAGGTAAATAATACCTTAAAAAAACATAGTAGAGGATATGGCTCCTGTTGTTTTGGAACATCCTGATGGATAAGAAAGATGAACAATAATAAGAGAGATGGAAAGTGAGAAAGCATCCCCCATGGCGATGGTCACACCTTAAACCCTTCTCCTTCATCTCTTCTGCTGGGATTTTGGGCATGCATGCACATATGCCCAGCATATTTCTTAAGCCTCTGAGTCAAGCTACATGGTCAGCCACGTGGGATCTATCCACCTTAACCACCACAGTGTAGGCTGGCTCTATACTCTAATTTCTGACTCAGATTTCTTTAACAATCTCAGATGTTGTCAGTTTTTTGCTGGCATAAGAGATTGTTGTTGGAATCCAATTGACTCTTGCCTGTTCCCTGGATCCCTCAAATGTTGGACTTAAAATTTATGAGCATGCCTAGCAGTGAGTTAGCATTTCACTCCAAGAAGCTAAGAAACAAACCTTGTATTAGTTATCACTGGTCCATCTTCTTGAACAGAGGTTAGATAAGAAAAATAGTTCACTTGGCTAAAGCCCTGATGTGGATTTTCACAGGAGACGAGATTAAATGATTTACATTATTCTTTTGTTAAACATGTTCATTTAGGGCTGCCCCCGGAGTGCAATGGTTAAATGTTGTGTAGAGAAAGCTAGATTCCATATGGCCAGACATAGTTTAAGTCCTGGCCCTGGCACCTTACAAACTGGGCACACGCATGCCCAGAATCCTAATTGGATGGAGAATTAGAAGAAAAAGAATTGTGGACCAGGCCCTGTTTAGAATGCTTTCTTTCTCTCTTTCTCACTCTCTCTTCCCATCCTTCTCCCTTACTCTTAACCTCTAGCATTATAAAAGAAAAAAGTTTTTTTTTTTAAATGCCCAATTATACTCAACAAAAGGATTCAGATCTGCTGAACTATTTATGGAACAGTATTTTAAGACTGAACTACTTCCAAGAGTGTCCATACTAGAGAGAATAGAATGAACATTGACCACCTGACAGGAAGTTATTATTAATTATATCAAGTGCTTAGGTAAAGAAATGGAAAATGTCACAGAATTGACATTTTAGAAGGGTGCCTCGTTATGAAAGGTAAAGAGGAAAAAAGCCCAAAATGCTAAAACTTCAGAAGGACATGCCTGTAAAATGAGTTGGTTATAAGAAAAAGAAACTTAAAATACTTCAGATAGAAAGTTTCAGCAGATGGGTGAAGGTTTGAAAAATCCTGAAGGCATGACAGATGAAGCTTGTCTAAAAGAAGGGACCTAATCCAAAAATGCTAGTCTGGTTACTAATGTCTGAAGTTAAAAGTATTATCAAGTCCCAGTAAAAAATCTGTTATCTGGTGACTTCAAGAGCTTGTAATCAGTCTCAGCTGTCCTAGGATGGCCTCTGCCTTTTTGAATTTAGTGACTAAATCATATGAATTAATCAAAATAATGCCATGTACATTTGGCCTTAGCTGGTGAAATGGCCAGCATCTTGTTTTATTGTTTTGTGGAATCTTTATATCTTTGAGAGTATTCAAAAGATTAAGAGAGCTTTTGAATTGGATGTTTGGGTGCTATGAGAGTACTTCAAAACGTCTGTGGAAAAGTGAAATTAAAGCACAAGTTTATTTCAATTTAAAGTCATTCTGAAATTCATGCATTTTTTAATTGTATGTATTTTCCATGAACTTTTTGAAAACCCCCATATATACTGTATAAATTATTTATTGAGTAACAAATATGCATAACTACATCTAAACAGTTACTCCAAGGGGAAAACTCAGAAAGTCATGCATTGCTTAAGGACAGGATACATTCCAAGAAATGTATTGTTAGGTAATTTTGTCATTGTGCAAGTATCAGAATTGTACTTATGTAAGTGTACGAAACACCTAGGCTGTATGCTATAGGTCTATTGCTCCTAGGGTTACTGTGATGGTTAGTTTGGATGTCAGCTTGACTAAGGAATACCTAGATACATGATAAAGCATTATTCTGGGTGTTTCTGTCAGGGTTTTCCAGAAGAGATTAATATGTTCGTCTGAGTAGACTGGGACATATTAATCTTATTAATATATTAATAAGATATTAATACATATTAATGGGAAAGGTCCACCCTCAGTGTGAGTGGACACCATCCAATCAACAAGGGGGCCAGAAAAAAAAACAAACACAGAAGATGGATGGGGGTCTCTTTTGAGAGAGTGAGACAGGTTTTTTTCTTTTTTTGGTTTTTGTTTGTTTGTTTTTAATTGCCTTGGGTACCAGAACTCAAGGCTTGCCTGTCTTTGTTCTCCAGAAACTTCCCCTGCACCGTTCCCCTCCCCCCTCCAGACCTCAGGCTCTCAGCCTTGGATGACACTTACATCATTAGCTTCCCTGCCTCTGAGGCCTTCAGACTTGGACGAAGCCATGCGTTCAGCATCTCAGCATCTCAAGAATGCAGACAGCCCGTTGTAGCACTAACTGCTCAGTTACTATAATTGCATGAGTTTATTCCCCTAATATATCTCCTCTTGCATATCTATCCATAGCCTATTGGTTCTACACTACTGAACCATGAGAAATACCGCTACAAACTTACTGAACCATGACTAATACAGCTATACAGTACTGCATTTTACTGTACTGATGCTATAAGCAATTGAAACACAATGGTGTTTATCTAAATATAGACAAAATAGTCAACATACAGTATAAAATACTTTAAAAACGAGGGCCAGCTGGTGGCCTGGTGGTTGGAGTGGCTGGATCTCACGTAACATCTACGTGGTTCAAGTCTCAGACCCAGTGGCTTGAAAACCACACAGAGCACATGTATGTGTGCCCAAAATCCCAACAGGAGAGAGAAATGGAGAAGGGATTACACTGCTACCATTCCATGTGGGAGGGAGTGCTTTCTCACTTTGTTTCTGTCTCTCCCCCTCTCCCAATCGTTCCATCTTCCCTTCTTCCCCCCCTCACCTCCAGCTCTAGTGAACATATGTGCTCTCTAGCAAAATTTTTAGAAACACACACACATAATATATCTGTATAAAAATGCTTTTCTTTGGGACCAGCAGGTGGCATAATGGTTATGTCACTGAACTCCCACATAGCTGACCATGGTTCAAGTCCTGGACCTGGCAGCTTGAAACACACCGGGCGTGTGTGCATGCGTGCCTAAAATCCCAAGAGGAGAAGAGAGGAAAATGGAATGCAACATGGCCATCTGTGCTGGGAGGTGATTTCTTGCTTTCTGTCTCTCTGGCAAGCACATGCACTCTATAGGAAAAATCTCTCTTAAAAATATTTTTCTATATATTTTTATTCTATAAGCTTTTCCTATTCTATCAATTTTTCTACTTTTTAAAAACTTTTTAACTTTTTTGTTTAAAAAAATGAGACACAGAATAACTAGCCAAGGGCTTCATAGGGTTAGTATCATCACTATCAGTGTCTTTCACCTCCACATCTTGTCCCGTGTTGAAAAGGCCATGATAAACAAAACATCACAAGATCGTATCAAGCACAAAAGAGAATGAATTAATCAAGAAATATAAACACAGTGAAGGCTGCTACTGGTAAAACATAGCACATCATTTTCCAGTAAATTTTCTTTTTTTGTAAGTAGAATAAGTAGGCTCTAAAACAATGACATAAGTACAGTATAGTAGATACGTTACCCAGTAATACACTCTTTTATTGTCACTCAGGAATTATGTGTTGTGCATAATTGTATGTGCTACACTTTTATACAACTAGTAGCACAGTAGACTCCTTCACAACAGCATCACCATAAACATGTGAACTATTACGTTCCACTTATACTATAACAGTTCTTTTTTTAAGACCTTTTTATTGTTAAAGTCACATAAGAAATTTAAGCAAATTACACTGTCTTAAAAAAGCACAACTAAAGCATTTTAATAGAGAAACCCTTCTCTTCCTCCTATCACCCTCCCTCCCCTTCTTCTCTTAAAAATCTAAGAGAAGTGACCACAAAACACAGTTTTGCAGAATCCTTCATCCAGAGTGCTAAAATAATGATTAGGTTAATATTGTGCTTCAATTATTTTATTTATTACTATGATTATTATTTTAAGTTTTGCTATAGGGCATGTGTGCTCACCAAAGACAGAGAAAGAAAGAAAAGGAAAGGGAGAAAGGAAGCCACCAGGTCCGGGAGGTTGGCCGTGTGAAAGTCCAGCACCTCAACCACCTGTCAGTCCCATTACTATGACATTTCTATGGCTAGGACTTCACTAGATAACAGAAATTTCTTAGCTCCATCATAATCTAACCCATTTACTGTCCTAAATGTGGCCAATATGCCATGTATGACTGTATGTGACAGACTTGTAAGACCAAGGAAAATGTATTCTGGATGCTGCCTTGCCTATATATACTACTTTTTTTTTCCCCTCAGGCATAAAGTTTTGCTCTTGGTTAGACTAATAAGGAAGACTGTCACCTTTTAACCAGTACTACTTGGTTAGTGTGATGTAGATTGAAAATACTCATGAGAAACATGACATTACTATGCTGATCAACTTGCAGGGCCAGAGTGAGCTGCCCACAGCAAAACCATTAGAAGGAATGTATCTCAATGGAATTTTTCCTTTTGGCTGATTGTGTTATAAAATAAGCTTAAGCACATTAAAATTTAACAAGAAAGCAAGCAAGAGAGCATGGAGTAAAAAATGAGCTTATAGGTTCCAAGACAAATAACAAAAACATACATCTCTGAGTGTCTATAGATAAATAAGCATGAGGTTGGAGAGGTGAGCTAAAAGCAGATCCTATAGTGAATACAAAGGTCATTTAGTCTTTAGTCTGCATGCTTTCAAGCTGCTTTGCATTCTTCTTAAAGAAGGCTCCTTCAACTAACACAGTCATAAAGTTTAAAATTTAAACCAAGAAACATTTCTAGAATCAAAAAACCTCATTTGTTATTCGAACACAGACCAGATCAACTCATTCTTGAAGCTCTAATCTGATACCTTGGGTACTGAGAGGGCAAAAGCATTCCTTCTTGATCCACTGGAAGCTTAAACATTGCTTTGTTTAGTATTTATGATGTATCTTCTTTCCATACTATAACTGATCTAGGCTTCTGTGAAGGGTATTAGAGGCAACAATACCAAATGAAGCTGGTTGACAGGGGCTACATAGTGTTGGCAGGGCTGGATGGTAATACAACACTCTGTGAGGCTGACCTAGATAGGAAGTTTCTGGGTTTGTGTCCAGAGACGTCCCTGAACATGCTGGGTGCACTCTTGTCCATGATCCAGAACTGGCTCATGCTGGGGTGAATTGCAGCATGAAGATTCTGTTGGAGATGACCATCTCTTCCTCTCTCTGTCTGTCTTTGTCACTCATGGAAGGAAGAAATAAACTTAAAAAAAATGTTTTCAATGAATTTATTTGAGCATTCAGGGATTCATGAATTGGGCAGCACCAGACTTCAAGTGGTTCACCAAGCGGGTACAAGAGGAAAGTTTTATAAAGTCTTTATAAAATCAAGACAAAGAAATTATTTGGTTGGTTAATTCACAAAGTCCTAGTTAGAGGGTAATTGACAGTTTTTGATTGGTTAAACTTCAATGAATATTTAGAGATTAGTTGGTGATTTTTTGATTGGTTAACCTAAAGTTTCACTTTACTGCTTACTTTGCATTGGGTTTTGGTTTACTTATTTAAGTACCATGGCAGAGGATAGGAGATAGGGAATTAAGGATGGGAAAAAAAGCAAAATATACAGGAAACAAAAAATGGAAAATTATTTGTTGATGTGCTTGATTGAGCCAATATACAGTGTATTCTGGATGGAAAATCTCATTATATGCTGTAATGATGTATAGTGAATGAATGTTAACAAATAAATTTAAATAAAAAAGAACCCAAGATGCTGAAGCTTTCACTCCCTATTGAGCTCTCAGTTAATTATTTTAATAGATGATGTGTTTTGCTACATTAAAAAAAAGAGCAATAAATGTTTGACCACCTTTATCTCAGTCACTTGATATTTCTATACCCACTAGAGGATAATCCATCCAATTAGAATGAAACATCCAATTAATAAATTGGATTATTTCTGCATTGTTTTCTATTTGATCACATGTACAATGACTATGTTGTGCTAGGAATACACATAAATGGCAGAATGAAATAACTATAAAACTAATATCTTTCAAACATCCCCCCAAATCTGAAATGGGATAGAAAATGAATCTGTATAACCCAAGGACATTCAAGAAAGGTTTCCTGAAGGAAAACTGAGCAAGGTCTTAAAGCAGGGTGGAAAAACTGGTAAGCAAAGAGAACATAAAGAGAGAGAATAGTCCAACAAAAGCAACAGGACCAAAGAAAAGAATGAAGCCATTGTATGGAGGGAAGATGACCCCCATCCAGGAGTTATTCTGTGATGCTGTTTTCTTTTACCCTCCAACTGGAAAGCATGAAGAATGTGTCTTCTTAAGTGCAGGCATTTGAGCCCAGATGGCCTTGTAAAAAATAGCACATTCTATACTTTGGAATGTTCTAATGTGGAAACCAATATCTAAGAATGGACCATGAAAAAAAAAAAAAAACAGTATTTTGCTGTTTTTAGAAGCAACCACCCTCTTTCTCTGAGTAATATGCCTAATGCTCAGACTTATGATTCAGAACTAAAGGCATATGAAAACTATTTCAGATTAATATTTTCAAAATATTATCCTTATTGCATTCACAGTTTTACTCATGCTAATTCTGCCAAAAAGGATATTGAGGCCTGTAAACACAGGGATATATGTGTGGAGAAGAATCAGCAAATAAAAAAAAAAGTAAGGGCATTGGGGTAGGAATTAATGCAGAGAGCTCACCAGTTCTCAGTCACATTCTTCCAACTATAGAATAGTCTCTGAGGGCACGTGCCAGGCCCTTTCCCTATAAACACAGAAACCATAGCAAGAGGCTCACAGGACTGCTACAAAAAGACTTTGGCTAATGTTGGTTCTAAAGCAAATTCTGTATAATTTTGAAGGGTTTGGTTGGTCCCCTCTGCTCATTAAGTCTTCTCCCCACAGTTGTGCTTAATTCTAGAAACTGACCAATTTTTGGAGTGTCCCTTTGATCACACATCTGGGTTTTGAGACACTTGAGCTAGAGTGGAGAGAGTTGGATGAGAAAAGGGGAAAAATGAATAGTATTCATAGGTATCATGTATCAAGTCATCACTATCTTTTTTCCTTTAACCTCCACATTACCCTGAGGGAACACTAACAGGGGAAACTTTTGGTAGTCCAGACAGCATCAATGTTGCCCCTTTTTCTATTAAAACAAAAATGTTAAGACAAATGAAACTTAACAGATTGTGTCTAAGCAGAGAATGACTCATGAATAGGGCAGCACTCAAAACCAGAGGGGAGTCAGGGAGCTCCACCCAGCAACCTGAGCATGGAGCTTTTATAGGATTAACACAGAGTGGAGCAACCACCTGATTGGCTCCTGCTAGGCCTTTGCTTCATTTGGGCATGGTCTGATCAGTTGGCTGTTTGTGATTTGCTGAACTCAGTTGTCTGGTATAAAATATACTCCTGAATTAAGTTTGGATTTGTTTATGTATTAACTTATGTTGTGGTTTTGTTACCTAGGAACTCTTAAGTGTGGAGACAGCCTAATGCTAATGGCCTCCTGCTTATGTAATTTAATACTTCTAACTGAATCCCAGTTTTGTTTATCTCCAATATAGCATTTGGAAAATCAAAGGCATCCTTGCTTCCTGCAATGAGCTTAGTTCATCTCAGAGTAATCCAATCCCCTTCCCAGTAGTCGGTTCAGGAATGGGCATGTGCACCACTCATCTGGGAAGCAGGTAAGAGGAGAGCAATCCTGGAAAAAATGTCCTTGATCTTTGATACCTAGAATGGGCACAACCATACAGCTAACTGTTAGGCAGAGCCAACAGGAGGACAGCAGAAAGGGAAAGATCACCTTCTTCTGCAGCACAGATGAGTCACTGAATCAAACACTGAATCAAATGTGAATTCTAAATATCCTATTATGTAAGATAATCGATGTCCTTTCCTTGAGTTGAATTGTTTTTACTACTTGCAGCCAAAAGCATCCTAACCAATACGTTGTTATTATTTTTCCCCTCTTGGAAATTAAGAATTAGACAACTAACTACCTCACACAAAATCTCCAGCACATTTGTGAGAAACCAGGGTTCAAATCCAGATCTCTGACTCTAATGCCAAGCTCCAACCTGTAAATTTATCTGAGAATGGATCATTCACATCAAGGAAGAGAGTCATGGAAACAATAGGTCTGGGACATCATAAGGGAGTTAGCCTAATTGCTCTCTGAAAAGCTTCTCATCAGATGAGGGAAGAGTAGTGAGGCAGAGAGATCAGCCCCCTAAGCAACCAAGGCAGCACAACATCCTGGCCTTTGGATGAGAGAAAGGATGATATGTGGAAGAGGCTCCCATAGGACCTTTTGGAAGCACTAAAAGGATCTTGACAAATTTTGCAATATTAAAAATAACATTTTCACATACCTTTTTTATGTGAAAGGTGCTTTTTTGATACATAATTATAGTTCTATTGTCTGTCTCTCTCTTTCTTTAATTGCCAGAGGGCTCATGTGTTCACCAGAGAGACTGGGGGTTGGGACAGGAGTGGAGAAGGATAAAGCAACAGGGAATGATCACATCATAATCCCTTCTCTACTTCTCCATCCCATTGAGATTTAGGGAACACATGCTCATGTGCCCAGCATGTTTTTAAAGGTCAACCAAGTGGGATCTGGCTCCCTTGACTATTTGGCTACAGGAAAAGTCTATGGTTCTTTTAATAATCCTTTTAAGGCATAAATTAGCCTCTACTTTATAAATGAAGAAAACAGTTTCTGAGAGGTTATAGGACTTGTTCAGTCTCTCAGCTAAGTAGTAGAGTTGGAAATTGATATAAAGTCTAATTCTAAATGTCATGCTCCTTCTATTCACTGTGTTTCTTAATGTAACTCTTGTTTTTCTTGCCAACATGCTTAAGTTCACATATGTGAGTACTTCAAAAAGTTCAAGGAAAAATGGAATTAAAGTCTGACTTTATTTTTGGACCAAAATAATTAAAATCTGTGCATAGTTTTTTCATAATGTGCACATCTGTGGACTTTTTAAAAGTCTTTGCTACTTAAAATTATTTTGGCATACTCTGGGGAACAGTGGTTTGCATAATTGATGCATTTAGCTCTAAGGATTTATAGGTAGGTCTAGACTTCTACCTTTCTAAAGGTGAAGAAAGGAGCCAACTGCCTTGAGACTTTGTTCCCAAGCAGCAGGGGACCTGGAGCCAAGAATCCTTATTGTTTAGAGACAGGAGAAGTCCCTTATGGCAGGCTAGAAAACCTCAAGCAATGAGCCGCTTGGCCAAACCTCCTACATGATTAGAATTCTGCAGCTTAGATAGACCTTTCCTAACTGGAAAGCTCTTTGCTCTCAGCTAATTCTCTTAGGCCAGGAGAAAAGATAATTCCCAGTACCTCTCTTGGTATCTGATAAAGGGACTGTGCTGAGAAAAAGTCTTGTTATAAGTCAGCAGGGAATTCAGGACATTGGCTTCCTAATATTACTAGCCAAAATTGCTTCATGCTTGTTTATAAAGGTGATTATAAACTGGGTTACTTTCTGTTGTCTTCACCAACAGCCTTTGTGCACTGCTAAGTGAGGCTAGGGTTCTGCATGTGGCCCCTGTATGACATACCCTTGGGATGGTCTAGTGTTTTAAAATATTTATTGAGGGTCAGTTGGTTACCAGACACTAAACATACAGTCCATACAATCCTGTAACAGCAGGTGTTATTATTCTCACTGAATTGATGAAGACTCTTAGGTCAAGGCTAACTTGCTGGAAGACACATGGCTAGTAAGCAGTAGAGAAAGTATCAGTTCTGTGAGGGTTAGCTTCTATTGTAGGTACATGCACTACCAACCATGACCAGCTCATAGGGACAGGGTGGCAAGAGCAAGATGTCATAGCAGTTCTGGTTTATGGACCTCCAATTATGCATACATGTTATGCTACTGCTAGTGAAATTAGAGTTGGTTAGATTTCCAATGAGCTTTCAGTCTAATAAGACAGATGTAATGGAAGAGACTTCTGGAAAATCCAGTATTCCTTCTTTCCTTCCTCTAACGTGATAGAATTTTTAACTGGATATAATATTACCAAGATAAACACTGTGTTTCTGAGCTACCTTTGCAGCTAGAGTGAAAGACCAGAGTGACTCCATTTTTACGGGGCGACTCCATTTTGTTAAACCTACCTTACTGAGAATCGGCATCATTTCAAGGAGGCGAGCTGATCACGTAGGAGAAGGTCATAAGACCATCACCCCACTGGGGCTGTGAGAAAAACAAAAGAAATACCAGAAACCTGAAGTAACTTTCTTGCCCAACTTAACAGTCTGACGACCAATCAGTAAAAGACAACTGTGCTTCTTGTAATCTACAGCCAATGTATAAATGTCCAAGTACATTCCTCAGCACCCCTCAACCTCAACCCCCAACAGCCAAATAAAAGCCCAGCCCAACTAACACCGGGGGGCTCTCGACTCTGATCTGCTGTGTCAGTGATGATTGAGAGTTCTGGCTCGAGCCTGAATTAAAACAACCCTTGTGCGCTTGCATTGGAATCAGCTCATTGGTGGTCTTTTGGGAATTTCGTGACCTAGGCACAGCAACAGGTGGCCCTATAACAAATTTCTTGACAGTGAGATGCAAGAGAAAGTGATCTAGGCAACTTACCCATTATGCCTTGAAGAAAAAGCTCTGTCACCCACCATTTTTCCTTTTTTCCTTGCTGTTGCTTGGAAGGCAGACAAGATGGCAGGAGCTGAAAGTATTGTCTAGAACCACAAGGCAAAAGTCACATAGTAGAGATAGCAGAACAGGAAGTTAGAAGGAAATGAGTCCCTGGTAATTATGGAGCTGCCATAGTACCCCTAGACCATGTCCTTGGACTTTTACCTAAGAAAGAGAAGTCAGCTTTTGTTTAAGTCACTGTTACTTAAATTTCTTTGTTAAAGAAGCCAACTTTACATCCTGATGAATAGTGGTATGAATCCCAATATGTATAAATTGGTGCCTAATGACTTGGCAGCTCCCATCTGTGTAGTGGTAAGTCCTAAGCAGAGTGTCACCCATTTACTCTTGGGAGCCCCAGAAAGTTCTTCAAAAGTACCTACAACTATTTACTCTGTTCTTTTTCTGTTCCTTGTCATCCACAGTGCCTTCAACATGGCATTCAACATGGCAAGTCTTCTCACAATTGCAGCCCATCACAAAAAAGGGCATTACTTAGACCAAACTTGCTGTCATTTCTACCTCTAACCCTTCCTGCCCTCTGGGTGAAAAGAAGTACAAAAGTTCTTTGCAAAGGCCACAAGGGACTCTCATACCTCTGGTTACTCTGTGTTTCTTGGGCTGTCAGGGAAGCTCTTTCCAGAGTCTCTCCAGACACTGGTGTCAGCTTCTGGTTCTCTCTTCACCACAGGTCACATTTGGTTTCTTAGAAAACAGGTATCAAACTGTCCCTTTAGTTTCCCTCCTTTTCTTCCCCTGCCCTCCACCTATAACTCTCACCAAGCAAAAACTGACAGGCATGTGAATAAAGGCAAATAGACACCAAGATGTATTGACAATGTGTGTAAGGGTAGCACTGGCAGTAAGCCATGAAAGTTGACTAGTGTGTGCGTACATGCACACACATGCATATTCATGTTAATGAAGGGGAATCTGCATTGGCTATAAACAGTTCCGTATGGACATAAAAGGAGAGGTTTTTTCAGACAGGAGAAACTATGGAAAGCTTCATGGAGGAATTATTCTCTTCATATGCAGGCCAGTTACAGAGAGCTCGGCAATGACAACAACCTTTCTTTTCTCTCTGAACCCTTCACAGGTAACCAGAAGACAGAGCTGACAGGAAAGCTGATAGATGAACCAAAGTGTCCATCTCTCCTTTACTCACTTGTCTGGGTTCATTTATCAAGAGTTCACAAAACTGAAGTGCCTAGGGAAAACCACAAAGGCAATATCAATGATGCAAACAGAAAACTAAGGGCACATGTTCTATTCAAGGGGCCAACAGATGCTCAGATCCTACCTACTGTTGACAGCAGAAATTGGGACCCAGAGTGGATTACATCAGATTTGTCAAACAAAATTACTAAGAAACATTCTTTTTTTAATATAAAATATTTCATTTTAAATGCTCCTAACTAACTTAGATATTTTAAAATTGCTGAGTTGGCCAAATTAAACTCATCTTTGAGCTATGTTCAGCTGCATCCTGAAATTTTGAGACCATGTTGCTTCCTCTACTTGATATTTACTAAATTCCAGTTATGAGGAAAGCACTGTTAGCTCCAGGTAGTACATGTGTATGTGTGTGTGAGGGGGAGGCACAAAAATAAGGCCACTGCCCTCAAGGAAGTTATCATCTGTGAGCGTAGATACGGCATAGACACATGCTATTGCAGGAAGGAAAGAAAGTTTTCATTCAAGGAAATGTGGGATAGTTCCCTGGAGCACACAGCCCTTCCAGGGGAAGGAGACAGATGGAGAAAAATTTCAGGAAGGGTGAGGTGAATCAACAGCACCAAATACTACTCAGAGATTAAGGAGGACAAAATCAGGGACAAGATATTGACTTTGACAAATATAGGAGACCATAGGTCATCAAGGAGAGGAAATTCTTAGAAGGTGATAGTGCCAAGGCAATGACAAAGCTGAAACTGAAACTTAAAGTGATACCACTGATTGGAGAGAATTGGCCACTGTAGGAAGAACAGGATGGAGGCTGGGGGACTAGCAATACAAGAGGTGACAGAGTCTGTGAGACTGTGGGAAAAGGTGTTATAAAAGAGGGAGAGATTGGTGATGTAAGGGAAAAAAATAAAATAGGAAAAGCAGAATTCAGAAGGCAAAAGGAGAGAAAGGAGCTAAAGGTGTGGGTAATCTTCATTGGAGGATAGAGTCCTTGGAAAAAGAAATTGGCTCTCCAAGGATGATCCAAGCAGAAGACAGTCTCTAATGGTCCCATTTGGGGGAAAAAAAAAAAAAAAAGAAAAGAAAAAAAAAAAAACATCAGAATAGAAAACTGTCTTAGAGAATTGCTAAAAAGAAAGAAAATTTAAAAAGCCTTTAGAACTATTCCCATGGAAATTCATTTAAAGAATAAGTCATTTTGATTATAGGAAACATCTTCAAGAAAATGAAAATTCATTGAAAAGTTTTAAACAGGGTCAGAGGCAATACAAGTAAAGATGCATAAAATTCAGCTTGGCCAAAGATGAAATCATAAGTGGGATTAACATTAAGTAGGTCTTAGGGAATGGAAAAAATGTTCTAAAAGTCCATATTAATAGACCGGGGTTATCTGTGGGGCAGAAAGATAGCCAAGGACTCTCTAGTTATGAAACAGAAAAACAGAAGGATTAGACCACTGTAGATTATGTGAAGGACTGGGAAAGTGCCCAACGCAAGGTTATCCCTTTTACATTATCTTTCAGTTCTTCCTGCCAGGATGAGAACTCAGTGTTTGTTCCTCTCCTGAACTTGACTTCAGTTCTCCATTTGCACTGACTCCAGATCTGGCTTGTGCTGATAGTTTTTATTTCTTAGAGTCTCAGGAAACATCCATAACTGCCTTAGCCTTAAATGTTGCTATCCCACCAACTTGGTTTTCAATAGAAAGTTTCAGTGCTGCTTTTCCCCAGTCATAACCTCCAATAGATTTCTGTAATTGTTTCTCAGGTGACATCACAGGCAGAAGGTGCCCCCTGGAAACAACGATTAGCATTTACTAGTATTTACATGCCTACCATGTGCCAGGCAGAGGTTTACAGGTATTATCTCGGTCCTGACCGCAGTCCTCCACCTAACTTCTGGCATATACCCGCCATGTAACCTCCAGAAAGGTTCTTAGCTTTTTTTCTATTTCATCATCTTAAAATGCAATGATAATAATAATAATTTATGTCATAGAGTTGTCAAAATTTAATGAGTCCAACACATTTCAAGTGCTTAAAACTGTTTTCTGTGCAATAAGTCCTCCAAAAAATGTTTAATATTTTTGTTAAGGAGGGGGTCGTTATTTTTATTTTACATATGAGATCATTGAGGCACAGCATGTTTGTTTCTCCACTGTCAATGCGACCAGCTAGTAAACGGTAGAGCTGGGAGTTACCAGAGCCCCTTATACACAAGGCAGCAGTTAGGATGCTGAGCTACAGAGCTCCATGCTTCAAGAAAGAAACCATGGTTGTGTGAATTCCAAGCTCATTGCCTGCTCCTTTTCAACTGGGAGTGGTGAGTGGCTGAGTCTTTCTCTGCCTACATGTGTGCCTAGGTAGTCTGCAGTTTTCCCTGAGCATTAGCAGTCATGTGAAATTCTGTAAGCTCTCATGTTTTCCAGGCAGATAGATCATGAACCGTTTACAGACAAAAGTCTTTTCTGAACCTTGACCACAAAAATCTACTGAACAGGGAGTTTTTCTGTAGAACCCTGGTGGTTTATGACATAAAAAGAAATATGGGTTATGGAATTCAAAGTGAATCCCATATGAAAAGATTCCTTCATATTGAAATATTGTCATAGGCTTCTGTTAGAAAAACATCCAGTGTGCTTAGTTTTCCCGATTTTCTTAGGAGTTGGCTCTGTCTCACTATATGCGCCTCTAAAAAATTTCAGAACTCTATACTCATGCTAACATTGGTGTTTAATAAAGTTATATTATGCTACATAAAGCATCACAGCTTAGATTTAAACATTCTGACATGCCAGGATTGCCCGTATTGGCACTGTTGTTCCTTCCAGTGGCTGAAAGTGATTCTGAAATCTTTGCTTGCTTTCTTCTCCCAGCACTATATTAACCAGATAGTTATTATGGTTGTGTTTATTATTATTATTATGCTGCTTCTTATTATTATTAACTGGTGATGTTAAACTCAGGTTTATTGATGTTGAGGGATGGTTCTAAGATCATATGCCCAGTCAGGGAAAGAACAAAATTGATGTTTTGCCTTTTGCCTTAGTTCTTTGGTTATGGGATGTATGAATGTGTCATATAGTCTGCCATTAAGATTATGTACAGTTGCTAGTAAATGAAAACCCCAATTGTAAGTGTTTAAAGAAATTATGTTTCCTCCTCATGGAACAGCAACAAAAATCAAGAGGCCATTATTGACATTGCTGATTCAAAAGTTCAATCATGTCTGGATTATTGTCCTTCATTTTCTCATTTGCAATATGGCTGCTGAACATTTGTCTCCTTTTATCAATGTATTTCCACCACCCTTAGCAGACATCTGCTTATAATTTTTTCTAGAATGGTGGCATATGGTCACCTTTATCTAGCTGCAAAGGGGGCTTAGAAAGTAAATAAGGAAAAAGGGAATTAGTTATGGGTTGGGTAAGCCAACCCACAATGCCTTCACATCTGATTCTTTTTTTTTTTTAGAGAGGTTTTTGCTATAGGGCACATGCACTCACCAGACAGACAGAGAGAGACAGAGAGACAGAAAGTGAGAAATCACCCCCCAGGGAGGATGGCCACACCGCAATCCCTTCTCCTCCATTCTCATCTCAGGATCTTGGGCACGCATGCACATGCGCCCGGCATGAGTTTAAGCCTCCGGGTCCGGGACTCGAACCGCGGTCGACTATGTGGGAGTCCAGCGACATAGCCATTACACTAACTGCTGGCCCCACATCTGATTCTTGAAGTCTATATGTATTTCAATTTTTAAACAATTGACTCAAGTTTTTCATTCAAGTTAGTGAAAAAATAGGTATTTGTTTGATGATGTACCTATCAACTGTAATAATATATTTTATTGTTCAGTAGGTTGTTTGGCTTTATTTAGACAATCTAGTCCTGCCCAAATCTATGATTTTGGTTATGTCTAGTTTAAATCCAATCCAAATCAAAGGTTTTCAGTAGATCAGTACTAGGTGGGCTACATAAGAATCTTGGCTGCATATGTATTCCTGAGTCAGTTTTGGTAATTTGATTCTTTCAAAGAATTTGTTCATTTTGTCTAAATTTTCAATTTGTTGCATAAAGTTGCCCGTATATTCCCATATGAATTTACTACCTGCAGTTTAATATCTATAATATCTGTAGTAATGTACTTTCTTTCATTTTTGATATTATTAATATTAATCTTCTCTCTCTCTCTCTCTCTCTCTCTCTCTCTCTCTCTCACTTTCGGTCAGTCTAACTAAAGATTCATTGACCTCTTCAAAGAACCAATTTTACATTGATTTTTTTCTCTAGTATTTTCTATTTTTCTAATCTATTGCTTTCTGCTGTTTTTTTTCCCTTGCTTTTTTCCCTTTTATTGATGTAATTTCCCTTTCATTCATAACTTCCAGCTCACTGTTGTTTGCTCATATAAAAGTGCCTGATTTGTATCTTTTAATTTTATGCAGTATGACACTGTTCCACCAAATTCTTTTATTGTTTGATGTAGTTTTTCACTTGATTCTACCAGATTTTTCAGGTATACAGCCTTTCTTTTGCCAGCTTCTTCTACTTCTTTTGAGGTCCATTAGGTTAATTTTTCCTTTATTCATAGTAGAAAATGTGTATGTACATGCAAGAGAGAGGGTGAGAGAGAGCAAGCACTCACCTGGGTCTGACTGTACCTCGATACCCTTTCTCCAGTCCTCTAGCCTGTTGGATCTTAGGCACTCAGGAGAATTCCTGGCATGTTTTCAGCTGACCAAGGCAGGGAGTTGAACCCTGGTCCACCATGTGCAATCTGGATTCTCTTGAGTAGCACACTGTATTTGTGCCATAAAGTCAGCCCTGGTTAATAATTTTTTTAGAGAGAATTGCCCATTTTATCTAGGATTTCAAATAGATTTAATAGCTTTGTCTAAATGATTTCTTATGTGATTCTAATTTCATTTTTTCTATACTTATTTTCATCTTATCCTTTCATATTTTGTGTATTTGTGCTTTCTCATCTAGTTTTCATTTTTTAAAGAATTATTTTTTTCATTTAATCACTGAACACCTTATCAGCATACAAAATGAATTTTTCCTTTTTTTCTTTGTAAAGTTTATTTTATTTCAAGTTCTTTTATACATTCAATGACATTATTTAGCTTGTAAAGTGAATATTTCAACATGTGTACATTTCTCCCCAGTCCAGTTGATAAAATTATAAGGTTATCTTCAACAGATAATACCCCATTTCTTTGTTCCATTAATACTAAGCCTCTCTGTTTTTCTCCTTAATGTCCTTCCTCAGACTACTTCTTCACCCAGCCTCTTCCCACACTATATCTGGTAATCACAACCATTTACTGTGTTTCTATATCCTTTGGTCATTGAGTTTCGGTCATAGTGTGGACACTCAGTATATATTGAGTGGAGACGTACGATGTCTCTCCTTCATAGCCTGGCTTGCTTCACTCAGCAGTAAAACTTCCATATTCATCAACTTTCTGTCAAAAGCCGGAGTCTTGTTGTTCTTTATGTCTGAGTAGTATTCCATAGAGTATATGTGCCATAGTTTTTCAATCCATTCATCTATTTGTGGGCGTTTGTGTTGGTTCCATGTCTTAGCAGTTGTGAATAATGTCACAATAAACATCGATGTACAAGCACTTTTCTGATTAAGAATTCTTCTTTCCTTTGGGTAGATACCAAGGAGTGGGGTTGCTGGATCATATGGTACTTTTATTTGTGGATTTTTGAGGAATCTCCAAATTGTTCTCTGCAGTGGCTGGACCAATTTACCTTCCCACCAGCAGTGTAAGAGAGTTCCCCTTTCACCACACGCCTGTCAGCACTTATCTTTTTTTTTTTTTTTTAATTTAGTCATTCTGATTGGGGTTATGTGGTATCTCATTGTTGTTTTGATCTGCATTTCCCTTACAATGAGTGATGTTGAGCATTTTTTCATATGCTTTTTGGCTATTTGTATATCATCCTTAGAGAGTAGTTTTTCAACTCATTCTCCCATCTTTTAATAGGGTTGATCATCTTTTTTCTGGACAGCTACTTGAGTTTTTTGTGTATTCTGGCTATCAGTCCCTTATCTGACACATACTTTACAAAATATTTTCCCATTCTGAGGGCTGTCAATTCAGACTAATTGCTATATCTTTCACTGTGCAAAAACTTCTTAGTCTGATATGATCCTACTTGTCCATTTTAGGGATTATTGCCTGTGATTTGAGAGTCTTATTTAAGAAGTCTTTGCCTACCCCAATGTCTCCCAGAGTTTCTCCAGAGTTTTCCAAGAGCAGTTTTTATAGTTTGAGGTCTTAGGTTTAGATCTTTGATCCACCTTGAGTTGATTTTTGTCAATGGTGAGGTGTAGGGATTCAGATTCATCTTTCTGCAGGTGGATATCCAGTTTTCCAGCACCATTTGCTGAAGAGGTTTTCCTTTTCCCACTGGATTGACTGATACCCTTTGTCAAAAATCAGTTAACTATATGTTTGGGAATTTATTTCTGGGGGCTCTATTCTGTTCCATTGGTCCTCCTGTTTGTTTCTGTGCCAGTACCATGCTGTTTTGATTACCACAGCTGTGTAGTGTATTTTTGGGTCGGGAGTGAGATGTCATCCACTCCACTCTTCTTGTGCAGGATTGCTTTGGCAATATGGGTCTTTTATGATTCCAGACAAATTGTATGATTGTCTTTTCTAGATCTGTGAAGACTGTATCTAGTACTTTGATTGGGATTACATTAAATATATACATTAATTTGGGTAGAATTGCTATTTTGATTATTTTAATACTTCCAATCCAGGAACACGGGATGCCTTCCACTTTTGTGTCATTTTTAATTTCTTTCTTTTTTTTTTTTGGTTAGATTTATTCTAAGTATTTTATACTTTTTGTTCCTATCATAAATGGAGTTACTTTTTTCAGTTCTATCTCAGTCTGCCTGCCGTTCGTATATAGATATGCTATAGATTTCTGTATGCTGATTTTGTATCCTACAACTTTACTGTATTCATGTATTACTTACAGGAATTTTTTCATGGATACCATTGGGTCTTTTATATATACAATCATGTCATCTGCAAATAGAGTTTCACCTCTTCTTTTCCTATTCAAATGCCTTTTATCTTATTATCTTTTCTGATTGCATTGGTGAGGACTTCCAGTATTATATTGAAAAGGAGTGAAAAAAGTGGGCATCCTTGTCTCATACCAGTTTTTAGTGGAAAAGCTTTCAGATTTTCTCCATTCGGGATGATGTAGTTATGGGTTTTTCATAGATAGTTTTTATTGTCTTGAGAAGTGACCCTTCTATGCCAATATTGCTGAGAGTCTTGATCATGAAGGGATATTGTATCTTATCAAATGCTTTTTCTGAATCAATTGATATGATCATATGGTTTTTATCTTTCTGTTAATATGGTATATTACATTTATGGTTTTATATATGTTGAACCAACCTTGCATTCCTGGAATAAAGCCTACCTGGTCATGATGTATAATCTTTCTTTATAAATTGTTGGATATGATTTGCTACTATCTTGTTGAGGATCTTTGTGTCTATGTTCATCAGAAATACTGGTCTACAGTTTTCCTTCCTTATCCTGTCCTTATCTGTATTAAGGATAAGGGTGATGGAGGCTTCATAGAATCAATTAGGGAGAGATTTACTCTTTTAGATCTTTAAAAATAACTTGAGCAGAATGGGGGTTAACTCTTCTTTAAAAATTTTGTAAAATTCAGAGGCAAAGCCAACAGGACCACGGCTTTTCTTTCATTATTATTATTATTATTATTATCAGGGCTTTTCTTTTTGGAAGGTTATTTATTACTGAATCAATCTCCTGGCTTGTTATGGGCCTATTCATACTTTCTATATCCTCCTGGCTCAATCTTGGTAGATTATATATGTCCAGGAATTTGTCCATCTCTTCCAGATTGTCTTGTTTCTTGGCATATAGTTGTTCACAGTATCCTCTAATGATGTTTTGTATTTCTACTATGTCTGTTGTTACATTGCCTGCTTGATTGGAAATTTGATTTACCTGGTTCCTTTCTCTCCTTTTCTTAATAAGTCTCACTAGTCATGTATCGATTTTGTTTACCTTTCCAAAGAACCAACTTTTACTTTCATTAATTTTCTGTATAGTTCATTTATTTTCTATTTCATTTATTTCTGCTCAGATCTTTATTATTTACTTTCTCCTAGAAATTTTTGGGATATATTTGCTGTTGCTTTTCAAATTCTCTGAGGCACAATGTTAGGTGATCCATTCGCCTTCTTTCCGTCTTCTTCTTATGTGCACTAATTGCTATGAACTTCCCTCTCATGACTGCTTTTGCTGTATCCCAAAGATTATGGAAACTCTGTCCTCTGTGTCATTGGCTTCCATGAATCTTTTTATTTCAGTCTTCATTTTCAGTAGTTGTGAAGTCAGTAGTAGATTATTTAGTTTCCATGTATTTGAGTGTTTTTGAGGATTTCTCTTGAAATTAAAATCAAGTTTAATTCCATCATAGTCAGAGAAGATGTTGGATATAGTTTCTATGCCTTTGAATCTGTAGAAGCTTGCCTTGTGCCCTATCATGTGGTCAATCTTCAAAAAGGTTCTATGTGGGGATGAGAAAAAATTGTATCTCATGGTTTTTGGGAGGAAAGTTCTATAGATGTCTGTTAAGTCCATTTGATTTACGGTATCATTTAGATCCTTTATCTCTCTCTCTCTCTCTCTCTCTTTCTCTATTTCTCTCTCCCTCTCTCTCTTTCTCTTTTTTTTTTTTTTTGAGAGGTTTTTTCTATAGGGCACGTGTGCTCACCAGACAGACAGAGAGAGACGTAGAGACAGAAAGCGAGAAATCACCCCCCAGGTGATTTCAGCAATCCCTTCTCCTCCATTCTCTTGGGATCTTGAGCATGCACGCACATGCACCTGGCATGAGTTTAAGCCACCAGGTCCAGGACTTAAACCATGGTTGACTACATGGAAGTCCAGTGACACAGCCATTATGCTAACTGCTGGTCCCAGTTAGTCTGTGTCTCTTGATGGGAGAATTTAATCCATTAACATTCAATGTTATTATTGATATTTCTGGACTTGTCCCTACCTTTAAGTTGGCCATTGTCTTAGTTGTCTTTTATTCCCTTATTTCTGCCTGTTCATTTTAAGTTTTCCTGGAACAGGACTGTCTTCAGAGTTGAAGAGCTGATCTGGTGTTGACAAATTCTTTCAGGTTTTGTTTGTCCGTGAAGATTTTAATCTTTTTTTTTTCCCATATGAAGGATAATCTTATTGGATATAATAATCTTGATTGGAATTGTTTCTCTCTTAGCACTTTCAACATGTCTTCCCATTCTTTCCTTGCTTGCATTGTTTCTGTTGAAAGGTCCAGAGTTAGCCTGATGGGATGACCTTTGTAAGTCACTTTTTGTTTCTCTCTTGCCAGTTTTAGTATCTTGTCTTTATCTGTGGGCTTGGCCAGTCTGGCTAGGATGTGCCTGGGGGAAGATCTTCTTGGGTTGAGTCTATTTGG
This sequence comes from Tupaia belangeri chinensis, assembly GCF_000334495.1. Classification (NCBI taxonomy): domain Eukaryota; kingdom Metazoa; phylum Chordata; class Mammalia; order Scandentia; family Tupaiidae; genus Tupaia; species Tupaia belangeri. Next base: position 865,916 of record NW_006198305.1, read on the forward strand.
GATCTTTTGTATTTCTTGGGTCTGGATGTGTGAGTGCTTCTCTAGACTTGGGACATTTTCTTCCAGTACTTCATGGAATAGATATTCCATGCCCTTAGTTTCTTCAGTTCAGGGATACCAATTATTCCAATGTTTGGATGTTTAATGGAGTCTAGTATTTCTCGTATATTATCCTCTTATTTTTTGTTATTTTCTCTTTTTGGTGTTTTTTTTTTCTAGGTCAGAAGTTTTACCTTCTATGTTATGGATTCGATCTTCAGCATGGTCTAATTGACTTTTAATACTATTTAGAGAGCTTTTGATTTCTTGTATTACAGACTTCATCTCTAATAATTCCATCTGATTCTTTCTTTTAATGTCAATTTCTTCTTTTATATACTGGAAGAACTTTCTAATCTCCTGTAGATCTTTGTCTCTTTTTTGTTCCAATTCATAGAATTTTGTCACCATGAATGTTCTAAATTGTTTCTCTAACATTTTGGTAACACCTTCTGCTTTTTCAAGAGATGAAAGAGAGTTATTGTGTTCTTTTGATGAAACATATGTCCTGGTTTATTTAGACCTGAGACTCTTCTTCTACTTCTAGCCATGGAGAGATGTATTCACTTTTGGATACTTTTTTGGAGAATGTTTCTTTGACTGGGAACAAGTGTACTTCCCTTTTACTATGGACTGATGTGTGCCGAAGTCTCTCTTCTGCTGTGTTTTGCAATGTGATCTTGCTAACAGAGGGAGGGTGTCTGGGGTTGGGAACCCTGGAGCTGGAGCTGGGGCTGGAAGGCCCTGCCTCAATGCCACAAAATGAATTTTTCTTCCTTAAATATACTGCATACTGGTCCAGTCAAAGATATCATACACATTATTATCAGCAGACAATTTTCAAATTTTGTGTCCATTAAATGTTTTCCTTTATTTCTCCCTTGATTCCCTCCCTCTTTCCCCATTGCCCACCCTTTTCCTGCACTGTCTTTATTTTGCCATTATTATTACTATTTTTTAAATTTTAAGAAAAGCAATTTTAGCTTTAATGAATCAAAATTTTTAAAAGTTTTTAAAAATTTCTGAAGACTTAAAGCCAGGAAAAAATTTAGTATTCTGTTCAAACAATAGGTAAATACCAAAAACTCAAGAAGAGAACAAGTATAGACAGAGCTAAAATCTAGTAACAAGTGCACTATAGTGTTGTTTTTAAAAAAAAAAAAACTTTTTTCTCTCTCCCTTCTTTTACAAAGGGAAATATAAACTAACTTATTTGCAAAAATAAATAAATAAATAATAAGTTTACTCTCAATTTGGTCTGTTATTTGCACAAGGCCCAATAAGAATTCTAATTGATTTAGTTGACTTCACTGGAAACTTTCATATGGAACTTCAGATTAGAGGGGTTTTTTGTTTGTTTTGTTTTTTTGGTTTTTTTTTGGAGAGATTTTCGCTATAGGGCGAGTGTGCTCGCCAGACAGACAGAGACATAGAGACAGAAAGCGAGAAATCACCCCCGAGGGGGAATGGTCACACTGCAATCCCTTCTCCTCCATTCTCCTCTCTGGATCTTGGGCACGCACACACATGCGCCTGGCGTGAGTTTTAAGCCACCGGGTCCGGGATGCAAACCGTGGTTGACTACATGGAAGTCCAGTGACATAGCCATTATGCTAACTGCTGATTCCCATATTAGAGTTTTTAAAAAGCCTCCCAGGCTACTGAGCCAAGTCAGGATTCCATCATCTGACTATGCCTGTAAGAACCTGTACTTGAAAGTTTTGGAGAAAACTTTCAGAAAGTGACATTCTTTACTTACCTGCCAGGTAGAACTGTTTTTTATACAAGGCATCCTTTTCAAGAGCTTGGGTTGGTTTTCTTCAGATCAACCTTAATTTCTTAGCTTTCTGGTCATGTCTTCAGATATGACATTCTAGCCAAAGCCCTGGCAATAACCAGTTTTTCCAATTTTTGATGTAAGGCAACAGGTATTATTGAACTTGTGTAAATAACCATATTGCTACAAAATAAGAATACTCACAAATACTTTCCGATTCTGGAGTGGTCAGGAAGGAAGGAAAGTTTATGTTTCAATTCCTTTTTTTAAAAAATTAACACATACTGAAGCTATCAACAGCTAAAAGAAAAACAAAAAATCCTTAAAACTGGAAAACAAAGTGTAGAAGAAAATCAGTACTGTTTTCATCAAAAGGTCATAAAATTCTTTTTTACCAGTTCAGTCTCATGTAGTTAATCTCTCTTTTTTTTGAGTTTGCAATGTAATTGTGGTCTGATCTTTCTGTTTAAATCCTGGAAGTTCAGAAATATGATCTCAAAGTTATCAAAAACCTATATTTAAAAGTAATTATCAGAACTTTTTCATTAATTTCCTTGAAAGAGCCACTTTTTGGATTGTAGTCTATTACAAAATGTTTTAGAAAGACCATCAGGATAAAGCAATTTAACTATGAACAGAGAAACCTAAAATTGGCCATGGTTTGAAATCTGATTTTACCATAGCCCAAAATTGACAAATTTGATCATTTCTGTAACAAACCAACAACATTAGAACTATTTAGCATTACAAGTATGTCTAATAACATACTAATACATAACAGATATTTAAGAATCTCATACAATTTTGGAACACCTATTCACACAAATTTCTATACATAGAGAGCTAAACACCATTTCATATTTGACAATGTTCCCCATATCATTTTGACGCATCAGAAAATCTAATCTTTTTATTTAATTGTGGCTATACTCAGCACTTGTTTTTCTTTTTTAGCAGAAGTACATGAAAATAAATATATTTTAAAAGAAAGCAACAGATTTGACCTGAAATTCAATTTTTCTAAAAATAATTCCTAAGTATTTCTTTTCTACAACATGCAAAGAATTTAACATTGGCACAAATACTTTTTTTTCATTTGGGTCAGAATAACTTTTGTAGTGTATAAATACAGCATGGTTAGAGATAAAATCCTAAGCATTAAAAAAATCAAATTTAGACCCTCCAAGGAAAGTGAATACACGACTAGATGCTTGCACCAAAAATACTGAAAAAAGTATCCAACATGGAGTTTTCATTCATTTATGTTGGATTCTCTTGAGTATTATTATTATTTTTTAATGTCTGTCAATCTCTCTTTAGTTTTTCTAGTATAGCACTCCCTTCAGCACTTCTCGAAGAGCTGGTCTGGTGTTGGTAAATTCTTTTTTTTTTTTAATGTATATACCACATTTTATTTATCCCTTTTTTTTTTTTTTTTTTTTAACCTGAGAATGATTTTATCTCTTCTTCCCATTTGAAGGATAATCTTGCCCAATATAATAATCTTGGTTGAAATTATTTTTCTTTTAACAGTTTGAATATATCTTCCCATTCTTTCCTTGTTTATATTGTTTCCACTGAGAGATCTGATGTTATGCTAGTGGGATAAACTTCATAAGTAACTTGGCATTTTTCCCTTGTCATTTTTAGAATCTTTTCTTTATCTGTGATTTTGGCTAATCTGGCTATGATGTGCCATGGGCAGGATTTTTCTTGGGTTGACTCTATTTGGGGCCCTTTGTATTTCTTGAGTCTGGATATTTCAATTCTTCTCTAGGTTCGGGAAAGTTTTCTTCCAGGATTTCATGGAATAGATTATCAATGCCCTTATTAGATTCTTCACCCTCTGGGATACCAACTATTTGGATGTTTGGTCGTTTAATGGTATCTATATTTCCCATATGTTATTCTCATTTTGAGGGATTATTTTTCATTCCTTTTGGTGATTTTTTCTATGTCAGAGATTTTGTCTTCTGCATCTGAGATTTGACCTTCTGCATGATCCAATCTCAGTTTTGTTGCCATAAATATTCTGAATTCCTCTTCTGACATTTCAATAATTTCCTCTAATTTTTCCATACTTGGAGACAAGTCACTGTGTTCCCTTGTTGGAGATGTATTATTTAGTTTTCTCATACTTTAGACTCTTCTCTGATTTTTAGTCATTTGGTGATGTATTCATTTGGGGCTAATTTGTTAGAAAAGCATCTAACATGGATTTAGATACTGCAACTGTGAGCTTGTGTGCTTCCCTTTACTGTGAGGTACTTCTGTGCCAATTTCTCTCTTATACTGTGTTTTGCCATGTGGTATCCACAGGAGTTCTGAGTTCAAATTAATGAAGAGTAATATCTCCCCACTGGTTCAGTGGGGCATGAGAATCACTCTGAGCCTTTCCATGGGCCAGAGAGGTGAGGTTGGAAGATGAGGGCTGTGGCTCAAGGCTGCTCAGTCCTCATGCTGGTCCCTGAAATGGGCAGAGCACCTCAGATGTAGATTCTCCCTGCAGTGCCCATGTCCTTTCTAGCTATGAGGCCAGGGAGGTGAGGTTGGAAAAGGAGGGCTGCAGCTCAGGGCTGCTCAGCCCTTACGGTGGTCCCTATAATGGGCCGAGCACCTCAGATGCAATGCCCCTCGGCTGCTATTCTCACCCAGGGTGGACGAGAATGCCCATGCCACAATCCCTTCTCCTCCATTCTCTTCCTGGAATTTTGGGTGGACACAGACACACACACACACACACACACACACACACACACACTTGATGTTATTTTCCACCATGTCCTGGACTCAAACTGCAGTTGGCCATGTGGTAGTCCAGTGCCTGACTGGTCCCTTTTTGTTTGTTTGTTTCTTTTTGTTGATAACATACAGCATTGATTTTAGACTCTTCTTTCTAATGTAAGCATTAGAGTTATAAAATCCCCTTTAAGATGTACTTTAGCTGTATGTCACTCTTTTTAATATGGTATGTTTTCATTTAGTGCAAAATATTTCCTAATCTTGTCATAATTCCTTTTAAAATTAATTATATAGTTAAGTGTATGTTTAATTTGAAGATTTTCCAGGTGCCTTTGTTATTGGTTTCTAGTTTAATTTCATTGCAATGCAAAAATATACTTAGCATTTTCATTTTAGAAAACATTGACACTTGTTTTATGGCTCAGTTGATGTTCTATCTTGGTGACTGTTCCACATGCACTTGAAAAAATATGTATTCTGCTATGGTTGATGCAGTATTCTTTATCAGTTGGGTCAAATTTGTTCCTACAGGTGATCAAATCTTTTATTTCCTTAGTGATTTTCAGTCAACTTGTTCTATAAATGATTGACAGAGATGTTGACATCTCCAAGTATAATTGTAAATTTTTCTGTTTCTCTTTTGAGTTCTCCTAGTCATAGTTTCATATATTTTGGAACTTCCTCACTTCCTGGAAATCATTGGTTCCTTTCTCCTGCCTCTTTTGCAGTTCATTGTCTCTTTTCTCTTCCATTTCTGTTAGCTTCATCATTATGAATATTCTAAATTCTCTATCTGACATTTCTGTGAGTTCCATTATATTGTCTGAGGTTGAAGAGGAGTTATTCTTTTCCCTGAGAGGAGAAGTATTTTCTTACTTTCTCATATTTCTTTTGACCCTGCAATGATTTCTAGTCATCTGATGGATTATACTTCTCTTCCTAAATCTTGAAATTTAATCTGAGTGTTCAGAGGCATGCACTAGAAAGTGATCTGCAATCTGTCTTTTGTTCCATTTTTCACTCTTTTTGTATCAGATTCAGTGGGAATTGAGGAATATCCTGACCTTAATTGTATTCAGATGTTTGGATACTGTTCACTTTGACCTATGTAGACACTCAGTGCATGGGCAGGAAAGCCACTAGAAATGAATCTGGACAGAGAAGTCTCAGCAGAATATCTTCATTTTCAGTCCCTGAACACAATTTTTCACAGCTCAAGTTCAGTGGCCATCTCAGGATCCAAAATGTGCATTAGTTCTTATCTTTGGTCCTTTGTATTTGCTGTGTCCCCCCCCCACCCAGGTTACTGTTAAAAAGAATTTTTTTTAATGTTAAGATTTAATTTCATCACTGGTTTTCAGAAATTTGATTATAGTGTACCTTGGTGTGTTTTGGTCAGGGGAAATGTTTGGAGTAGTTTATAGTATTTATCAATTTTGGAAAATTAACAGCCTTTATTATTCAAATATTTTCATTTTCTCTTACTTCTTTTTCTTTTTTTCTTTAAATTTATTTATTTACATTCATTCACTGTACATCATTATGCATACAAAATGAGATTTTTTTTTTCATCCAGAATACACTGTATATTGGCTCAACCAAGAACATCAACATACACGTATACTTTATCTTCTGTTGTGGTTCGATCTTCCTGACTAAATCCTGGGATATAGTATTCAACTCCAGACTCATCCCTACCATTAAGTTGGCCAGTTTCTTAGTTTTTGAACTCTTATTTCTGTGTGTCTGTATTTAATTTTCCTGGTATAGTTCCCTTGAGAACTTCTTGGAGATCTGGTCTGGTGTTGGTAAATTCTTCCAGGTTTTGTTTATCTGGGAATGTTCTTGTCTTTTCTTCCCATATGAAGGACAATCTTGCCAGGTACAGTATTCTTGGTTGAAATTGTTTTTCCCTTAACACTTTGAATATATTTTCCCATTCTTTCCTCGCTCACATTGTTACTGATGAGAGGTCTGCTATTAACCTGATGGGACATCCTTTGTAGGTAACTTAATGTTTTTCAATCTTAGTACCTTGTCTTTGTGGGTTTGGTCAATCTGACAATAATATGTCTTGGAGAAGATCTTCTTGGGTTGATTCTATTTATGGTCCTTTGTATTTCCCGGGACTAAATCTTTATTGCCTCTCTAGGTTTGGGAAGTTTTCTTGCAGGAATTCATGGAATAGATTACCAATGCCCTTATGATTCACTTTGCCTTCTGGGATATCAATTATCTGGATATTTGGACATTTGATGATATCTAATATTTCTTGTATATTATTCTCATTTTGGAGGGCAATATTCTCAGTTTTCGTGGTGAATTTTTCTAGGCCAGCAAATTTTTCTTCTACATCTGAGATTCTATTTTCTATATGATCTAGTCTGTTTTTAATACTTTCAAGGGAGATTTTTACTTCCTGTATTATAGCCTTCATCTCTAACAGGTTCATTTGATCTTGCAAGAATTTCCTCACTTACTGGAACTCATCAGCTCCTTTCTCCTTTCTCTTGTGCAGTTCATTGTCTCTCTTCTCTTCCATCTCTGTTAGCTTTGCCATTATGAGTACTCTAAATTCCTTATCAGACTCTAAATTCTTTCCATTGAACTGTCTGTGGATAAAGAGAAGTTATTCTTATCCTTTGAAGGAGAGGTATTTTCTTGCTTTCCTATATTTCTTGTTGTCCTGTGGTGATTTGTAGTCATCCAATGGATGGTGTGTTTTTTCCTAATTCTTAAAGTTCAATCTGAACGTTCAGGAGCGTGCAGAAAGAGGTGATCTGGAATCTCTTTGCCATTCTGTTGTGATCCCTTTGTGCAACAGATTTAGTAGATATTGAGGAATATGTTAATCCTAATATCATTTAGATGTTTGATTATAGTTCTCTTAGATCCATCTAGAAACATAGTAAATGGAGATTGAGGAGTGGAGAGATGAGAAAAAAGAATAAGAGAAGAAAAAAAAGAGAGAGAACAACAATCACAAAGAAACAGAAAAAAAGAAGGAAAAAATTTTATAAAAACTAAAAAAATTATTTAAAAAAAAAAACACACAATAGAAAACCACGTGGTGCACGAATGCAATGTGTGAAATCACTAGTTCTAAGGAGCCATGGTGGAATCTTTTTCTGAAGGCCTGTCTCTTGCCTCTCCACTCAAGTTTGTGGGCTGAAGGCTGAATTATCAGTAGAAAATCTTCATTTCTCTCTTTTTTGTTCCCCCTGAAATTAGTTCTCAGGAGCCATGGAGGAATCTTTTGTCTTACTTCTTTTCCTAACAATCCAATTGTACAGATATTAGAGTGCTTGGTATAGTTTCTTGGATCATTAAGGTTCTGTTCATTAAAAAAATATTTTTACAGCAGTTTTATATGTACAGCAAAACCAAGCAGAATGTACAGTTACCTTATCCCTACTGCCCCTACATGTACACAGCCTCCCCTATCACCAACACCTTGCACCAGAGTGGTACATTTGTTACAACTGATAGACCTATATTAATTCATCTCCCCAAATCTATAGTTACATTAGGGTTCACTCAGCATTGTACATCCTATGGATTATGAGAAATGTGTGACATGTACTCACCATTATGGGGCTCACCAGAATAGCTACAGTGCCCTGTTCTGTGCTCTACCAATTCATTCTCCCTCCCCCTTAACACTTAGCACCCACTGATCTTTTTACTATTTCTACACTTTGCCTTTTCCAAGATTCCATATAGTTAGGATCACATAATATGAAGTCTTTTCATATCAGTTTCTTTCACTGAGTAATATGCATTTAACTTTCCTCTATATATTTTCACGGCTTAATAGCTTATTTCTTTTTAGTGCTGATAGTATTTTGTTGTCTGAGTATACCATAGTTTATTTATATGTTCACCTACTGGGGATATTTTGATTGTTTTCAAGTTTTAGCAAGTATGAATAAAAGTGTTTATAAAGTATATGTATGCAGGTTTTTGTGTCAACATAATTTTTCCAACTTGTTTGGGTGAAAATACCAAAGAATGTGATTATGGATTGTATGATATAAGTGTGTTTCATTCTATAAAAAATTAACAAACTATCTTCCAAATTGGCTGTACCATTTTTTATTCCCTTCAGCAATGAATGAGTTTCCGTTGTTGCATATCCTCACCATTAATGTTTTAAGTTTCAGTTATTGGTGTGATATGAAAGGTAAGTAATGTTAGGTGTATGGCAAGTTATGACATGATAGGTGTGTAGGGGTATCTTATTGTTTTAATTTGTAGTATATTTGACAGTGAACCTCTTTTCATATGCTATCTGTAAATCCTTTTTAATGAGATGTCTAGGTCTTTTGTCCTTTTTTTTTAATAGAGTTGCTTTTTTGTTTCTTTTTTTTAATATGGAGTTTAAGAGTTTTGTCATTTTTAAATCTATTTTGCATTGTAATCCTTTGTCAGAAATGTCTTTTGCAGGGACCAGCAATTGGCGTGATGGCTATGTCGCTGGAATCCCATGTAGTTGACTGCGGTTCAAGTCCTGGACCCAGTGGCTTAAACTTGCACAGAGCACCTGTGCATGCGTGCCCAAGATCCCGAGAGGAGAATGGAGGAGAAGGGATTGCAGCATGGCCATCCACCCTGGGGGGTGATTTCTCGCTTTCTGTCTCTCTGTCTCTCTCTGTCTTTCTGGCAAGCACACATGCCCTATAGCAAAAACCTCTCCAAAAAAAGAAGAAAGAAAGAAAGAAAGAAAGAAAGAAAGAAAGAAAGAAAGAAAGAAAGAAAGGAAGGAAGAAAGAAAGAAAGAGAGAGAGAGAGAGAGAGAGAGAGA
>NW_006198305.1:875638-882024 GCF_000334495.1 Tupaia belangeri chinensis
AAAGAAAGAAAGAAAGAAAGAAAGAAAGAAAGAACATCTTTTGCAAATATATTCTTCCAGTTTGTTGCTTGTCTTCTGATTCTCTTTAACTGTTCAATTTTTTGAAAGAGATTTTTGCTATAGGGGTCATGAGATTGCTGGAGAGACAGAGACAGAAAGTGAGAAATCACCCACCAGGGAGGATGGCCACACTGCAATCCCTTCTCCTCTTAGGAATTTAGCATTGCATGCTCACATGCCTGGTGTGAGTTTCAAGCTGCTGAATCTGGGATTCAAACTGCTGTTGGCTAAGTAGGAGTCCTGCACCTGAGCCATTATGCCACCTGCTGGCCCCTTAACTGTTCAGTTTTAAAGTTTATGGTGTGACCACAGTGGCATAGGCAGCAAGGTATTGCTATGCAATGCTGGAACCATATGGGAAGGCCCAGGGCTTGGATTCTGTGTTAACCTGAACCTACAGGTGCACTCATGGTCTTAGCTAGCTGGAAGCCTAGGCGGCATCATGGCATGAGACCTTGTTGGAGGTGCCTGTCTTTTCCTCTTTTCACCTCTCTCTAATGAAGGAAATAATTGACTACATTTAAAAAAATAAGTAAAGTCTTTTTTTTCTCTATGCTTTAGTACAGACTGATTCTGGTGCTTTCTTCAAGTTCATTACTCTTCTGTAGTGGCTAATTGTCTATTAATCATGGACAGATTTTTAGTTTTAAATATGGTGGTTTTCATACTGAAATTTCTGTTAGCTTTCTATTTATATCTTCTATTGCTCTCCTCACCATATGTTTTCCTTCAAATACTTGAATATAGTTATAATAGTTGTTTTAGCATCCTTGTCTGTTTGTTCTTTTATGTCTGTCATTTCTAGGTCTATTTATATCAACTCCTATCCATGTGCTTCATTTTTCTCTTTCTTGGTATGTCTAGCAATCTTTAATTATTATGTGAGACATTGAGAATGTTACCTAGTTGTGTATCTGGATTTTAATGCAGTTCATTAAAGAGTATTTGGCTTTGTTTTGCAATCAGATACTTGCTAATCATTTTTGTCCCTTTAAAGGCAATTTTTATTTTTTAATTTTTTTTAGAGATTTTTACTTTAGGAAGTGTACACTTATCAGAGAGAGAGAGACAGAAACAGTGAGAGGGAAAGTGAGAAATCACCCCTTAGAGAGGATGGCCATACCACAATCCCTTCCCCATTCTCCTCCTGGGATGCTGGACACACACACACATGCGTGGTGGGATTTTTCAGGTCACTGGGTCCAGGACTCAAACCATGGTTGACCATGTGGGAGTCCAGCAACATAACTGCTACACTATCTGCTGGCTCCTGAAACCAAGTTTTTAAAAATAATTATTTTCTTTAACTTTATTTTATTTATTTTATTTTGACCAGAGAGGGACAGAGTGAGAATGAGAGAGAGAGAAAAAAAAGAAGAAAGCAAGCTGCCAAGTCCAGCACTGGAACCACGGTCAGCCGTGTGGGAGTCCAGTGTCTTTAACTACCATGCCACCTGCTGGCCCCCTTAAGCCAATTTTTAAGGTTGCCATAGTGAGTCTAGAGTATTCGTCACTCCAAGAATGGTACAGCCCTATTATTACAATGTAGTTCTTTTTGGTTTTCCACTGAATATTGTGGGTGACCAAAAATGACCCACTAATATGATGGTCAGAGCTCAAATTTCTCACCTTCCTTTGTGAACTTTGGAAAGAGTTCAGCTTACAAATCTCCGGTCATTCTGTGCCTAGACTTATAGAACTCCACATTTTATACACATGCAGCATAGTACTATAAAAACATTTGTAGTTCTTTTTTGTTTTATCCTCTTCTTTATGCAGCCCTGTCCTATAGTTTCTGTGAACTCAGTCTCCATAAATGCTCATCTCCACCTCTTTAACTCAGCAAGTGTGCTACCCTCTTTGATTCCCTCTCCCTGTGTCAGTGGTCTTTCAACTTCCTTTCGACAGCAAGCCGGAGCATTTACAGTGTTCAACTTGTCTGTTTCCCTTCTCTTAAGAAGCAGTCATGTGGTACCTGTAGTCCAGTGTCTGAAAATAATTGTTGCATTATTTTTTATTAGAATTTAAATCCAGACCTCCTTGCTCTATTATGACAAGAAGGCAAAGTTTCTTCACATGATTTTTTATATGCAGCCATGTTAGTGAACCACTAATATTAACAACATTGGCTTCATTCTGATCTAGATTTTATCAACATTATGTACATTATGTAGTTATTAATGGAATCACCTTCAAAGGTCCAATTGAAATAATCATTTCTGATAATGGTTCCAATAGCATATGTTATACAGGCAATCTGTTAAGGGTTTGTTTGTTTGTTTGTTGCTATAGGGCATGTGCGCTCGCTAGAAAGACAGAGAGAGACAGAGAGATAGAAAGCGAGAAAAACACCCCCCCGGGGGGATGGCCACGCCGCAATCCCTTCTCCTCTATTCTCCTCTCGGGATCTTGGGCACGCACGCACACGCACCCAGCGTGAGTTATAGCCACTGGGTCCAGGACTTGAACCACAGTCGACTACATGGGAGTCCAGCGACATGGCCATTACACTAACTGCTGGTCCCCTAAGGGTTTTATTTACATCATTTAATTCAATCTGCACACATAATCTCCATTTTACAAAAGAAAAACCTGAGGTTCAAAGATATATAGTAGTTTTGTCTTGTGCCATTCTGAGAGTAGATGGTATTCTGATGTCAGACCCTGTGTTCTTACCCTCCATATTTAATACATTCCAGAGTACTCACTGGATTGCACATAGAGTACACAACCGCTGTCCATCTACACTCAAAGCTGAAAGCCATGTGTGTGCGGCATGATAACTGTGGAGACTTCACTGCTCATGCTGAGTAAAAATCTTAAAAGCAAAAAGACATTAGTGAAAATGAAATGACTCCAAGAACTTGACATTTTAAAATGACCAAATTGATAATTAGATTATTTTAATGTGCCCAAACACTTAACATTTCATAGTTCACATTTAAAAAGATCACTCTGTAATACTGTGAAGTTGGCATTCCTACCCTAACCTTAAATTCACTCACATGACAACTCCTACCTGGAAATTAAGATCAGGGTGGTCTAGAATGGGGAGAGAGCAGGAATAGAGAGATCCAGAAATCTGCTGGCTATCTCACTTGGCAATTATATATATATACATATATGTGTGTGTGTGTGTGTGTGTGTATGTATATATATATAGAGAGAGAGAGAGGAGAGAGAGAGAGGGAGGGAGAGAGAGAGAGAGAAGGCTCACCGCTTAACCTAGTGGTTACCAGAGCCAGATTTCATATAACCAACCATGGTTCAAATCCTGGCCCTGGCTGGTTGAAAAACGCACTGCATGAATGTGCATGCATGTTCAAAATCCCAATAGGTTATAGAAATGGAGAAGGAAATGAAGTGTGACTGCACTTCATGTGGTATTTTCTCCCGTACCTCCCCTTCTCTCTGTCTCTGGTGAGCACACATACCCTCTGGCAATTAAAAACTAAGTAACAAGGTGGGAGAGGGAAAGAGAAAATAGAGAGGCAAGACATTTGTGGAGCACAAAAATGGTTTATTACCTGTTGAAGATGACATGTATAGTATTCTCAATTGGACTGGTCTGAGGTATATTTCATGTTGGGTAAATTCTCTTTACAAGCTAAATGATGTATAGTGATTAAATGTGTAAAAATAATAATAATAATTTTAAATTGTTTTAAAAGTAATGAATAAAATGAAATAAATAATTCTTACCAAAAAAATAAAGAGTAATTTTTTATTTTGATGAAGTAACAAAACACTGGAGTCCAAATAGTTGCCCCAAAATATTCCCTAAATCAAAATAATCACATCCAAATGTCCGTGTTAGGTCAATCTCATGAGAATGTTTTTCTTGAGGCCTAGTTGCAGTGGCATAAGTAAGAAGGCACTTCTGTACAGTTGCTGAGGCCACACAGGAGGCCTGGGTTTGATTCCTGGCCCAACCTAAACAGGCTGGGCATAGTAGTACATGCCTGTGGACTTATCTTATCAAGAGGATGGGACAAAGGAATCATGACGTGGTGAAATTGTCAGAAACACCTCCCTTTCCTCCCTCCTAAGTTCATACTTGCTTTACCTCCTTCCTATCTTTCAGTTTTTCTTATATTCTATCTCTCAAAAAAGCTTTCCTTGGAATATCTCTTTAAAAAACAATAAAGTGACGAATTACATTTTAAGACAAATCACATTTTAGAATATCACAAGTTGGGGAATAGTTTTTTTGGTTGTTAGTCTTCTGTTTTGTATTTTTAGTAAATTATATTGGATTTTTTTTTAAAGATCATAAACTATCAGGTCATCAGAAAAGTCATGGTGTATTTTCTCTGTTTTTCTATGCAAAAATGAGTCATGCCTTTTTTAAAGACCTAAGAGGTGACCAAGGAGTAAACCAAGTCTGAGAAGATATATTTTTCCAGCACAGTCATTTAGGCAAGCATGTCTTCTGTGTGCATACATAGGCCTCTTCAGCAATAACATGACAACACTTCATGAGGAAAATGAAAGGAAATCCATGTATTAATGCATATTTCTAACATAGTAAAGGACTGTAGGAATGTACTTGGATACACATGGTTGCTGATAGGCCTGAAGTCCTCAATAGCTATTGAATAAAACCATAGTTTTTTGTTTTTTGTTTTTTTTTCTTTTGTCATGTGAGATTTTTGGTAGGGTAGTTTACAACATGGCAGCTGGCTTCCTTCAGAATAAACAAACAAGAGAGTGAGAGAGGAAGAGAGGGCAACCCAAGGCTAAAACAATAATTTTTGTTATCAGATATCAGAAGTGACACTTCATAATTTCTGCCAAACACTATTCACTAGGCTTCTATCACTAAACCCAGGCCACACACATGGTAGAAGAGATTAAAGAAGGACATTAAGGCCAGGTATTGGGAGCACTCTTAGAGACTGCCTACAGAACTAACCTGGGGTGCAAATTGCCACTATATCACCGAGATTATCAATGTGTAATTAAATCCATAAGACTTTTATCAGTCCTGTTTTCAAGGCTTCTTGCTGCATCATAACTTATTCCTTATCATTTTCTTCTCTAACTTTTGTCAATATTTAGGTGTATAAATTTTTTGTTTGTTTGTTTTGTTTTGTTTTTGAGAGGTTTTTGCTATAGGGCACATACACTTGCCAGTAAGAGAGAGACAGAGAGACAGAAAGAGAGAAACCCCCCCCCACGGGGGATAGCCACACCACAATCCCTTCTCCTCCATTCTCCTCTCAGGATCTTGGGCACGCATGCACACGCGCCTGGCATGAGTTTAAGCCACCAGGTCTGGAACTTAAACTGCAGTCGACTACATGAGAGTCCAGCAACATAGCCATTACACCAACTGCTGGTCCCAGTCCATAAGTTTTTATATCACTTTTTGATCACTAAATTATTTCATAGGACATTCTTACTCTGATAAACTTCAAAATTAGTATCTTCAAAGTGCTTTATTAACCACCTTATTCACTTCATCAGATGTCATTTATTCCCACATTTGTGTATCAAAAAAGTTAACTTTTGCTGGGTAGTTAACATGTATTAGTTGCCCTGACATTAACTGCTCTTATTGGCAGAACCATTTAAAGATTAAATTCCTTTGAATTGGTGGTCCAAGATTTCTATATAGTCACATTATTGGCTCTGAGGGCAAATATGCTGAAAATTTTTTTATTCATTTATTTTATTTTTTTAATTTAAATTTGTTTATTTATATTCATTCACTGTACATCATTATAGCATATAAAATGAGATTTTTCCATTCAGAATATACTGTACATGGGCTCAATTAAGCACATCAACATATGTGTTATCATCCACAAATAATTTTCCATTGTCAAACAAGAGTTTCCTGTATATTTTGCTTTTTTCCCATCCTTGATTCTCTATCTCTCACCCTCTGCCATCTCTCACCCTCCTCCCACACTGTCTCTGGTATCCATGGTTTGTCCTTCCCCCACATTTTATTGATTCACTAAAGATCATAATTAATCTAAATATTTTGAATAGCAAGCACAGCTGATACATACATATCTATGAACACAAGTCTGACTTGAGGCATAAACCTCAGTGAGTAGAATGAACATACTTTAAAGTAGCACCTAGCTGGGGCTATATATCTTACTGCAGTTATCAAATATGTATTTTTAATGCTTTATATCTTTTTAGTTTCAAGAAAAACAGTTTTAGGGGGGTTTTTTCCTGAAATTTTTTTTAAACTTAATTAAACTTAATTAATTTACATTGTCACAGCATACAAAATGTGACTTCCCAACCAGAATATAGCATAGTGGCTTAATCATTCATGTTATCATCAAATATTTTCCACTTCTAGG
>NW_006198305.1:882274-904424 GCF_000334495.1 Tupaia belangeri chinensis
CCACCGGGTCCGGGATGCGAACCGCCGTCGACTTCGTGGGAGTCCAGCGACATAGCCATTACGCTAACTGCTGGTTCCCAAATAATCTACTTTCAATAGCAAGTTCAGCTGGTAATTTCAAGAAAAGCAGTTTTAACTTAAATCAAAGAAATCTTAAGGAACTTTGCTTAAAACTTAAAGCCAGGAAACAGGTTAGGTTTCTGTTCAAATGGTAGGTACACGAACCTATCGACATCTCAAGATGGGACACAAATCCTTAAAACTGGACAACAAAGCCGAGAAGAAATTCAGCAATGTTTTAGTAAAAAGTCATAAAATTCTATTTCACCACTTCAGTCTTATGTACTTTATCTTCTGTTGTCGATTTTCCCGATTAAATTCTGGGATATAATATTCAATTCCAGACTTGTCCCTATGATTAAGTTGGCCATTTTCTTAGTTTGTGAACTTTTATTTCTGTGTGTCTGTATTTAATTTTCCTGATATAGCACTCCCTTGAGAACTTCTTGGAGATCTGGTCTGGTGCTGGTAAATTCTTTCAGGTTTTGTTTATCTGAGAATGTTTTTGTCTTTTCTTCCCACATGAGGGATAATCTTGCCAGGTACAGTATTCTTGGTTAAAATTGCTTTTCCCGTAACACTTTGAATATATTTTCCCATTCTTTCCTCGCTCGCATTGTTTCTGATGAGAGGTCTGCTATTATCCTGATGGGATATCCTTTGTAGATAACTTGCTGTTTCTCTCTTGCCAATCTTAGTATCTTGTCTTTGTGGTTTTTGTCAATCTGACTATAATGTGTCTTAGAGAAGATCTTCTTGGGCTGATTCTAATTGGGGTCTTTTGTATTTCTTGGGACTAGATCTTTGAGTGCCTCTCTAAGTTTGGAAAGTTTTCTTGCAGGAGATCATGGAATAGATTACCAATGCCTTTATGAGACTCTTCGCCTTCTGGGATACAATTATCCAGATATTTGGACATTTGATGGTATCTAGTATTTCTCGTATATTATTCTCATTTTGGAGGGCCATTTTCTCAGTCTTCGCGGTGGATTTTTCTAGGCTAGCAATTTTCTCTTCTACATCTGAGATTCTATTTTCTGTGGGTTATTATTAAGCTGGAAATGTTTTTTTGACTCTACTCTTTTGTACTAAATTTGAAATCACCTGCATAAGCAAGTGAGGGTAAGAACAGATCATTCAGCTTTATTGTTTTTCATTTTGCCTAGGAACATATGATGTAGTTTTAAAAGTTGGTGATGCTTGTCCTGAATATGCTCATCTGAGAGTAATTTGAGTAATTTAATGATTGGAACATTTTGGAACTTTTTCCAGGGCACCAAATCTCTTAACTGCTTTATGAATCTGCAGCTCTCTGATTGTTCTCAGCTCATGGAGCCTCTACCATATCTCTGTAATTCATTAGTCCTGGCTTCATAGAGATAGGTTTCCAGTTTGCCAGTTGCTCTTGGGGTCAGGCTCTGATCATAGGAAAATTAGACTAGGATAGTCCTAGGTGGTCAAACAGTCCCATAAACATTACTTATCAGTTGGAATGAAAGAGTCCTTGAATTTGGGGTCTGAAAGCATCTGAAATTCCCTTTGAATACCTGCATTCTACCAGGCAAGAAAATTAATGGGAAGGAAACCGTAAGAACCAAGCTATAGTGATTACTACAGCTATTTTCTGACTGCTTCTTAGTAATAAAATAGTTTTGATAAATAGAAACTTGTGGACTAAGTGAGCAATATATGAATATGAAGAAGATGATAGCTGGCTAAATGCAGAGTACCCTAGTTCAGGGAGCAAATATCATAACAGCCATGGAGATGATGCTTGGGATAAGGCTTCCCTTGATAGAGCTGCTTTGCCATTCACTATCAGAGGGAATGCTCACTCATCCTCAACGTAGACGTTTTCCCCTACTTTTCTCTCTCCTGTCACCCTGAGTGTTTTTCCATGATTTCTGTATATTTTAAATATGATTTTATAAAAGCCTTATGAGCATTATTAATGTTAAGTTATATTAAAGAACTGGACCTATGTCAAGGAGAAAACTATTTGGGCAGAGTTCCAGAAAACACATACCCAAATGACTTCACTCCTAGCTCCATTGCATGGTGTTGTCCTTGGCTGAAATGTGATGATTAATATTCCCATCCAACTCTGGAATAATTAGAAGCTTCTATAATGCTAAGGAGTAGTGAAGGGTTTTGTTTCAATGTTTTAAAATAGTTATTTCTCTATAGCAGAAAGTTATTTTTGGTTTATTTCTTACTTTTGTTTAATAATGTCTTTCTTAGGGTGAGGAGAGGATTTTCAAATTAATTCACAGATCAATTAAGGCTAAATGAAATTTTAAGTTTTTGCTCTTTAATAGTCTATAACAAGGAAGAAATGTTTTGTTTTGTATGGTTAACAGGCAACAACTTTGAGCTCAGGTGAACTGAGGAAACTTGCTCTCTTGAAAGAGCAAAAAAATTGAACTTGTAGGTGGTCTTGAAATACTTCAGTAGTTGCTACTTATTTTATTGAAAATTCTTTGCTGGCAGTAGGTATAATAATGATAAGGTATGCTCTCCCGCCCTCAAGGAACTCAGAGTGTCTTCCTGATGGGAGTGAGGCAGAGGGAGGCAAATACAAGAGTAAATAACCAAAATGAAGTGTGATAGTCTAGAGAGGGAGATGTCTCTCTAGATAAGATAAATAAATTCCTATTGAACTTTTGTCAGGACACGTATGAAATGGTAACAAGTTGAATTTTATTTACCTTCAAAATGTTTGGTGTGGAAATCCATGAAATTCAAAGTTGTGCAAGTACTTAGTTCAGTGATTGAATCAAATGTTCTTTCTCTGTAAAAAAAAAAAAAATCAAAATAGGAATACACTATGATTGGGGAGGTGTGGATTAGTTCATTCAAGATTTGGCTATGCTCATCCAAGCTCTTCCTTCAGTGTTCCCCTTGGTATTCAGAACAGATCTTTGCTCAGAGTAAGCTTTCCCCAAATACTGAGCAGTTGAAATGACTCAGAAGTTTCTCTCACACTAATACTCCCAGAATGTACCTGTCCATCAGTTTATTCACAGCCCCAATTCAGCATGCATTGGGATTCCCAAAGATGTTTCTTCACTCCTTGTGTTTGGCCACACCCAGCTTTCCCTCAGGCTTCCTCCTGAAGATGGAGATGTCAGTTTACCAGAATAACTTTGGAGAGCATGTCTTGAAACTTAGTTCTGAGAGGCAGGCCAGCCATGGGGTCCACATTGTGAACTTGGGAGCCACACTGCCTGAGATTCTTATCCAGGTTCATTATCCACTGGCTGTGTGCTGTGGAGTAAATTGGTTCATCTCCTGAGCCTCGGATTTCTGTCTATAAAATATGTCTAGTAAGAAGGCTTTCTTAGGGTTTTTGTGAGGATTAAATGGGATGATGCACGAAAAGCCTTTAACACCGTGCCTGCCACAGAGTAAGCACTTGGAAGTTATTAGCTGTTGTTGTATTATGATGAGAATTAGCATTTTCAACCAGAACCCCTAAAATACTCAATTTCCCACCTCCACCCCTCTTCCTGTATTTGGAGAAACTCTAAGGTTAGACTGGGTGCCACTTCCTCTGAGAGGGGTTCTCAGAGCGATGTTCTGCTCTTCTCCCTGTCTCCACAGCAATTTATGTGTTTCTCTTTTCTGATATTTGTTCCTGATTGAATTGCATGACAATTGTTTAGTTGTCTGTCTTCTTTACTTGACTGTGAAGTCACTGAGAATAGGCACAGTGCTTTTGTATAGTAACTATTGATTCACTGTTCTTCACATTTTAATCTTTAACACTGAGGATGCCTCTTGCTAATAATGGCAAAGTTAAATTGACAGTGCTCTGTTCTTAGTGTCACATAAAACAATGCATCTTACAATCGATGACATCTTAGATTAGACAAAATATGGTCATTTGGGGAATATACTTTAGAGCCAGCCCGTCAGTTAGGCTCACTTATTCAGTATATGACTTTGAACAAGATTCATACTTAACCTTTCTGTGTGGCAGTTTCTCATCTGAATAATAGAGTAATAGTCTGAACCTCATACAGTTGTTGCAAGGATTCCATGCCCAAATATATTGCAAGTGTTTAAAACAATGCCTGACATTGTAAATGCTAGATGTTCATTATCTATTGTTATTTGTGTTCTCAGTGACCAGCTCAATATCTGCCATAATGGGGCTCAATAAATATCTGATGAATAAATAAAAGAACAAAAGAGCAAACTAACCATAACAGCTGTGGGTGTGTGTGCCCAGCCCTTCCTTCTGAAGGACCCTTTGTACCTTTGGGATCACAATCATGCTCCCAGTCAGTGACCAAGCACAGTGACATCCTAGAGGCTGGCGCTTTCTTCCCAACACAGGGTCGTCCAACAGACACCCTTTGCTCTGGGGCTCCTGAACAGCCCAGTTCAGACTTTCTCAAAGTTGTACTTTGGCTTAAGACTCCCTATCAATCCTTTGCCCTTTGTTCCTTCTTTAACAACTACTCACACTCTATGGTGACCTGGGCCCTCTTGCACTGACTCCTTTCCTTCCTGTTTGTCCTTTGCAGGCTTTTACCCAATAAATCTCTAGCCTGTCTAATTTTCTCACAACCTCTGCTTTCTGGAGGGCCATACTGACTAAAGTAAGCCTCCTAGAGAACACAAGAGTGTCTGCCTGGCCCAGAAAACATTCCCTCACTTCCTGCTTGGACAGTGTGAGGCTGCCAGAGAAGCAGCTCTGAGAGCATAAGGAATATCCCCAGAATAACTTAGACCCATGAAAGTCCTACCTCCGTGTCAACATTTGGCCAAACTGTGCCAGAATTTCTTCAGAGTCTCCCCCAAGCCACATTTGTTTGTATAGAAATCCCTTCATAGACCCCAGGAAGGCTGTCCAAGATCCCACTACTATAAGCAGAGCTCAGCAGGTGATCCTCAGCCAGGGCCATTCCCCTCCTGCCACACAGCTGACCTAGCCATTTCAAGACTCTTTTCCTGGTTCTTTGATCATCATGAACCAAGGCCATGACTGACTTCGGTTGTCAGAGCAGAGCCCCAGGAAGTTCTGCCTTTGAGAGCTTTTCTTGGCCAAGAGTCAAAGAGGCCCAGTTTTGTCTTCTACTACCAAAAATATATTCTGTTTCCTTCAGTTCTGTGCCTAATTCAAGAGTGTAACTAAAAATGCTGGGTAAACACATGCTATTTTTATTTCCACCTCCCATTTGCACACTCTCCTCCTATTCCAAAAGCCTTCAGATTCTGGACTCGCACATCAGCCCAGCTGTTGCAATAGAAAAAATGAAATTAGTCCTTCTGTGGATCAGTTGAACACTTGCTTCTGTAGCCCACCTCTCTTCCCTCAACCTTTCTGCCTCAGTGCCCACTCAGCCAGCTCTCCCAGGGTGAAGAATTTGTGAGAAAAAGTGACTTTGGTTTCTGTCCAAAGAAAGTAATGAGTATTTAGAGACAAATGACATATGGAGGCCTCAAGTATGACTTGCGCTTGGCCATCAAGATTATTATATCTGGATTCCAAGGCAGCCTGTCACCCTTCAAAATTACTTGCCATCTCAAGAAGCCATCTTCATTGTCTCAAGGGCCTAGATAGCTTACAAGTTACTAACACATAGCAAATACTCAGGAAATAATTTTTTTATAGACCATAGATTGGTTTATTTTTAACACCCATCATGTATGAATTCGCAGGGAATAGGTTCCAGTAGCTCAGGCTCCTCTCCATTGGTTCTCACCAAGTGTGCTTCTCTGGGTGGAGCAGGCTGGCGCTTTAGTTGAACCCTTGTCCCTTTCTCTTTGGCTTCCTTCTTTTTCTGGCCATTTTCCTTCACACGTTTTAGGAAGCTATCTCTGCTCTTAGAATGCTTAATATGCTCAATACACACATTAATTCTCTTGGCAAGAATCTTGCCCTTAACTTGTTTGTTTATAACAATGCCAACAGCATGCTGGGTAACATTGTAGACTCTTCCAGTTTTGCCATGGTAACACTTGTGGGACATTCCTTTTTGAACAGTACTCATTCCCTTAATGTCTACAATATCACCTTTCTTGTAGATGCCCATGTATGTTGACAAAGGAACCGCTCCATGTTTTCTAAAAGGCCTAAAGAACACATATTGGATGCCTCTCTTCCCTTTGTGTTCGTAATTCTGGTTAATTACTGGAAGATGGCAATTCCAGCCAAAAGCAGAAAATGATTTTAAAATGCTGAATGAAACTTGCACCATTCTGGTACATAAGATTGCAATATGGACAATCAGTAAGATGGGAAGTCATTGCATTATAAAAATATTCTTTGTTTTTTAAATTGTCAATAATTTATTTTTTCCAAGAGATGTTTGCTATAGGGCATGTACCTGCTGGAGACACAGAGAGAGAAAGAAAGTGAGAAATCACCCCACAGTGGGGATGGCCATGCTACAGTCCCTTCTCCTTCATTCTCTTCTTGAGATTTTGGGCACACATGCACATGTGCCCTATGTGAGCTTCAAGTTGCTGGTCCGGGACTCAAGCTGTAGTTGAGCACGTGGGAGTCCAGAGCCTTACCCACTACACCACCTGCTGGCCCCATCAATAACATTTTAAGTAGCCATATCTCTGAGTACATGCATGAGAGAGTCACTTTACACAAATGTGTATTTTTATAGCCACTTTTGTGAGTTGTTTCTATGGTAAAAAGTGAGGCATTACTGCTCATTGCTTAGCTCTGGCCTAGGAAGGAGGCTGCTCTTCTGCATGTGAGAGCAAGCTGTTACTGGGTGTTGTGGCTGGGGTTGCAGGTTCCAGTGTAATGACAGAGTGGTCCCTGTCTGGATCCGCTGGGCTGCTTTAGTTGAAGGATCTCTGTGGGCCAAGGAATGGCTCTCCCGACTGCAGCACCTCCCGCTATCCCTGAGTTCCAGATCACTATCCATGTAGCACCTGGGACTGGGTCAGTGATCAGGAGAGGGAATTCAAGAGGGATTTGGGAATGGATGTTTCTAGAAAAGGACTTCAGATTTTGAATTAGCTCAGAATGGGAATGCCGTAACAAAGGACCGTAGGCTGAGAGGCTTAAACAACAAATGGTTATTTCTCACAGCTCTAGAGGCTAGAAATCTCATATCAAGGTCCAGCAGGGCTGTTTCTGGGGGCCTCTCTTCCTGGCTGACAGAAGGCTTCCTCCTCACGATGTCTTCCTGTTGCCTTTCTTCTGCACATGTGGAGAGAGCACACAAGCTCTGGTGTGTCTTTCCTTTCTTCTAAGGACACTGGTCCTATCTGATTAGAGCCTACCCTTGTGACTTTATTTAACCTCATTTACCGCATCTCTAGATATATTCGCATTGGGGGTTAGGGTTTCCAGATATGAATTTGGAGGTGGGGGTGGGGGTGCGCAATTCAATTTCTGACAATCTAAAAGGATCATATTCCACATTGGTCTTGTGCTAACTTGGTCTTCCAGAGATTGTCTAGAAAAAGGACTCTCAGCTATGGTTGCATTACAATCACCTGGGAAGGTTTCTTTGCTTGTTTGTTTGTTTAACCCTTAGGCTAGAGCCCCATGCCCAGAGATGCTAATTCAAGTAAGAGGGAGGCCCTGGAATGAGTATAGTCTGAAAGTTCCTCATTGATACTAACAAGCATTCATTGATGATCCCTGCACTGGGCATCTGGTCAACACCTCCCCATGTTTCTTGGGTCTCCTCCAGAAGGAACCAGGCTTCATGAGAAGGATTGTGGGAGAAATGTGTGTATGGTATTGTATTTGGAGAACACTTGTGCACTGTGTATATGTTGTGTAGATATGACATCTTCTCATGCCTGCAAAATGTGCGTTTATGTGTGTATAGTGGGACACATCTGAATGCTTACAAAATCAAAAATAGCATTAGCCTTGAAATAGTTTCCTCATGAGACAACTTCTAGTTTTGAGTGCTGCTTTTTCTTACTGTTTTAAAATATTGATATTACAAACAAATATTTTATGATTCCATTCACATGAGGTACCTAGAATAGTCAAATTCATAGAGGCAGAAAGTTAGAATAGTGTTACCAAGGACTGGGGTGAGTGGAAAGAAATGGGAGTTGTTTAGTAGGTACAGAATAGCATTTGGGATGATGGAAAAGTTCTGGAGATGTAGAAGAGATGGTTGCACACAATGGGGATATACTCAGTACTAGAACTATACTGTCAAAAATGGTTAAAATAGTTTCTAAAAGTCACTACTAAAATATATCTTTTTGGGCAACATTTAAGATTCCAAGTTTACCAAGTTTCCATAATACATATAGCATTGTACAGGAAGCAAATTGTTCCCTTCTTGCATTATGAACATCAGAAATAATCTCAGCTATTTGCTTGTGCTATCTATACCATGCTCCAACATCTTGATATCTCCACTTGTAAACTATTTCACAGAAGTCCCTGAGAATTTCCAGATAGCTACTCATGAGAATCTCTACCTATATTCCATCCCCTGAAACCCTCTTGGTCTTACAGCTATTTCTAAACTGTCCATAAATTCACAGGCACTTTGACATTCATAAGCCTCATTCATTCACCACTACAGCCTGCTCTGAGGGGGTGTGAATGGGTTCATGTGTAGGAAAAAGGAGGGTAGCGAGGTGGGAGTTTAAGAGGCCTTTGATGATACTGTAAGTGAACACAGAGAATGAATGATATGATTTCCTTTAATTCAGATTTGGTCCAATGGGCAGCACTTAAACTGTCATTTACGTGACTGAGATGAATTAGGTATTTCATTTATTCATTCTTCAAAAATAATTATAGAGGAACCACTCTAAGTCAAGACTTTTGTCATAGTGGCATCGAGAAGGATTCTGAGAAATCCCAGAATCAAGCAAGTACAAACAGTAGAACGTGAGAAGAGCCATATGCAAGGTACAAACATCCACTCTTCTGGTTGCAAGGGGCAGAAATGCTCTGTGCTCTAAGTTAAAGAAAACATGTATTGGTTCACAAGCTAGAAAATCCCAGAGCAGGGTCATAGCCCAGTGGTTAAGGGAGCCAAATCCCACATGGTTAACCATGGTTTGCCTCTGCAGCTTTTAAAACACACCAGGCACATGTATTTGTGTATGCCTAAAGTCCTGACAAAATGGAGACGTGGAAAAGAGACTGCAGCTTTAACATGTCTCATCGTGGGGTGCTTTCTCCCTCTCCTTTCTGTCTCTCTAAATAACACATGTGACATCTAGCAATTAAAAAAAAAAAAAAAAAGTCAAGCGGAAGGCTGCCTTCAGACATACTGGATCCAGGTACCCAGCGTCTTCAAAATTTTGTTCATCTGACTTTGTCATCCTCTTTCTGGGAAAGATTTGTCTCTTATGATAACCTGAACACTTTAAACTTACTACCTAGTAGTTTAGCAAATTCCGTATAAATAAAGCTCCTTTCTAAGAGTTTCAACTAAAATTTTAGTAGTGAATCTCACTGGGTAAAGTGCCCAACTGTATAATTGGGTGGGAGGGCAAAGAAAAACAGATTTGTTCTATCCAGAATATATAGTCTGGTCAGGGGCCCAGGGAGATGGTTCCCAACGAGAAATCTGACTGTTATTATCAAAAGAGAAAATGAATCCTGGCCAGAGAAGCTGTTTTTCTCACCACAGGGTGGAAGTTTAGATCAGACCAGGTCTGATTTTCTGGAGGAAATCAGAGAAAGCTTTCTAGAGAGACCAATATTTAAACTGGTCTTTAAGATTTAAAGAATATATAGGATCTGACGGTGGTAGGATGAGAGGATTAATAGTACTGACAGCATGAGTATGGATACGAAACATGATTTTACATGAAAATGTTTTTGTGTGATCAGCCATTATCAGGTGATGGCAGCTGGTCTAGAGAAGATAATGCGGACTTGAGAGAGTCCACTTTTGTCCACCTCGGCAGACTCGCCTCAATACTTAGTCTTTTAGTAATGACGATGTAACTTCCTGAAAATAAGCAGGGCAAGCAATAGTATAATTTCAAGTGACCTAAATGTCACATCACAGTCACTCCTTGGTGAAAATATACAAGTAAAATATCTGTAGAGCTACGGAGAAAATTGGACATTCCTCGGTTTGGGGTATAATTTGTGAAGTACATTTGTTTTTGGTGCTTTTGGATCTTTGTTTTGTAATGTGAGGTAAGATAGGAGCTAAGCTTATCCATTTTTAAGCTTTTAATGTGACCAATGTAAAAAGATAGAAAAAATAGTTTAAAACACTGTATACTACTATATAAGAAAGCAATATGGAGGTCTTGAAAATAGAGTTTGGGAACTTTACTTTTTTATTATATACTTTTTTTTTAAAAAAAGTGGGGCCAGTGGGTGGCATGGTGGTTGAGGTCCCTCGCGGCTGACCATAGTCAGAGTTTAGATCTGGTGACTAGCTTTCCTACGTTCTCACTCTGGTGAGCACAAATGCCCTATACAAAATAAAAAATAATTTAAATCTTTTTAAAAAAATGTTTATAACATGTGTTATAGTTTGGATAATTGTTCCCCAAAGTTTCATGTTTTAGAACATGGTGTGGGGAGGTGGTGAGGCCTTATGGTCAGTGATTGGTTCATGGTGATTGCATCATGGAAGTAAAACTCTTAATTGATTAATGATGACTTGCAAGACCCAGTGATTTCTAGATATCATGAGAAGGGATTAGTTCTCACAAGAGCTGGATTGCTATAAAAGAAAGCGGCCCACAGCTTTAAATTTTCCTGCCACCAGAATCATGACTTCTGCAAATAAACCTCTGTTCTCTTAGATTCACCCAGTCTTAGATATTTTAGTTAGCAACACAATAGTGTAGTAAGATATTAATTAATGATAACAGAGGACTAGTTCAGAAAAACACAACCCAGGCCACCCTATGGCCTAGTGGTTGAAGAAGCAAAGTCCCCACATGACTGAGTACAGTTCAAATCCTGGTCCTGATGGCTTGAAAAACACACCAGGCATGTACATGTATATGCCCTAAATTCCAACAGGATAGAGAAATGGCAGAAAAGAAATTGTGGCATGACCATTAAAGGTACTTTCTCCCTCTCCCTCACCCCTGTCTCTCACTCTCTCTGGCAAGCACAAAAGTCCTCTGGCAATTTAAAAATAAAAAAGAAAAACACAACCCCATGGCCTGCTTCAGCACTCATTGTACAACTATTCTTTCACAGTTGAGTTCTTCTTCATGGTTAAAATTTCTGAGAGGCTGTGTAATGTTGAATGCTCCCAAGGCTCA
Source organism: Tupaia belangeri chinensis (assembly GCF_000334495.1). Taxonomy (NCBI): domain Eukaryota; kingdom Metazoa; phylum Chordata; class Mammalia; order Scandentia; family Tupaiidae; genus Tupaia; species Tupaia belangeri. The sequence continues at coordinate 893,540 of NW_006198305.1, forward strand.
ATTTAGGAGCCAAACTTAGAAATGCTCTCACATTTCCAAGTTTGTCTTATTTCAAATTCCTGAGGTACTTACCTGGAACACCTCAACCCACGATTATCTGAGCAGCAGTAAGTTTTTAATTTTGTTGTATACCCCTCCTCTTGAACTAATTCAGCATAGAAGGCAATTTTGATGAACAATGGATAACTATTATTATTCAGCTCTCCCCCTCAAAAAATGAAAAGAACCAAAAAGCAGAGCCAATAAGATCACAAAAACAACCACAGTCAATGTTTATTCTTATTTTCTTTCACTTCCATGCTTTATTATTTTCCTCCACACGTTAAATATGTAATATCCAAAATTTTATTAATATACAAGTAAAGCACGTGCAGGATGTAAGCGTGGTAGCTAGTGAGTAAACTGGTCAGTTGGGTGGTTCCTGTGTAAGGGCTAATGAAGTGCTCTGCAGGAACAGAGCGACTGTAGTTGGATACCTTCTGTGAATCTGTGCCCCTCCCAGGTTAAGGAATCTCAGCCAAAGCCACCTTGGATTACAAAAGGTTAATAACACCAAAGAGTTTCTTTCTGTTTCAGCTAAGGGCCAAGGCTGCTTTTCCCCCCAAGACCTCACTTTGTTGTTTTCTCTGACAAATATTCTCAAGTCAGTAAAATAGCAAAGGCAGTATGGATGAAGGAGGCATAGGATGGAACGAAAAAAGCATAAATGATATCCAAGAAATTTTATGGTGGACAGCTGATAAATCTTCTTGAGGAAGATAAAATGTACAGAATAGTTCATTTTAATTAGTTCATCTTTTCCCAAAAGGGAAAAACACATACATTTTTGGTTCAGGATACGTAGCTAAGGCTTCTGCAGAGGCAGGGGGAGGTGAATGCCATGGGGAAATGGAAAATATCTGTAATGTCTGTAAACATATGAAATATCTAAGAAGTAAAATATTAAAGGGCAAGGGGGAATATCTAAAAATTTATAGTACACACATTGGATGAAAAGTAAAATTATGGGATTAAACAGTTGTTATTGAAATAGCACTGGTATATAAACTCAAACATTCCTTTTCAAATTCAGCTTCTCAGAGGACTGACTTCAGATGCCTGAGCATTTTCAACATTATCTTTGCCTTTATCCTTCTTTATGCGTATAAACACAATTGCTAAAATTATGCCTAAAAGAGAAAACACAGGGTCAAATGGATAGAATCTTAAAATGCACCATCATGTTCATTTACAAAACAGCATCCTAGTAGGAAAAATGACTTGTGTATCTTTATTTTTGTTGTGGCTCAATAAAGTTTGGTTGTCTTCGTGAAAAACAGACTTCAGGCTCTGACTTTCTTAGATCAGTAAGCTTATCACTTATCCCGTTGTCACTAAGTGTGTATCAGCTTTCAAATCATACCTAAACTGGGGGCTGTCACTGAATCTCCATCATGGAATGTAGGAACGTGAGGGTATAAGCATCTGACAAATGTTCCTGAGCTTTGTCCATACTTGATAAATATTAATTCTGGTTCTTCTTCCCCTTCTCTAGAGGATGCATTCAAATAAGAACAACCAGAAAGTTGTTACCTGGTCTGTTCACTTACCTAAAGTCAACTTTCATTGTGTCTACACACAATTATACTTTGGTTGTGTCCATAAATAAATATACAAATACTTGTTTCAGTGTCTTCCTCATGGCTTCAACCTATGTTGTTGAGAGTCCTTGTGTAGACTACCTAAGCTTTCTGGTTTCTCTCATCTCGAGCGTGGTGGCGCCAGCCCTATGGCAAAAACCTATGGAGGCTGGTTTCTCTCATCTCTAAACATCTACAAGATTACATTGTGCATCTTAGCACTAAATATGTGCTATCAATTAAAGCCCATTATGAAAAAAAGTTATTTTAAGGGAATTAATCTGTCAAGAAGAATCATGGTAGGAAAGACTAGCTGCTCAGAAACTCATTAAGAATCTTATAGTAATCCTATTTTATTTGAAAGAGTAAAGGTATGAAACTGAAAAATATTATTACTTCTATTTATATACACAGTAGTCTCCCCTTATCCATAAGGGATATGTCCCAAGACTGTGTGTGTGTGTGTGTGTGTGTGTGTATATATTATATATGTATTATATATTATATATAATCTGTTATATATTTTATGTAATATATGCTATATATGTATATATTATATATGTGTATTATGTGTATATATTATATATGTATACACTCATACATTATATATATAATATATATATATACACATACTGTGCCTTTCTTTATGATAAAGTTCAATTTATAAACTAGGAACAATAAGATTAATAACTAATATAATAATGATAACAGTATAGTGTAATAAAAGTCCAGTTGATCTGCCAAGACAGTTGCTAAATGACTAGTAGATAGGTAGCATATACAATGAGGATATGCAGGACAAAGAGATAATTCACATCCTGTGCAGGATAGGGCAGGACACTGCAAACTTTTGGTGTGCTACACAGAGTGGCATACAATTTAAAACTTACGAATTATTTATTCCTAGAATTTTTTATTTAATAATTTTGGACTGTGGATGACTACAGATAACCAAAACTGCCGAAAAGGAGTAACTACTGTATTCCCAAACTTACCTAGTCTTTACTTAGGAGATGAATATAGTCAAAAATTCTTTTAAAGTGGGATGGCAGATAGAATAAGAAAAGGAATTGAGGTAGAAGGGAGCTTGGTAACTGAACGGGACCTCAAAAAGTCAGTGTAATTGGTATGAAAAGTGCACAACAGACAGGGGTTCTTGGGGCAAAATGATGGCCACCATATACACATTAGGGTGGATAGTGGCACCTACCATGTCACAAGAAGGGTACAAGAAAATAATATCCCTTGTAAATTCATGAATTAGAGTCCAATATGACAGGCTGGATTGTAGGAGAAAAGACCAGATACAGAGAAATGGTGAAGATTAATTGAGATAATCCTAGCCTTTCTTTTAAAAGAGAAAGGAGATGAAACTACATAAACCTCATCACTTAGATATACATGAATTAATAAGATACTATTATTAACTTGTGTTAAGGAGAACAGTTGAAAGAAGGTAACTACTATAGTAGGCACTGAGTTGTTTGCCAAAAGAGAGACAGACAGACCAAATGAGGAACTCTGCTCTCTGGCCAGGCTGAAGGTCAAGGCAGATGTAGATCATTGGCTATTGCTTAGGTTGCCATTTGAGCAGCTCCCAGACCAGCCTATGAAGACAGGCCTCTGAGTTGAGCTCATGTTTCTGAGGCTCAGGATAGGAAACCTTGGATCTGAGACACTATACTCACCAATGAGCAGAAGTGTGGACAGGAGTATACCAACTGCCATGCCCACAGTGGGCATCCCAGTCTGAGGCTGTACTGGCCGGAAACACCTTCCTTCTACACATGTGCAGAAAGTAACTGAAAAGAAGAATAGGATTTGGTTAGATGAATTTCCAAGTGAGCAATTATAGAATCCATATCAAAGACAAGAGTTCCCTCAAACTGCCCATTGGTGACCCTAAGTCATCCTTCGTAAAATATTTACCTGGCAGAGAAACAGTCCCTTCCAAAGGTGGCTGGCCCCCATCACCGATGCGGATCAAGACAGTGTAATTTCTCTCCTCAAAGTTTGTGTGCTTGGTGGAGAGTTTGGCATGGGTACCTGTCAGACCAGGAAAAAAAAATTGCAAATAATGTAAAAACATGACTCTAGGCCCCTGGATCAACAGGAATAAAGTTCATCTTTGTATCACAGACTAAGCTAGACTAGGAAATGATTCAATATGAGTTAAAGTACCAAAATTATCACCTCCATTATCTCACATGTGTCTTCTCATAATGTTAGAAAGGGCTAAAGCATCCTTTAAATTTTCAACACATGATCTCTCTGTAGAAATGAACACTAAATATGGTCATTTTTCATTATTTCTGGTAGTTATAGTCTATAAAGTTGCCCCAAACACTGGTCTAGTGAATACTGAACCATTGCATATAAGGAAATACAGTGTTGGGTCCCCACCAGCCTTTATCACATTTTCATTAACTGATCGATACATAATTTTGTGTTCTGTGTGCTTTTGTCTAAAGATGCCTTACTTAATCTATATTATTGGCTCATTAATATTTGTATTTAATACTCAGACCTTTACTTCATTTTTATGTTATCGCCAGAAGAAGACAATATAAAACAATTTGTTCTTGTTCTATTTTGATTAAGGCAGAAACCTAGACAATTAGAGACTGTTTTTTCTTTACTAATTAGGCATTTGTGCTATACATTCTTCTCTTAGTGATACTTTAGCTGCTCCATGAAGTTTGATATATTGTGTTTTCATTTTCATTTAGTTCAAAATACATTATAATTTCCTTTATATTTCTTTCATAACCCAGGAGTTACTTAGAAGTGTATTAGTTCATTTTCAAATATTTAGAGACTCTTTCTTATATTTTCTGGTTTCTAATTTAATTCTATCATGACCAGAGAACATTTGACTAGAATACTTTTAAGTTTATTTAGACTGTTTTTTTTTCTTTAAGTAGTTTAAAAGTATTTCTCTACTGCATTCTGGTTTGTGTTAGTTCTTCTTTGTTCCCTTGAGTTCAATTTGTCTCTTTTTTTTCTTGGATATAAATAAAGGAAATCAACAGAGTTCTAACTAGATACATAATGGGGGAAAACTAATAATTTATAAAAATTTAAAATGTGATACCACAGATACTAAAAATAAAATAGTATTATGCATAATTGTCTGTCAAAAAATTAGACCAATTTCTTGAAAGAGACAATACTGAATCATTGGTTATAAGGGAAATACAGTGTTGGGTTCCCACCAGCCTTTATCACAAGCTCAACTAAGAAGAAATATATAATTTGAATAGGATTATACTTATTTAAAAAGTTGAACTTATAGCTAAAACTTCTCATTAAAAACAAAACAAAACAAAAAACTGAGGCCCAGATTGTTTTACTGGTAAATTCTCCCAAACTTAAGGAAAAATTTATAACATTCTTATTCAAACGGGCAGGTAATTGAAGAGTTGGAACACTTCCTAACTCATTCTATAAGGCCAGCATTACTGATACCCAAACAAAGATATTATAAGAAAAAAATGTAGACAAATATCTAATGAATATAGATGCAAAAATTTCTAAAATCATAGCAAATTCAACAATATATAAAAATGATATTTCATCATCATGTAGGCTTTCTCATAGAAATAGAAGTTTGGTTTAAGATTCAAAAGTAGACTGGTACAGTTCACCAACTAACAGACAAAAAAAAAAAAAAATAGGACCAGTCAGGTGGCATGATGGTCAAGGTAACTGGACCCCAGGTAGCTCACTGTGCAGTTTGAGTCCCAAACCTGGTGGCTTGTAAAACACACCAGGGGGGTGTGTGTATATATGCCCAAAATCCAAAGAAAAGAGTGCAGGAGAAGACCAGCAGTTGGCATAATGGCTATGTTGCTGGACTCCCATGTAGTCAACCATTGTTCAAGACTCAGTGGCTTAAATTCATGCTAGGCGTGTGTGCATGCGTGCTCAAGATCCCAAGAGGAGAATGGAGAAGAAGGGATTACAGCATGGCCATCCCCCCTAGGGGGCAATTTCTTGCTTTCTCTCTCTGTCTCTCTCTGTCTTTCTGGTAAGTACATGCACCCTATAGCAAAAACCTCCCCAAAAGAAAATATTTTTTAACATCCATTTTTAATTAATAAAAGGAAAACAAAACTCTCAGCAAATTAGGAATATATAATAAAATCTTCTGTCTCATAGAAACCACCTAAGACTAAATGCTTTCTTTGTAAGATCAGGAACAATTCAAGTATTTCTGTTCTTACTACCTCTGTTCAACATTACACTGACAGTTTTAGCCAGTAATAAGGCAAGATAAACAAGAGGTATGCAGATTAGAAAGGAAGAAATAAAATTCATTATTCATACAATATATGACTGTCTATGGACCTAAAACAAAATGCAAGATTTAACAAGTGAGTTCAGCAAATAGCAGGATATAAGATCAATGTCCAAAACTCAAATATATCCCTATATCCTAGAATATTGAAAGTTTAAAATATCGACCATCAGAAAAGGCATGACGTATTTTTCTATGCAAAAATGCATCATGATTTTTCTGACAACACAATAACATCAAGGGCCAGCCCTTGATCAGTGCTTATGAAAGTAGGGTCCCTCATAACCAATTGTGCAGCTCAAACACCAACTCTGGCAACCTGAAAAAACACAGTAGATTCATGCACATGTGTGCCCCAAATCCTAAGAGGATGAGATGGAAAGGAAGGGATTGCAACATGACCACACCCTATGGGTGCTTTTCCCCTCTCCTTCTGTTTCTCTCTAGGTAGCACACATACACATACCCTCCCTCTGGCAAAGACAAAACAAAAACAAACAAAAAAGATAAAAAATATGAAATGCTTAGGGAAATTTTTGCAAGAATTATATTCTAGAAGCTAAAACACATTACTAAGAGAAATTAAGGAAACCTAAACAGGTGAGGACATATACTATGTTCATGAACTTTGTGAGACTTAATTTTAGGATGTCTATTTTCCCCAAAAACCCCTTACATTTTGATATAATTTAATCAAAATCCCAACAGTAGAAATGGACCAGCTACATTCTAAAGTTTATACAGAAATCTAAAGACCTAGAATAGATCATTTTGAAAAGCATCAAAACAAACAAAAAAAATTGTACTCCCTAATCTCGAATCTTATCATAGAACTACAGTAACCAAGATAATGTGTTATTGGTATAATGATGGTCAGAATGGTGAAACATAAAAAGTTCAGATATAGACCCCTGAAAATATAATTAACTTATTTTTGCCAAAACTGCCAAGACAATTCAATGTAAAAGGATGTCTTAAATAAATAGCAATTAGATAGCCATCTTAATCGATAAACTTTGATTTTTTTCCATATACACTACCCCCAAAAAAGAGAATCATATAACTAAATGTGAAACCTAAACCAATAAAGTTTGGGAGAAGTAAAAAGTTTCAGTGACCTACAGTATGGCCAAAATTTCTTAAATACTATATGTTATTTATTAAAAATCATGAATTATACAAGAAAAAAGTTAAGTCAAACTTCATCAAAATGTTTAAGTCTGCCATTCAAAATACCATGTTATAACATAAAAATGAAAACCATATGCTGGGAAAAAATGTTTACAAAAGATAAATCTAACAAAGTATGTATCTACTATACACAAGAATGCTTACAATTCAACACTGGAAGCCAAACAGACCAATTTTGTAAAGTGTGTACAAGATCTAGCTAGGCATTTCACCAGTGAAAATACACAAGGGGCCTTTAAAGCATTCATTGAGCAAGTAGAACTCTCAACTGGTGGGAATGTAAGGTGATAAAAACAATTTGGGACCTTTCTGGTGGTGATGACCTCCCCACGAGACCATGCCTCTCACAAAGGAGCTCCTTCATCTCTCTTTGAAAGGGAAGAGTAAATACAAGAAGTGCCTGGTGCAGAGCCCAGAGTCCTACTTCATGGATGTGAAATGCCCAGGATGCTATAAAATCACCACAGTCTTAAGCCATGCACAAACGGTTCTTTTCTGAATTGGCTGTTCCACTGTTCTCTGTCAGCCTACATGAAGAAAAGTGAGGCTTAAAGAAGGATGTTCCTTCAGGAGGAAGCAGCACTAAATGCATCCAGATTCAAGATGAGTGGTAAACCATGCCAATAAACACATTTTGGATATTTTTTTTAAAAAAAATGGGGTAAACATTTTCTTTTCTTTTTTTAAAAAAAATTTTTATTTAACTTTATTTATTTATTTATTTATTTATTTATTTATATTTGACCAGAGAGGGACAGAGAGAGAGAGGGAAAGTGAGAAAGCAAGCCACCAGGTCTGGCACTCAAACCATGATCAGCCATGTGGGAGTCCAGTGCCCTTAACCACCATGTCACCTGCTGGCCCCATAAATTTATTTAATTTATTATTATTATTGTTATTATTAAGTTTATTATAGGACATATGTGCTCACCAGAGAGAAACAGAGAGAAAGGGAAAGTGAGAAAGCAAGCCACCAGTCTGGGACTGGAACCATGATTGACCATAAGTCCAGTGCCTTAACCACCATGCCACCTGCTGGTCCCATGGGAAACATTTTCTTAAAAACTTAACTATTGATACATACCTACCGTATGATCCAGCTGTTTCACTTTGTACTTAAGCAAGAAAAATGAAAGCAAGATTCCCTAAAAGATACATGTTTGCTAACATTCATAGCTGTTTAATTTGCGAGAGCAAACATTGGAAATGACAAACAAGTGAGTGAATCACAATTTTTGATATAATCATATAACAATACTACTCTGCAATAAAAAGGAATGGCATATAAGTAATTATGCTAAGTGAAAGAAATCAGACAAAAAAGATATAAATACTATATTAGTCTATTTAGATAAAATTATTAAAAAATGAAAACTAATTTAAAGTGACAGAAAGCAGATCAGTGGTTACCTAGGGGTCTGGAAGCAGGCATTAAAAAAGAAAAACTTGGGACAGTGGAAATGTTCATTATTATGATTGGACTGATGACTGTATTTACATATATCAATTCTTATTAAATTGTACACTTTAAATATATGCAATTTATTTATATCTCAATTATATTTTAATGAGTTTTTTTGTTTGTTTGTTTGTTTTTAATGCAGTAAAATGCTTCCCAGCTCTTACGGAAAATTTTGCTCAGATTGTCCAACTATCCATCTAAACATAGGAGGATGCTGTGGTAATTTGCCCTCCTCCAAAGTTGGGGGTTTCTGTCCTCTCTCAAGACCTCCCCATGTGAGTTTTCAGAGCATGAACTTCCTTTCTGGAATGTGGAAGAAGTTCTATATTGAGTACTGCAAACCTACCAAGAAAAAAACAAAAAACTAATTTCACTATCTGTCAGTGTTTTTCTCAATGTATTTCTCAGTGTTTTACTCACCATTGATTTTGGAAACTTCCCAGTTATTTTTTAAACTTTCACTCCCAAGGGAAAATGTGAAGTGGTGACCTCGTAATGGCTTCTGATCATCATCTGTGGCCTCAAAAATAAGACTTCCAGGTTTACTGAGGGGATAGCAGAAGAACAATCCTGTGTACTCCTTGACCAGCCGTGGGGGATTGTCATTCACATCCGTAAGGGTCAGGTGGAAATGTGCAGTAGAGCTCAAGGAGGACCCACCTACGGAAATCCAATAATTAAAATATGATATCAGCTTACTCATTTTCCTATGAATAAGAAAGTATAGCTCTCTTTCTTTAAAAAAGCAAAAATTAAAGAAGTTAGATACACTGAGGCAGTAGAAAGATGTGCTTTTACATCAAAGACCTTGGCTTATCTCATTCTAGTTAAAAAGTCTTAATGATAATAATAACAACCAAGATCAGTATGATAACATTTTATGTACATTATTTCAAACAATCCTGTACGCATTTCCAGGTGAGCAGACTGAGGCTCAGAGAAGGTGTGTGACTTGCTCCAAGTTACACAGCTAGTGAATGGTAGAGAGGTTTCCAGTCTAGAGATCTAACCAGTACCCACGTCCTCAACTGCTCCTCACCACTCGCTTAGGTATGTTAGTCCAGTTTTCTAAGCCTTATTTTTTGAACTCTAAAATACCTGGCTTTGTGAGAATCCTACATGAGTGAAAGTTCTAGAAAATGCTAAAGGCTGCACAAACGTTTTTTACTATGCTATGGAGGAAAAAATCCTGGACTCTCTAACATAACCAATTGGTAGTTGTTTGATTTTGGACAACATACTTAATTTCTCAGTGCCTTGGTTTCCTCGTCAATAAGATAAAGTCAATAACAGTACCTATTCCGTAGTATTATGTGAGGAAGGAGTAAGTTAGTCCAGTAAGGGCTTATTGTGGTGTTGTGTGGGCAATGTAAATGCTATCTTTTTCCCCTGACATCAGTGACAGACGCTGTTTCTACAGTTTCTCACTCTGACCTGCTTTGATTCCAGTAAACCCTGCTTTCTTGCTCTGGCTTCAATTCCAGGAAACCCTGTTTTCTTTCTTGTCTTCTCAACTGTGTTCTCTGTTTCAGACTACACTTAATGAAAAAAGAAAGCCACTCTGCTCCCAAAATCATGAGGCAGAGACAGAATGCTTGTCCCTGACCTGCCTTGGCAAAGTCCGTCCACCCACACAGCCATTCCAAAACTGCCACACAGTGCTATCTTTCTACCCTCTGAGCTTTAACTTTACTGTAGCGCTTTCGTTTTTCTTAATCTTTTTATATGCAGGGGCCATTTTGTTGTTGCTTATAAGTCAGAGGTCACATGTGCTCTACAGAGGGGGAAAAAAGCACCCCTCAATGGGGCATGATCACATCACAACACTTCTCCATTTCTCTACCTGTTGGGATTTGGGGCATGCACACGCATCAGCCCGGCATGTCTTTCAAGCTGCTGGGTCCAGGATTTGAACTGCACAGTCAACTATGTGGGATCTGACTCCCTTAACCACTAGACCAGAGAACTTGCCTCCAGGGACCATTTTTGGTTGATTCCCTTCTTTGTCCCCATTTTAGCTCCTAAACCTGGGCCTCACATTTTGAAAGTTTACTTTTTGTTGCAAAACTATTTATTTTGTAATAATTTGTTCAATTCTTCTTTTTGGGTAAGTCAAGCAGATATACTTACTAGCTAATTAGAATTTCTGATCCCAAGTTCAACAGAAATTCTACTATAAATTAGAAAATTCTGTTTAAATGCAAAGAAACCAGCAATAACACTGGTAAGTAAATCTATTCCTGTGAGCTTAGTTTTAGTTTTAGTTTTTAAAATTCCCTGAAGTTCCTTGTTTGGAGCCAGAAGGATATATAT
>NW_006198305.1:904456-908234 GCF_000334495.1 Tupaia belangeri chinensis
ATACATATATATATATATATATGACCACAATTGAATTAAATGAGATAAAAAGATTATAAAGGGATATTTAAAAAGTTCAAATATCCTGGATTTATCTGTATAATAGTCTTTCCTTGAAAAGTTCACCCTATTTCATTAAAAAGATGCCCAGGTCCACACACACTTATTAAATCAGAATCTCCAGGCATGGACTCCTAGGGTCTATATTGACCAAGCTCCCCATGTGATTCTGAGACATGTGTATCAAAACAGAGAACACTGCATAAAACATTTTCTACTTCAAAAAGGATGAGATCTGAGGAGTGCAATTAAACACAAAAGGAACAGGTAGTGGTCTAGGTTAGCAGGGAAGTGGTTTGACTCTACTACCAGCTCCAACAAGAAACCCACAATCACTATAGAGGAAGGAGCACAGGAAACTTCCTCGAAGAGTCTGCAGCCCCTACAGGAAGCCACAGAGCAAGCAGATCCCTGAAATCAGCCAGGCCCCGGCTACAACTCATGTAGAGAAAGCCTTGCTCAAGGGCACAGAGGCTTCTCATCCTGAGCACACCAGGAAGGTATGAACATGCCCTGCCCCTCTGTACCCTTCTCATCCTTTCACTTTCGGGTTGTTACATTCTGGCATTTTGACCCCATCAAACACCATCCCTGCCTCCCTCTTTCTCTCCCTCCCTCCCGTTGTTTGTCCCCTGATCACCTATGTTCCTTTTGTTTGTTTGCTTACCTACTTCAGTAGCCACCACTTGTACCCGGTACAGACTTTCAACTTCCCTGTCCAGAGGAGCTGCATTGAAGATCTCACCAGTGACAGGGTCAATCTTAAGCCAACGTCTTGTGTCGCCTCTCAGGGAGTACCTTCATCAAGTAAAAAGAGAAAAAGAAAGCTCACATCACTTTGTATTAAATGTGAAGATACTTGCACATCACCATACTATTATATCAATGTTATCATTTGTATATTATTTATAACCTATGTAAAGGATCATATCTTCTATTATTAATGCTGTGTTTTATCCTTCCTCACAGCATGGTGTTTGTGCTTGTGCTTGTTTCATTAGGAAATATGTTCTTACAAACCATGGGGAAAAAAGTTAAACTGTTCTGGCAATCAAAGAATTCAAACTAAAGGGCCCAGATGGTGGTATAGTGGTAACACAACTGAAACCAAGTGGAAAATGTCCTAAGTTTGTATCCCAAGATCTCCCTAAGCACTCCAGACCAGCCGAGACTATGGGTAGACCACATGGGGACCTTGTTAGGGGTGCCTGTCTCTCTCATGAAAGAAGGGAAGAAAGGAAAAGGAAAGAGTAAAGTAAGGGAAGGAAACAAATTAAAATGAAAGCAACATGGTATCTTTTAAACTTTCACAGTAAACTGCCCATTTAAGAAAATATGAACACCCAGTGATAGAGACATTGGGAGAAATGTGTGGATTCTCATAAACTGCTGGTCACACAGTGAATTCCTCATTTAACAAACATGTATTGAGTACTTAGCAATATGAGGCAGTGGAACAAGGGAGGTGATTACAGAAATGGGGCTCTTAGGCCAGAGGAGGAAACAGAGAAACAGATAATTGCAATAAATGTAATAAATACAATGAATGGACCCTATGGAAGCCAAGACATTTAAGGGAATACACATCTTCCTGAAGGAGATGTTAAAGGCAAGAAGGACCATGCTCCAAGCAGAAGGGAGTGTGTGAGCTAAAGCAGAGAGACCAAGGAACAGCTTGTTGGGTATGGGGGGAGACCAACATTTCCGTAGTGTTGTGATATAAATGGGAAGTAGTGGATGTCTCAAGAGGAGACCACGGAGATTTGGAGAGCCAGGTGCTGGGGAACAAGCAGCCATCAGACAGCATTAAGGAAAGGTGACCCAGTCATATTTGTGTTTTCAATGGAACTCATCAGTAGGTGTGTAAAAGATGAATTTGAGAGAGACTAGACCACTCTGGAAAAACAATTAGTCCAGTCCTTTTGGAGCACAAAGCAACACAGCATAACCATAGGATGTCCATATATGTAGACCAAATTATCCCACTTCCAAAAATCTATTCAATAAAAGTTAAAGAATAATTACATTCACCCATATATTCAAAACATTTTTGGTAGTTTAACCCATACCGAATCATTTCCTAGTCAAGCTTAGTATGTGATACAAAGAGGAGCTTTATTCTTGTCGATGGCTCTAGAAAAGAGATGGTGGTGCCTTGGACCATGCTGAAACTTAGAATCATCTGGATCCTGGATTTATTTCAATGAAATAATTTGTAATATTTGCTGACAGTGATGGATTCTGTTTGTGGAACTGGAGGATTAAATCACTTAGGCCAAAACTTTGGAGTCATCCTTAACTGTCAACTGTGATGTTAGTATATGAACTACTGACTATCCTCATTCCTTAGATACTATGTTCATTAGTCTTCCAGAAATGTATCTTCAGGACACCCTTTCTCAGTCTGCTAGGTTGACCTTAACTTAGTGGTAATATATGTTACATCTTTTCCTTATTCCATTGGAGAAATTGTCTTAAATGCCTTTATTCTTCCACCACCCCTTATAAAGTTTTTATTAATTTTTTACTATGACTTTAACAGTATCTTCATTAATAAGGTAGAAGCATTTGTTAAACAATGAGTGGTTGTAAAAATGTAGGCATTTTCATCGCATCTTGTGACTCTGATATAGAGTGCAGTATCTACAGAAAGCTGGTGTCTACAACCGCTGCTGTTCTTTGTCTTCATGAAACCAGAGAAGTTGTTAAAGAATAAAAGAGTAGGAGCTAACTTCATTCCTTGACAATCAGAAAAAGGCATTACAATGGATTCTAAGTGTCTACTTGACAGTTCAAAGGGAAACAAGACTCCTCTCAAATGGTTAGAGAAACTTGAGGAATTGTCGTTTATAACCACATACATTAAGTCATGCTGAAATGTTTGTTATGTCATAGACAGTAGCTAATATTTTACAATAGAAGCAAAATATCTGAGTTCAAGATCTATCTAGGTGCTCATAAAGATTTTTTTTATTTAAATTTATTTATTTACATTCATTCACTGTACATCATTACAGCATACAAAATGAGATTTTCCATCCAGAGTACACTGTATATTGTCTCAATCAAGCACATCAACATACATGTTGTTGTCAACAAATAATTTTCCATTTCTTGTTTCCTGTATGTTTTGCTTTTTATTCTCCCCGATCCTTGATTCCCTATCTCTTACCCTCTGCCATCTCCCGCTCTCTTCCCACACTGTCTCTGGTATCTATGTTTACTTTCTATACTGTTTCCCCCCCACATTTTATTTAATTACCAAAGATATTAATTAATCTAAATATTTTCATAGCAAACACAGCTGATATATACATTTCCATGAACACAAGTCTAACTTTAGGCATCCTACAAAGTAGCACCTAGCTGGGGCTATATATCTTACTGAGGCCATCGAATGGATTTTTTTTGTGAAGTTTTTTTTTTTGTAACTTAATTTACATTTGTGATTTCCCATCCAGAATATACTGCATAGTGACTTAATCATGCATACTATTATAAAAAATTTTCCATTTCTAGTTCCTAGAATATTTTTACCCCTCTTTCTGACCCTTTGTCCTTTCCCATCCTCTTCTCACACTATCTCTGGTGTCAACAATTGTCTTCCATTCCTTTCCCACCCACGTTGTATTGATCACACAATTTCTTAAATAATCCAACTACTTTCAATGGTAAGTTCACATGATACTATTAAGAAAACCAGTTTTAACTTAAATCA
>NW_006198305.1:909145-919898 GCF_000334495.1 Tupaia belangeri chinensis
CCTTGGAGGAGAGGTATTTTCTTGCTTTCCCATATTTCTTGTGGTCCTACGGTGATTTCTTGTCATCTGATGGATGGTGTGTTTCTTTCAAATTCTTGAAGTTCAATCTGAATGTTCAGGAGCAAGCAGAAAGAGGTGATCTGGAATCTCTTTGCCATTCTATTGTGATTGCTGGTGCAGCAGACTCAGTAGATATTGAAGAATATGTTAACCCTAATAGTATTTGGATGTTTAGCTACAGTGCCCTTAGATCCATCTAGAAACACATTAAATGGATATTGAAGAGTGGAGAGACAAGAAAAAAGAAAATGAAAAAGAGAGAGAGAAACAACAACAAAGAAAGAGAAAAAAAAGACCAAAAAAATGAAAAAAAATGTAATTATTGTTTTTCTTTAAAAAAAAAATAGAAAACCAAGTGGCATGGTCTTATCAATAGAAAATCTTCATTTCTCTTGTCCCCTGAAATAACTAGTTCACAGGAGCCATGAGTAATCTTCTTCTGAAGGAAGGCCTCACCTCTCCTGCCACGCTAGCTTGTTTGCTGGAGGCTGAATTATCAGCAGAAAATCTTCATTTCTCTTGTCCCCTGAAATAACTAGTTCACAGGAGCCATGAGTAATCTTCTTCTGAAGGAAGGCCTCACCTCTCCTGCCACGCTAGCTTGTTTGCTGGAGGCTGAATTATCAGCAGAAAATCTTCATTTCTCTTGTCCCCTGAAATAACTAGTTCACAGGAGCCATGAGTAATCTTCTTCTGAAGGAAGGCCTCACCTCTCCTGCCACGCTAGCTTGTTTGCTGGAGGCTGAATTATCAGCAGAAAATCTTCATTTCTCTTGTCCCCTGAAATAACTAGTTCACAGGAGCCATGAGGAATCTTCTTCTCAAGATTTTATAGATATTATACAGGTATGAATATGCACACACATATTGTAAATTAGTGACTACTACACATTCTTAAGACAAATCTGTGGCTCCTATTGCACTAGGAAAAAAATTACTAAGAAGTGTTAAGATGGAAATATTTGCATATTTTGATTAGCCACCTGAGCATTAGTCTTTCCAGGGATAGGATCTGGAATGAGTCTTATGCCAGACCAACTCTCTGCAGATCCAAGGAACATGTGAACTCTACATCAGGAAGATTCCCTGAGCCCTGTAAGGTGGCGTAGTCTATCTAGTTGAACTTTTTCTTCATTCTCTCTCTTTCCGAAATTCCAGATCACCTTAAGGAGTAGAATCTTCCCCAAATATGACTGTGTAAGGCACAGGGCCTGGCTCTGGCTCACCCAGTCTCCAGGAAGTGAACTCCAGCTCTGGAATTCACCAGCTTTCAGCTGGGACCTCTGGCAAGTGGGCTAGAATGCAATCTAATGCTGCTTCTACTTGTCAAGATCTGAATTCTCACTGTTGAGCCACAGCTATTGGAGTACTGCCCTCCAGGGTCCTAACACCTGCATGAACCAAGGCCAAGTTCACCAAGTGCACTGGAACATTACTCGAGGTTGTGGCTCCATTAGCATTACCAGACAGCCCTAGGGTCAGTGCGGGGCAGCTTCTGCACTCTCCCAGCACTCCCTCTCTCCCCCCATGCCTTGGTGACAGCACACACCTAGGCCTACTCGGCCTGCTTTCCTTTACCTTATGTCCAAACCTTCTGGATCCTTGGCAGATACTTTGCCCAGTTTAGTGCCTACTGCCGCATCCTCTCTGGTTTTTGCTTGGAATGTGTTTTGGGAAAATAGGGGTGCTTCATTCACATCTGTCACAATAAGTCTGAGTGTGGCAAAAGAGCTTGCATTGTATGTTACACCAGACACCAGGGGCTCAGGATTTTCTGCTTTGAACACAATATTGGAAATGGCTGCTGTTTCAAAATCAAGAGGCTATACAAAGAAAAAAAGAGAGAAAAATTAATTTTGGGTGACTAGCCCTCTTAAAAGATTCATTCTCTAAGTTCCTTGAAGTTTCATACATTTAATAAATGATGTTAAGAAAACTGGATATCCACATAAAGAAACATATTAGACTCTTATACAAAAATGAACTTGAAACAAAGACTTCGACATAAACTAAAAACTGTAAAACTACTAGAAGAAAGCAGAGGATAAAGTTGGTCTTAGCGATTTTTTCAATATAAACCAAAAGGCACAAAGAAACCAAAAATAGACAAATTATGTTGCATCAAACTAAAAAGCTTTTGCACAGCCAGGAAAATAATTGAGTGAAGAGACAATTCATAGATTGGGAGAAAGTACATTCTAGCCCCAAACAACACAGGTTTGAACTGTGCAGGTCTACTTATCTGCAGACTTCTTTTTCTTTTTTTCTTTTTTTTGTTTGAGAGGTTTTTGCTATAGGGTGCGTGCACTTGCCAGACAGACAGAGAGGAACAGAGAGACAGAAAGCAAGAAATCACCCCCCAAGGGGGGATGGCCATGCCACAATCCCTTCTCCTCCATTCTCCTCTCTGGATCTTGGACATGCACGCACACACGCCCGGCACGAGTTTTAAACCACCAGTCTGGGACGCAAACCACGGTTAACTACATGGGAGTCCAGCGACATAGCCATTATGCTAACTGCTGGTCCCAGACTTCTTTTTCTTTTTTCTTTCTTTTTTTTTTTTTTTACCTGACATCAAATTTATCACTTTTTAAAAATGAGACTTTCCCCAAAAGTTAAGAAATAAGAAACAAACCCAGTGTTCTTTTACTCTTAAGCTGCCATCTTGATTCCAGGGTACCTCCTCTTCTTGTAATCTGAGTTGGCTCCTTTGAGCACCAATGTTGGTAGACAAGGACAAGTCCACAAGAGTTCCTCTGTGCTGGGTTCATCATTGCCCTTCTCTTGAGTTGTAGGGAAGAATTCTACAGGCTTTGTGCTACCCCAAAGATGCCCAGCCTAAAGTCAGATTTCTAATAGTTTGTGTTAGATTCTTACTGACTGCAAGCTCCATGAGAGGAAGGATTGCATACGTTCATCTTTGCTTCTAATCTCTTTCCTGAAGTAGCCATAATATGTTAGTCTGGATATATTGGGTGGTCAGAAAAGTCATGTGTATTTTTCTGTGTTTTTCTATGCAAAAATGTGTCATCACTTTTCCAACAACCCAATGCAAAGGGCTCTGAAGGAGAGGGAGGTTATGGAGAATATACCCACTTTCCTGGAACCCTTCTCCCCATCCCTATGCAACAAACATTGAGACTCAATTTCTAGTCCATAGATGCAGTGGGAAGATTATTTGTGTGAAAGAGAAATAAATATGTGTAAAGACTCAAAATAAGCAAAAGGCATTTGTTCAAATTACAGGATATAGAATTTCATAAGCCAGGTATGTGTGAAAAACAAGGTTTTTCATAGATAAAACTCCCATTTTCTGCAGGGCTTGGCTCCTCAATGCACTCTTATTCACTATACATGGTCTGATTAAGGAGCCTCACCTAAGGATGGGATGTAAGAGGAAGCAAGCTGGACTTTCAATTCCCAGGAACCCAACTCAGGGGATGACAACAGTGGCATCCAAGTGAGTTAATAGCCTGGTAGACTAAACAGGAAGGCAGGAGCTCGCAGAGCAAGCTTGCAAAGTGCACAAAGGGTGCAGCTGTCTCCTACTTTCCAGTACAGTCAAGCCAAGTCTCAGAGAGGGAGATGGGAAGAGAAGAGGTCAGGAGGCACACAGCCATCTGTATGCTCAGGATGAGGAGGCATATCCATCCTCACAACCAAACAAGTCCTTTCTAAAATCTCCCTGGCTTTTCTAGCTCATCCCTATGGCCTCCGGAGGCAAAGGAGTAAGGAAATGAGGAAATATGTCTGCAAATGAGAAGTAGTTTGTGTTTCTAGAACAGAATGTATGAGGCTAAGAGTAGAATGAGAGAAGACAGTATATGTCAAGGAAGGAGTTGAGACTTCATACTTGATGAGCGAGACAGGTGTTAAATCCAAGACTGACAAGGTCAGATTTGTGTTTTAGAAAGATGACTCTGGAAGCAGCTGCATAAGGGATGGATTTGAGGTGATCCAAGCCAAAGCAGAGATACCAGTTAGTAAACGATGCCACTGCTCCTCATACACTTATCAAATGTAAGAGCAAATGAAAATGGAGCAGCTTGCCATTGAATCATCTGTCCATTTAACTTCCACACCTGCAGATACACCAAACCAAACCTTCCAGGGAAAAAGTTAGCAATAGAAGACCCTAAACTAGCAAGTGATAACCAGCAGAATGGAATTAAGGATAAGGTTTGAAAAGCAACATGCTTTCTTTGTCTTTCGTGGCACGGGGATGTTTCTGCAAAGTCACATCAAGAGACCCATAATGGCCTCTTGAGAGAGCCTTGATTCTGTCTGGTGAGATATATTTATAAGTAAACTGGAAAAATAAATTGCCCAGCTGCTACAATCTCTCTTCTGCACACGACTCCCAGAAAGGTCATAACCAGTGATTTAGATTAAACCTGGAGGCAGAGACAAAGCGGTAAGGGAGAAGGGTTGAGACTTGGATATTTAGCATTTTGCCAATGATCAGTGATGAGAAGAAAGTGTGTATTAGTCTTACAAATGACACTCAGGCTGGTTAAAAATAGATCATAAACAGACAATCCAAAAGGACCAGTTATAATAGTGAAGTAGTAAAACTTGCATTTAAAAAATTAAGACCAGAGCCAAACGCTAAATTTCAAGAAAGGGGACACCCTCAAAATCATTTATGAGATGAGTAGGGCTTAAAAAATAGTCATCCTTCTTATAAAACCTGTTTGGTCCCAAGAGTCTGAAACAGGGAAAATCCAAAGTCTAAAATGCTCCAAAATTTGAACCTTTTTGAGTGTCAGCATGACAGGACAAGCAGAAAATTCTACATCTGACCTCATGTGATGGAACACAGTTAAGATGCTACAATACAAAAATATTGTATAAAATTACCTTCAGGCAATGTATATAAGGTATATATGAAAAATGATTTCATGATTAAACGTGGGTCCCATGCCCAAGACACCTCCTACATGCAAATATTTGGATATCAAACAAATAAATAAGGCTGAAGCTGAAACACTTTTAGTCCAGAAATTTGGATAAGAAATGTTCAACATGTCATGTATCACAGAGTCAGAGCTCTGGGCAGTAGTAAATACAGAGTGGGGCAGCATTTCTGAAACTTGTTTAACCTGAAGCATTGCTTTGGGCACTTGTCAAAGCTATCTATTTCCATTTTTTTTTTTTTTTTTTTTTTTTTTTTTTTTATGTTTTAGAGAGACTGAGGTGGCAATCTGCAGAGTGTTCTATTTGATTCTTGAATCATACAAGTTTGGACCCCTTAGGCAAGAAGGGGAAGCACATCTGACCTCAAGTAGAATCCTGGATATAACTCATCAGAATTAAGATAATGCCAGACATGCATTGAGCATATTATATGCCAGATGCTATATGCATTTTTGCATTTAATCCTCTAATATCATTACTAGGAAAAGACTACATTTCACTCATTACAGATTGGAAAATAGGCCTGGGGTCTATTTTCATTATTTGAAATTTTCTAAGAAGAACCAAAGGCCTAGGGTCACTGGATCCCAGCTCTCCATCATCTGGGGGCCTTGATTGTGCCTTGTTGAACCTTTATCTACGCAGTGGGGCTTATTTCCACCTCCCTCAGAGACAGTGTGAGAAGCACAGGAGAGCGTATGTAGAAGTTCTTGGTAAAGAGAAATAGACTATAGTTGTTAAGCATGGGTTCTTCTATCAATTTTACCAGCTATTAGCACACTTGTAACTCAGATGAACAGTCGCAGATAGACTTCCAGTTATGAAACTTGGGTTAGGCCCAGCCCCATACTCTAGTGGTCAAGGAAGCTGGATCCCACAGGCCTATGCTTATTTAAATAGAAAACCTGGAAGCTTGAAAAATCACTCCTGATGTATGTGCATATGTGGCCAAAAATCCCTAAAGGAGGGAGAAATGGAGAAGGGATTGTGGTGTGGCCATCTCCCATCAGAATGCTTTCTTGCTTTCCCTCTCTCTGTTAGTCTATGTGTGTGTGTGTGTGTGTGTGTGTGTGTGTGTGTGTGTGTGTGTGTGTGTGTGTGTGTGTGTGTGTGTGTGTGTGTGTGTGTTTTTTTTTTTTTTTTTTTTTTCCTCTCTCTCTGGAAAGCACATGCACCCTCTGGCAACTTAAAAAAAGAAAAGGGAAGAAAAAAGAATCAGAGTTTAAATACTTAAAAATGATTGACTGTTCTGTAGTAGTTGTAGTTCTCTGGTAGGTTTTATAATTTGTTTTTTTGTTTGTTTGTTTAAGAGAGATTTTTGCTATACAATGTGTGTGCTCACCAGAGAGACAGAAAGTGAGAAATCACCCCTGGGGGATGGCCACACTGCAATCCCTTCTCCATTCCCCTTCTGGGATCTCAGGCATGCATGCATACGCACCTAGCATGAGTTTGAAGCCACTGGGTCTAGGACTCAAACTGCAGTTGGCCATGTGGGAGTCCAGTAATGTAAACATTATACTATCTGATGATCCCCCCACCCCCACTCCCCACCCCAGTGGTTTTATAGGCAGGATTTAGTAGTAGTAAGGCTCAGCTCTACTTAAGAAACTACATTACAGAATGGAATTAATTTAAGGTACTTCAATAAGAGCCGTGCAAATGTATATATCTGTCATAGTCTTATTCTATTGGGTTGTGAGAAAAGTTATGATGTATTTTTTCTGTTCTTCTGTGCAAAAAAGGCATCATGACTTTTCCAACAATCCAATATATTCTACAGGGCAGTCAGCTAACCTTTGGTATATCCTAATCAAGAATTTCCATCCCAGGGTTAGTTGCTACTTAGCATTTGAAAGATCCTAATTGAGAGTCCATACCCCAATGGTAACTTGTACTCTTTAGAGTTCCAGGGCTCCAGTTGTATTCTGTTGAGTAAAATTTTTTGATGAACAGTCAGACAAATCCTCTCACTTGAATACTATTATCAAGTGTCTGAATGACAGAAAGCTGGGATTTCACAGGCCTAAAGCATATATCACTTATGTGCTTATTGGTTAATAATTGTTCAAGGAACAGAATTTGATTATTCAGTCAAGCAATGTTTATTGAACCTCTGCTATGAACCAGGCAACATTCTAGACACATGGAACATAACCTCATACCATATAACAAAGGCCTGCTCTGCTATAACATACCTCCTCATGTCAAGGTTGTGTGGGAGAATGCCTATAGCTTTCATCTAAATAATTATTGAGCTCACCAACATCTCCCTAAGAGTGCCTGTTAGTCCCAAATAGCCAAATTAACTTGGGTTGGTTCACAAGACATCACCAAAAAAGAAAAAAAAAGAATTGCCATGTGAAAGCATTTCCTACTGGAATGGATACGTTTATGTCTTCCCTTAGATAACTAGAGAGCTCTAGTCTTAGAGAAGGATAGGATAGAGCTACCCTGAACTCTACAAACGAATCATGCCAAGGCACTTCACGGGCCACCCATTGCAAACTCGGAAAATGAAACTGCCCCTCCCTTTATTCTTTCTTCTGAGGTTCCTTCCCTCCATGTAGACAGCCATGAACAGAAGGGGAATTTGTAATGGTACCTTTTCCAAATATCAGACTCACACATGATGCTAATGCTCTGAGTTGGTTCAAATACTCCTCCGAAACCCAATGAAGCCCTTGATCAGAGGTGGGATGTATGATAACAATGAGACTGGCCCAGGGCTTGCTTCAACATTAGCCATTTTTCCCCCTGTGCTTCTGTCTATTTTCTGTGAAATTACTCTACTTTGTCTTCATTTTTAGCCACTACTTTCAGTTTTTCTTTATTCTAGCTCAAAACTGTCCTGTAGAGACTTATTTTATAATCTCTAGCACAAGGCACTGCAGGCCTTCAAGCAGTTAACCATGCTTGCAGATTCTCTATTACTATAACTGAAAAAATTTTTTTTCAAACTGGGAGGCATAACTCTTTCTCTTAGGAAAGTATTTAAGTATATTAGATGACATTGAGTGCCACTTGCAACTGAGTCTTTGGGTAAACACTTTACATGCTTTACACAGCCACGGGGTAAAGAGTCAAGATTTATACAAGGAGATAGGAATAGCTTGAGGAAGGGTTGTGGGGAGCCTATATAAAGAAACAAGTTGTTATAGACTCATAAAATTATACAAAATTATAAGAAATATTTTGAACATTATCTTTAAAAATCAGGATTTTGAAATTTTGAAAGTTGTTTGTAAACTGTCAAGAACTATGGAGTATGAGCTAAAATTTTTTGATATGTAAAGTAAATGTTTGTGGAAAAATGTAAGAATAAATAAATACATTAAGCCTCAAAAAAAAAAAAAAAGGAAGAAACAAGAACTACTAATTAAGACTTTGGCTCTAGACTACCTTTGTCCTTACAAAGGAAGAGACAAAGCAAGAGTCAGTGGGTTTAGCGATACTATAAAAGATGAGAGTTAGAAGGGGCAAGAGAAGGAAGGATAAACTTATCTACAAAAACCTTAAAAGGAAACCCAACAATTTCCAGTTATTATTCAAGAGGCATCTATACATTGCACATTAGGATAAAGGGTTAACAGGTTCATAGCACTTGTTCATCCATAATTTCCCTTATTTGCAAAAGGAAGTGAAGGCCTAGGTACTACCCCTCCACCAAAAGTTGCTAAACTAAGAAAACTTAACTAGGCATTCTGATAAACAAATTTTTAGCATAAACATGTCCCAAGTATGCATCATACTAAAAAATTGCTCAACCTATATTTTATATATTTTTCCCTGCAAAAGTTACATGACTAGTCAGTGAAAGACCCAGGACTAGAATCCTAACTTTTTTTTCTTTCTTTCATTTATTTATTTTTACATTTTTCCACAAACATTTACTTTACATAGCAAAAAATTTTAGCTCATACTCCATAGTTGTTGATAGTTTACAAACAACTTTCAAAATTTCAAAATACTGAATTTTAAAGATAATGTTCAAAATATTTCTTATAATTTTGTATAATTTTATGACTTTATAACAACAGAAGCAGTATGGTTTTAATTTTTTTTAGAGTGCAGACACTCGGTATATATTAAGTGGGGACATACAATGCCTCTCCTCACACTGTCATTAGCAAATTAATACACATACAAAGACAAATTCCATTAAATGGGTTACTTACCTTTTTAACTATAACATATCCAGTGTTGGTTTGGGGATCTGTGTCAACTCCTAGTCGTCCCTCACTATCTCCCTCTGTAATCCGATATAGGATTTTAGAACTCCCAGTAAATGGCTCATCACCATCAGTAGCCTGGATGGTCAAAATGGTAGTCCCAACCTTTGTGTCTTCAGCAAGAGTAAGGTTTCCATACTAAAGAAGAAACAGGAAGAAAACAGTAATTCTCATCAAGCATAATTGCCAAAAGACAAACTTCTCTGTGCCTTCAGAATGGACATGGATCATAGTTTGCATTTACAGGGTTTGTTTGTCCTATTGAGGAATATTTTGCCGTTGATTTTTAAAATTTATTTAAAGATTAATTTAATTTAATTTAATTTGATAAGAGAGAAAGACTGAGAGAGAGAGAGAGAAAGAAAGGAAAATAGAAAAAGCATGGTCTGGGACTCAAACTGAGGTCAGCCAGGTGGGAGTCCAGCACCCTTAACCACCACACCAGTCCCAGTTGCAATTGATTTTAACATCAGTCATCCTCATTAATTGATAGGCATGGTACAAGGAACACAATATTTCTGAGAGATACTGGTATGTTCTAGAACAGATTCCCCCTCCCATATCCAATATGTTTAATAACTATAATTATAATAGTCATAATGGTATAATAAATAGCTACAATATGTCTAATACCTACAGTGTAACAGGTACTTTACATAAATTATTTTAGTTAATTCTTAAACCAACCAAGAAATAGCAATTAAGAGCTTGAACTTTAGAGTCATATGACCTAGATACAAATCCTAGGCTTGCTTCTTACAAACCGGGTAACTTGATGCAAGATGCCTCACTTCTTTAAGTGTTGGCTTTATCATCTGTCTAATGGAGAAAATAATAGAATCTACTTCATGTTTGCTAGGGAAATTAAGAGAGATTTAAGGTCCCTGAATACCCGACACATAGTAAGTGCTCAGTAAAGGTACAACAAAACACGCTGCTGAGTAGGTACATTACCATTTCCATGGTAATATTAGAGAGGTTAAATCCATGTAGGATCACACAGCTAGTGAGTCACAGGACTGGGATTCAAACTCATGCTTGTCCAACCCCAAAGCCTGTGCTCTTGATCGCTGAAAGTGGAGACCATCTTCCACTCCATAGAAAATCCACCAAAATGGGAGAGGGGGAAAGGGCAGAGGGTCAAAGATAGGATAAAAAACATATATGTATGTATACATTGTATGAAAGTAGAAATGGAATATTATTGATGATAACATGCTTGATTAGGTCACTATGTAGTTTGTCCTAGATGGGAAACTACATTTAGAATGTTGTGATGATGCTCGGGGAATGAGTGTTAGGTAATATAATATTAAAAAAAAAAAAAAAAGTTGCAGGAGGAAAAAAAAAATGCACATTGATGAATGCAGCGAGCTGTATGGGCACAGCTGGGTATTACTTTATAGTATGTTCATTCTACTCACCGGGGTTTATGCCTAGGGTCAGACTAGGATACATGTGTAGGTTTGTGTCAGCTGTGCTAGCTAATGGATTTATTTGGACTAATTAAGTTCATTGGCAGAACAATTGAATGGGGGGGG
>NW_006198305.1:921415-939757 GCF_000334495.1 Tupaia belangeri chinensis
GGGGGGGAAGGTGGGACATAGCAGAGGGTGGGGGATGGGGAATCAGGGATGGCAAGACAAAGGGCAAGGTATGCAGGACATAAGAATTGGAAAATTATTTGCTGAGAACATATATGTGGATGTACGTGATTGAGACAATGCACAGTGTATTTTGGATGGAAAATTCATTTGTGTGTTGTGATGGTGTAAAGTGAATTAATAAATAAAAAAAAAAAAAGAAAATCCACCAAATCATCTTCCTTGGCAGTGTGTGTTTTTTTGTTGTTGTTTTGTTTTGTTTTTTGCCATTGTGACCTTAAAGATGGTGACAGGTAGGGTCCGAGAAAGGACCATGGCAATGAAAGAAGCAGGCTCACTCTCTCTACAGTCAGGTTCAATTTCCATGCTCTGAGACCTCCAATATGTGATGCTTACCTTTGATCTAAAAAAACACTGTCTAGAAAATGCAGGAAAATCATAACACTAGGGAAGAGTAAAATACCCAAGAGAATAGAGGCAGAGAAGAAATAGGCTCTTTATTTCATGCTTGCTTAACCTCAGTGTCTGTTATACAAGATACGTTCATCACATCTCTTCCCACCCCAAACCCTTTCATAAATCAATTTCCTTCTTTGTCACAGCCTGGTCCCCATTTTGATTTATGGACATCATCATGGGGCTCTGGGCTGCTTTATAACTGACGTTACACATGACATAACAGTCTAGTCAAATGGTATCTTCTTGTCTTCAAAATCAATAAATAGAGACATTCTTTTTAAGTGAAGCAATGATAAAGTGATCAACAAGTCTAAAGTCCTTATCAACAACAAAAACACAGTAATGTGCATTTTTCTGGATATTCAGATTTACTTTTTTTCCTTTCTTCCCAAGTCTCCTAATTCTTGCAAATGTCTTCAGCATATTTTTTCCAGTTTAAGCCAAAGATTCATTTTATTTCTCTCCTTTTCTCTTATACAGCTATTACAAATTGAGTTTAAATTGCCCAAATTCTAAATATGAAATATTTGACTAAAAATATTTGAGACCTAATAGTAATCTATTTATTATCCAATAACACCACAGTGGCCATTCAACTCCTTTCAAGTTAACAAAGATTGTGGCTGTAGTTCTTAAGCAGCCCTTGGAATAAATGAGCCATTGGCAGGAGTTTATCAACAGATAATCCCAGATACTGTAACAGTAAAGGTTATTGTTCTCTGAAGATTTCCACTGAAGATGTTTTCTGGGTTTGTTATTGGTTCATTAACCAAGACTATCTGTTAAGACCGCCATTTCTCCTAACTGTGATCTGTATCTTTAGCCAGAAGAAGGGGTCAAGAATATGAGCAAAGTGAAGAGAAAACACATGGTGACAACTACTCACATCTGATTTTTCAAAGATGGGAATCTGATCATTGATATCAATAACGTTGATTTGCACAAAACAGAGGGTCTTGAAATCTGAAAACCAAAGTCACATCACAGAAATTTTCATTGAAAATTATGCATTAAATTTAGAAACCTACAAAGAGAAAATTGACAAGTGATATGATAGCCATAGTCATAATTTCAACATTTACATGCAATTTTTGTGCAGTGAGGGTTCTTTGCTCCAAGCCTGAACCAAGGCTGGATGGGGGGAGAAAGTGAAGAAAAACCTGAAAGAATTTTCTCTGATCTTTCATTGCTCTCCACCAGCCACCAGCCACCAGCCACCATCCTAGGTAAGTCAAATTCCTGAGCAGGACAGATCCTTCTTTTTTTAAATGAAGCAACCTCTCTTTTTCTGACTAGTGACACTTACATAGTCTTCAA
This sequence comes from Tupaia belangeri chinensis, assembly GCF_000334495.1. Taxonomy (NCBI): domain Eukaryota; kingdom Metazoa; phylum Chordata; class Mammalia; order Scandentia; family Tupaiidae; genus Tupaia; species Tupaia belangeri. The sequence continues at coordinate 923,210 of NW_006198305.1, forward strand.
AGTTTAGTGCAAAACTATCCTTTCAGAAAGCTTCCTGAGCATCGTGGTAGCTACACCTTTGCTTCTCTGAATACATTCACCTCACATCTGCTAAGCCTTCTCTAGTGGAGAGATTCAGGAACAACTGCTCCTTCCTTTTCAAGGCACAATTAGCCTCCTCTAAAGATTCTGGCTTCCCAGCTTGAATGAAACAAGGCAGGACAGTGGCATCTAATAGAATCCCGGAAAATTGGTACAGGCTTTCAGGGGCAGGTTTGACAATTTGAAGACCTAGTCAGAGACAGCCAATTCAACCTAGATCCAAGATGAGCATGAATTATAGGTGCCATGCCTGGGGAGAAAACCAGAATAAGAAACAAAATGACAGGCTCTTTGTTGGGATTGTCATCATTCTAACCACAACATGACATATTATCTAATGGCTAATGGGGTTCTGAAATCCCACTATTCAGATTCTTGCTGTGCCATTTATCAGATGTGTGAGAGCTTGGGTATGCCACTCAATGTCTCTGCCTCAATCAGTTTATCTACAAAATATGGATAATAATAGAATTGAGGTTCTCCTCATAATACAAATTGTTAGCCATCTCTATGCACCAGGCACTGTATTAAGATTTACTGCATGACTCACTATATCTTTACAATAATTTTGTGATGTAGGCACTGTTACTAGTTCCATTTATTTAACAATTGAAGAAGCCATGAGAGAGAGAGACGTTAGAGAACCTGATCGATGTCACACAATTAACTAGAAGTGGAACCAGGATCCAAATTTAGGTGCTCCCTCTGCCTTCTACACCTACTGTTCACTCTCCATCCTGCTCTCTGCCCAGAGAGCTGGCCTGTGAACCTTGTCAATGGATGGCCTTGGCCTCTTGGTAACAGCTGAGTTTTGCCAATGGGAACCCTGGCAGAAGACTGGAGAATAGTGGTTGGGTGTCACTCTTCCACAGGTATAAATAAGCACAGGTCTTACTCCTTTTGGGACTGATCCCTTCCCACACCCTTTGGGCTTTAGAGTCCTAAAGGTTACTACTCACCATGCCTCACACTTCCTGTTGTTTTCCCATAATTCTGCCCATAATCTTAACAAATTATCCTTTCTTTAAATCCTTTTTGGTTGCTCTTTTGAGGACTCATCATTTCCTACTGGGATCCTGACTAATATACCCAGGATATAACACAAACTTGAGGTTGTGCTCAATGCTCTAAACATGCTACCAGGCACCTAACCTAATAACAATTTAACAGCAAGCAAGTAGGGATTGAATGAAGTTAAGGGCTGATCCCTAGAACAGTTGGAGACAACAAGAAGGGCTAAAGATTGGGGTGGTCCCAAGCCCTGAACTCACTGGCTCACTGCTCCACACAAATTTTATTTGGATCAACAATGGTTTCTCCTGGGTAACAGATCCTCCTGATTTTATGTAAAACTATAGTAATTATAGTATAGTCTCTAATTTTCTGCAGTACAAGATTGTTTAATTATATCAATATGTGTGTATTTATATAAAAATATGCTCATAATCTAGTCTATATATACATATATTTTTTTGGGGGGGAGAGGTTTTCACTATAGGGCACGTGTGCTCGCCAGACAGACAGAGACATAGAGACAGAAAGCGAGAAATCACCCCCCCAGGGGGGATAGTCACACCGCAATCCCTTCTCTTCCATTCTCCTCTCGGGATCTTGGGTACGCACGCACATGCGCCCGGCGTGAGTTTTAAGCCACCGGGTCCGGGACACGAACAGTGGTCGACTACATGGGAGTCCAACGACATAGCCATTACGCTAACTGCTGGTTCCCCATAGTCTATATTTTCTATAGGTATATGCATGTATATAAGAAAGTTGTAATCTGATTCCCATGTACCCTCTTATAGCTTCGAACTGTTTGTACATGGGATTCCTATTCTAGTTTTCCCCAGTGCATAGACATTCATGTAAAGAAGAGAAATGTGAAGGATAGTGTGAGTCAATGCTCTTTTCTTCTCCACACCTATATAATCTGTGCCTCCTAGTATAATAATTATTGAAGCCTTTGGTAATCTAAGACTCCATACTAGTTAAAGAAATATTCTTAACTTCTAGGAGTCTGAGTGCCCCTGAGATGAGTATATTTTTGTGTGTCTCTACACATTTGGCTAAGGATATATGCATTTAATTGAGAATATATAGTTTTCATCAGCTTTCAAAGGGTCTTATGACCCAAGAGAGATTAAGAACCAATGTTCACATGTTGAAATGTTCACTTTGTAAACTAAATAATGTGATTAAATGTATAAAAGAAAATGAAATAAAAAAGAATAAATAAAAAGATCTTCTGTGAATCAAGAAAATGTGAAAAAAAGTTTAGTATGGAAGGCAGGGAGGGGAAAAGGGAAGGAAAAACTGATAAAAGTAGGCTTAATTGACAAAATATGAGAAGCTATTTGCTGATGATAACATATATAGTAATATCTTTGTCTTAACTGGCAAGCATGGTATTTGTGTTGGAAAAAAATTTATACTGTAAAGACATGATTAAATATAAATAATTTTTTTAAAAAAGAACTACTTGCTCTGAAATGATCTAAGGAAAAGGGAGAAAGTTTCTCCTAATTGTCAAATGGCCAACTAGAAGCTGAAAGGAAAAAAGCAGAACTCCCCCCAAAGATGTATTTCTTCTCCATTTTCAAGCAGTAGAGCCGTTTGAACCCCAAAATCAAGAATTGGGAAATATAGTTTTCCTGTTCATGACCATGGCCACAGAATGTGCCTGGCAGACCTGTTAACAACCAGGACACGAACTGATGATGGCCCCATTGCTGTGCTCTGAGATCCATTACTACATTTTCACCGAGCTCCTTCTTGCTGCTTGCAGCTAGTGACTGAGCATGGCAATGATGCTAAGGCAGGCTCTTCCTCAGAGACAATGGACTCCTTTGACAACTGAGTTTGGACTCCCAGATGGCTTGCTGAACTTCCCTTAGGCTGTTCAGTGGTCTAGGATAGTCCCACACCGATCTTCCTTCTCTCCTTCACTTGCAGTCACGCTTGTTTTGTGGTCTTACGGCACTCCCAGCCTTCTCTGTGTCCCTTCCAATTTATTTCTTACTGGCATCCTCCTGCCAAAACTCTTACACATTTCATCCCCTCTTGTCATCTGCTTCCTGGAAGATCAAACCAGCACACCAATGTTGGTTGTCTGAGCTGTAATTCTGGCCTTTACAACACTGACCCAACTGCTTCTGTGTTGTGTGTGTTTCACAAAGGAATCAAGGAATGTGTAAATGGCATCATTCTGCAATATATCCAGTTATTGATACAGCCTTACAAATCATGACTAGAAAAAAATTATTTGTACTCACATCTATGGATGTGATACTAACCTGTGTCAGACACCTCTACTGTTAAGTTGTACTGAGGAGCATCTTGTTTCTTCAAAGACTGTTTAGCTAACTGGAACTTTCCATCATAGATTTGGACCAGGAAGAGTCCATCTTTGGGAATTTTGGGGGTCTGATCCACAATCCTGTACTCTAAAAAACTGTTCTTGGTGTTTTCTTCATCCAAGTCTTTGGCAGTTAGTGTCCCAATAGCGTTGCCTATGAAAAAGGAAATCCATTCATTATAGAGTTCATGTAATCTACTAACAAATGGTTTCACTGAGTAAGCAGATTCCTAGAAAACACTGTCAATTACTTCTGATAAGAAAAAGGCTCTTAGATTTATTTTGGTCCTTATAACCTTTTAAATGGTATAATTGGTTGAAGAGTGTATTCATTTAGCTATGGCGGTCATAAAGTATCACGGGCTGAGAGGCTTAAACAACACAAATCCGTTTTCTCACATTTCTGACGGTTGGAAGTCTGAGATCAAGGTATTGATAGGGTTGTTTTTTCTGAGGCCTCTCTCCCCCACTTGTGAGTGACTGTCTTCACCCCACAGTGCCTTCATATTGCTTGCCCTCTGTATCTCTGTGTCCAAATTTCCTTCAGTTCTAAGAGCACCAGTGATATTGGATTAAGACTCACTGTACAGTCCTTTTGCTTTAATTACCTCTTCAAAGACCTTTCCAAATATTGTCACATTCTGAAGTACCAGGGATTAGAACTTTACTATATTAATTGGTATGTAGAGGTAGTCACAGTGTAGTTCGTAATGAATAAACTTTAACATTAGAAAATTGCAACCTCCAAATTTTATGTCCACCCAGAATCTCAGAATGGGACCTTATTGGAAATAAGGTCATTGCAGATATAACTAGCTAAAGACCCTGAGATTAAATTTATACTGGATTCAGGGACTACCTAAATCCAGCGACAGGTGTCCTTAGAAGAAGAAAAGGCATGGGAACACACAGGAAATGACATGAAGAAGGCCAGAGATTGGAGTTGTGCTGCTGTAAGGAGCAAAATAATGCCAGGAGGCGACAGAAGCCAGAAGAGGCAAGGATTCTCTCCTGGAGACTCTGGAGGAGCAAGGACCTACCAGCTCCTTGATTTCAGACTTCCAGTCTCCTAAAGTGTGACAGAATAAATTTCTGTTATTTCAAGCCACCAAGTTTGTGGTGATTCATTAAGGCAGCCCTAGGACACTAATATACAAGGCAAGTGGTAAAACTAAACAAGGAGAAACTAACCCTAAGTTTCTGGTAAGCAACTTTACAGAACAACTGCAGAGACTGACTCCACTCAAAAGATAGCATGGGGCAAACAACAGGTATGCATCCTCTGCTATGCATTAGTTCATGGCCCCAAGGATTTTGTTCCTGTGAGAGCTTCAGCCCAGGCAGTTCCAGAAGTCAATGGCTATGACTCACAGCTACCCATCCTCAGCTCTGGGTGAGTTCTTACAGGTTCTGAATCATTTTACTCTGAGAAATGGGGATTGTGAGTTGCTTCTGGCATCCCAGAAGGTGAAGAGACCCATAAGGGCCTTGATAATCTATTCCATGAAATCCTGCAAGAAAACTTTCCAAACCTAAAAAGGCACTCAAAGATCCAGGAAAGAATGTAAATTAAGTTACCAAAAAAAAGTTTCAGAAAAAAATCTATTCAATGATCACAGTAAGATATATAGCCCCAGCTAGTTGCTACTTTATAGGATGCCTAAAGTTAGACTTGTGTTCATGGAAATGTATATATCAGCTGTGTTTGCTATGAAAATATTTAGATTAATTAAGAGCTTCAGTAACTCAATAAAATGGGGAGGGAGGGAGGAACAGTATAAAAAGTAAACAGATACCAGAGACAGTGTGGGAAGAGAGTGGGAGATGGTAGAGGGTAAGAGATAGGGAATCAAGGATGGGGGGGGAGCAAAACATACAGGAAACAAGAAATGGAAAATTATTTGTTGACAATAACATGTATGTTGATGTGCTTGATTGAGACAATATACAGTGTACTCTGGATGGAAAATCTTATTTTGTATGTTGTAATGATGTACAGTGAATGAACGTAAATAAATAAATTTAAATTTAAAAAAAGAAAAGGAGTGGAGAAAGTGGGCAGCCTTGTTTTATACCAGATTTTAGTGAAAATCTTCCAGCTTTTCCCCATTTAGTATAATGTTAGCTATAGGTTTTTCATAGATGGCTTTTATTGTGTTGAGAAATGACCCTTCTATGCTGATTTTGCTAAAATTCTTAATCATGAAAGGATGTATTTTGTCCAATGCTTTTTCTGCATAGATTACAATGATCATTTATAAATAAATAAATAAAAGATCCAGACCCAAGAAATACAAAGGACCCCCAAGACACATTATAGCCAGACTGACCAAAACCACAGACAAAGACAAGATACTAAGATTGGCAAGAAAGAAATGGCAAGTTACCTACAAAGGATATCCCATCAGACTAACAGCAGACCTCTCATTGGAAACAATGCAAATGAGGAAAGAATGGGAAAATAATTCAAAGTGTTAAGGGAAAAGTAATTTCAACCAAGAGTATTGTACTCGGCAAGATTATCCTTCATATGGGAAGATAAGACAAGAACATTCTCAGATAAACAAAACCTGAAAGAATTTACCTACACCAGACCGGATCTCCCAGAATTTCTTAAGGGAGTGCTATACCAGGAAAATTAAATGCAGACACACAGAAATGAGAGTTCATAAACTAAGAAAATGGCCAACTTAATTGTAGGGACAAGTCTGGAGATGAATATTATATCCCAGAATTCAATCAGGAAGATCGAACCACAACAGAAGATACATTAAGTACATGAGACTGAACTGGTGAAATAGCATTTTGTGACTTTTGACTAAAATATTGTTGCTTTTATTCTAGGCTTTGTTATCTGATTTTAAGAGTTTTTGTCCTGTCTTGAGCTGTCAATAGGTTCATGTAGCTACTATTTAAACAGAATACTAACCTGTTTCCAGGCTTTAAGTTTTAAGCAAATTTCCTTACCAATTCAAAACTGCTTTTCTTGAAATTACCAGCTGAACTTGCTATTGAAAGTAGTTAGATTTTTTAAGAAAGTGTGTGATCAATAAAATGTGGGGGGGAAAGGAATGGAAGACAATTGTAGGCAGCAGAGATAGTGTGAGAAGAGGGTGGGAAAGGGCAGAGGATCAGACATAAGGGTAAATATATATAAATATATATACATGAAACTAGAAATGGAAAATTATTGATAACATGCATAATTAAGCCACTATACAGTATATTCGGGATGAGAAACCACATTTTGTATGTTGTGACGATGCTTAGGTGATGGATGTAAATTAATTAATTTTTAAAAAAATTTCAGGAAAAAAAAACACACAAAAACTGTTTTTCTTGAAATTAAAAACAATGCATATTTGATGACTGCTGTAAGTTATATAGTCCCAGCTAGGTGCTACTGTATAGTATGTTCATTCCTCTTACTGAGGTTTATGCCTACAGTCAGACTTGTGTTCATAGATATGTATATCTCAGTTGTGCTTGATATTGGAAATATTTAGATCAAGTTCATTAGCAAGTCAATAAAATGGGGAGAAAAGACATAGAAAGCAACCATGGATACCAGAGATAGTGTGGGAGGAGGGTGGAACACAGCAGAGGGTGAGAGATAGGGAATCAAGGATGGCAAAAAAAAGTAAAATATACAGGAAACAAGAAATAGAAAATTATTTGTTGATGATAACACATAAGTTGATGTGCTTGAATGAGCCAATATACAGTGTATTCTGGATGGGAAATCTCATTTTGTATGTTGTAATGATGTATAGTGAATGAATGTAAATAAATAAATAAAAATAAAAAATAAGTAAATAAATAAAAAGAGCTATTTACATTTTTTAATGAAAGAGAGAGAGACTATGACCATCTATCTTTCCTGTCACTTCTCACCTTCTCTCTTCCTCAGAGCTTTCACTCTGAATTAGAGGCACCCAGCTGAACTGCACCTGATCACAGAACCTGTGAGATAATAAATATTTATTGTTCTAAGCTATTAAGTTTCAGGACAATTTGTTACATAGCAATTGATGATGAATACACTAAATGTCCAGCCCAATGCGAAGAAGACTTGAGGTATCATCTAGAAAGGCCTTCAGAGATTGTCTGCATTCAGCATCACAGATCACCCTAAGTTTCCAAAAGGGGGATCCCACAAGTGTTTGTTGGCTACTGTTACACATTCTACTGTTACACAATTATCACTCTGAGAAGATTCTTCTTATAAATTAACTGAAGTCCTCAGGCTGTCATTCAACTCTTCCTGTTGTGGCGAGAGTTGGAATAAATTAAAGAGAGGAAACCTGAGCAGAACACATTAACAAGTAGCCGACATATGATGCCTGACATCAAGAAGAAGAAAAAAAATGAGCATAGAACAAGTGAGCCACCCATGCATTACCACCAAGCTACCAGGAAAGCACCCACTGTGTTAAAGGTATGCAGCAGAGGGTAGAAAGATCAAAAGAAAATGATAAGAATGTTCGCAAGGCATAGACATCTTCCCACAAGGGTAGTGAAGCCCTAGAAATGATAGTAGTAAGAGGTTGTTCAGCAAAGAATCTTCTGAAATGCACAGAGCACAACAGAGAAATTTCAAGAAACGCCAGTCTGTTCGTTCAATAGGCTCAACACCAAGGAGGAAATAGATATGGGTTGTTCCACCTCCAGGGAAATTATAAACTCCCAGAAATCATAATGTTCTTATATATTAGGCTGTCAGAAAAGTCATGACACATCTTTGCATAGAAAAATATATCATGACTTTTACCATGACCCAATAATTGTTCCTATATAAAACTAAAACTATCAAGAGATATAGTAAATGAAAATGTAGCAAGTTCAGATGAAAAGGATAAAACTAGATGGGACTTGAATTTCCTCTACCAACCTTCTGAATTACTATTGGTTTCCTAGAGAGGGGAGCTCAGGGATCAAAAGTTAGTTTCTATGGGTATTGCTTATTTATTGCAGGGTATCTGACTTCAGGTGTAAACATTTATTTAAATTATTTAGCAATTTAATGAAATTTTATCACTTTTAGTGAACTTAATAGAAATCAGATAAAATAATAAGAAAATACTGAAAATTAAATATACCTTTATATAGGATACTGGTATAGATAATTATGGTGCTTGCAGTAATGGTGACAGGAGGAATAATAGTGGTATTAGTGGTGGTGGTAGTTATAAAAGCTCCAGTTTAAGACTACCCATGTATTGTCTGATCCAAAATGCTGTTCCTGTGTGACTCCCAAGGCGTTCAACCTCTGTGATATGCTAGATGGACAATCGACCTCCAGTTAGATCTACCTGCCCGCCTTTTACCCAACAGAGAGAAAAAGAGACTGCAGAGTTACACAGGGAACACATTTTAAAGCACTGAACAGCTCTCATTTCTTACCCAGTGGTTCATTCTCCTGGACCTCAAGTACAGTCACTGTAGGTGGACATGTAGGTGGATTATCATTAATATCTTTAACTTTCACACGAATTTCCAGTGGGTACGAAAATGGTAGTCCAAGTTCATCCTTTGTAATCGCATAAAAGACATACTACAACAGGAAGGTCAGATTTAGTGAGATAAGACCCCTTCACTGCCCTCTCTAAAAGGCACAGAAAATGTTTTCATTTCTATTTTATTCACCTCTTTAGTTTGAATTTACTTAGGACTTGTATATAAAAAAAGAAAGAGAAAAATGAGTCAGATTAGCAAAAATATTCAATGGCTCTCTTTGAGAGCCAATAACTTATGGAGATCCAAAACACAGTAGTTTTTTTAAGGACAGGATCTTACTAGGTCATGATTTTCCTGCCTCTTCCTCCCAGCTGGGTAGTTACACACGCCATGCCCAACTCTAGATTTTTTTCTTTAGTACAATAAAATTGACTTTGCCCAACTATAGATGGGCATAGACTTTTGTCTTGTCGCCCGTGAAACTCTTCCCATTTTACTCACTGAATTCTTTTCTTCTCGGTCCAAGGGCCGGGTCACATAAATATCTCCTTCCTGGTCAATTGAAAATGGGAAACTTGGCAGCTTCTCTTTGTCAACTAAGAAATACCGTGCGCCTGGGTCATTCCACCGCACCTACAGAGTCCAAAGTGCATTTTGAGGAAAGATACATTTGGACCAAGAGAACTGGAAAGAAAATAAACAACTTTCTGGTTCTCAATTTGAAATTTCTCACAGCCTTATTTATATGTCTTTGGTTTCCTGAAACAAATGAGTTACATTTTTCATTTTCAACCTAAAATAGTCCTTTTCTTTAAAAAAAAAAAAAAGTTGCTCAAAACAGGCACACCAGGGAATTTTTCTTCTCTAAAGCAATTCTTTGTGAACCCTCTACAGAGTTTGTGGATTGTTTTATTTTGAAAGTCTGGCCATAAAGGCTTCATATCCATGAAACATCAATTTAAGAAACAAAATGTACTTTGTAGCTGGCATTGTCTGAGGACTAAGTCATGATGTATGATCAGCTTCTAAAACTAACCAATGAAGATGGATAAGAGCAATACGAGACACTGTAAAATCTTTTCCATTATTAACTGAGATGAATGATACATAAAGCACATTCCTTCCCTAAACATTTAGTCTTAAAAGACTTCAGGGATGAGAATAACTGTCAGCTCATAGAGTGGTTTTGTAAACAACCTGGGAAAAAAATAAACTCAACAGTAAGACCAGTTTCCTTGCTATATTGACAGAGCCTGGCCTCTCTGATATTCTACTCCTAATACTAGCATTTGTTGAGGCTTTACCACAGGTCAGACACAATTCTAAACACTTTCACTTTTATAAAACATCCCATTTTATAAAAGAGGAACCTTGGGCACAAAAAACTTAAGTGATTTACCCAAGTTCCTACGGCTATTTGAGATTTCCACATTAAACTATTTGCTCAGATTAGCTTTAGAAAGTTTCAAGGAAACAATGCTCCTTTCCCGTTATAAAGATACTTACAAAAGTTAATGGAAAAACAGAATTAAGGTATGAGTTTATTTTAGTGTAGAAAATTTTGAAATCCTTGCATGATTTTTTATAATTATGTATTTTACATGAACTTTTTGAAGACCCCCTCATTTTAACGTACCACCTGATGTCCATGCCAAAGACGATTTTTTATTTTAAAATAAGCTTTCTTATGTCATAAAAATTCAACCTGGATTCTTTTTCTTGAGCTCTGCTCTCTCCACTCTTTTTACAGGGTTTCAGGACATCCAAAACCCTTTCTATAGGTCTGGAAATTGAGTATGGCACCCAGAATTTCTTGTCTTTGACAGCCCCAAGAGCAACTAAGCATATGTGCTCTTTTTTAGCATTTATAAATTTCTATGGGGACAATATGAGAAACAAACAGGAAGACTCTAGGCCTCGAACCTGACATTCTTTTTTTTTCTTAGGTAGAAAAAGAATTTTTTTTGAGAGAGAGAGGTTTTTTTTGCTTAGGGTGCATGCACTCGTCAGAAACAGAGAGAGATTGAAAGCAAGAAATCACCCCCTAGGGGAAATGGCCACATCACAATCCCCTCTCCTCTATTCTCCTCTTGGGATCTTGGGCATGCATGTACACATGCCCAGCATGAGTTTAAGCCACGCGGTCCAGTTGACTACATGGGAGTCCAGCAACATAGCCATTATACCAACTGCTGGTCCCAAGAAAAAGAAAGATTTTAGAAAAGCAGTATGCCCAAAAGACTTTTGGATGGGCAGGTTGCTAGGTAGCAACTGCCAGTCAGTATATATTAAGTGGAAACATACAATATCTTTTTTTTCTAGACTCACTTGCTTCACTTAGCAATAAATATTCTATATTTGACCACTTTCTATCAAATTTCAGGGTCCTGTTATTTTTTATGACTGACTAGTACTCCATAGAGTACATGTTGAGTGCTTACATGTTTCCTTAGCCATCAAAAACAACTCTTTATTTCATTCTACCCCTCTTTTTCTCTCTTAAAGATGAATTTCACCAATTCAACATTCTATAAATGAAAGTCCCTTTAAGATAAACAATAGGTATGATGGTATAGCCCATTCCAAGGTCCCTTAATAATAGCATCATTTTTTTAAAAAAAGGAAGGGGACTACAGATTGCTACTTCTTCATTCTAATTTCATCTTCTATCAACTTTCACAGATATTACCTTAGTTAATTGTCACAACAACACCGAGAGGTGTTATTCACCTCCTTGTATTGATGAGAAATTGGGGCTTAGAATAGTTAAATGACTTGTTCACTATCATTAAAGTAATGGAATAAGAGAGATTTCACACTAACTCATGGTTTTCATGTCAAGGAACCCTCCTGGACTTCCAGGAAAGATCAGAACTGGATAGAGTCCAGGGAGGACTTTTCAGGAGTTAAAAAGAGGGGACACAAGTCACAGAGGCAGGGAAGGGCAGGTATTTGAATGGAAGGGAAAGGCGCACCCAGAATGGAATGGGAAGGTCCTCCAAAGGGAAACTTTGCCTACTTAGAACTCTATTACCTTTGACCAGTCCCATCTTTGTCCCTCAGCCTCTTTGGGGTAGATATTTTTCCCAAAAAAATAATCAGCAGCCTTTCAAAAAATATTTGCAACCCCAAATTCAAACCATGTACATAATTTGTATACTGTATACAACTCACTCACAGGTAGCTATATCCCACACTACTAACAGGAAATGACAAATATCACTGGTGTCTACGTTTAAGGTAAGGATGAGTAAAATTTACATATGCCCGAGTCCATACTTTTTGCCTACGATGTTAAATTAATTTCAAGACATGGGGCCAGAGACCAATTTGTATTATAATTATGCTATGCAAAAACATATCTAATAAATGCATCAGTGAAAAACATAAGGGCGGGTGTCTCCAAAGTAGGGTCATTTATTTAGTAAATTCAGACTCTACCTGAGTGATTTTGATAGGGTGAGGATCAGTTGAGTTTTCTATAATCTCCACAGGTTCAGGTGCTTTCCAGATATTCTCCTTCACCATAATATCTACAGATGTGGTATCACTGAAGGAATTCTCATTCTGGCCTCCCATGTCCTTCACTGAGATCACCAGATTGTAGGAGGGATTCTTAGCAGGATCCAACTCCTTAGATCCTGTGGGAAGTAAGGGAGAAAAGAAAATATCTCTGAACAAGGCAGATTGAAACCCTCTTTTCTAATTCAGATCATTCTATTAGGATATCCCTTAACTTACCTTCTCGGGTAAGTGAGATTGCTCCCGTTTTATTGTTGATCTGAAAGTACATAACATTGTTGATTGTGGGAAGCTGTATGACAATTTGATAAAAGAGCTGGCCATTGGGGGTGTTTGGATCATCCAGGTCTGTGGCATTGACATACATGAAGGGCTTTCCTGTTTAATAAAATGTACCAGGGGGAAAATGTTAATTAAGACCCGAACCAACCACAGCTACCTGTGCCTTCTAAGCAGCATATATAAAAGGGAAGAAGGTACCATGCTCATATTTGTGAGGAAATAAATCTTTATTCTGCTCTCTTTCTTTAAGATAAGATTTCTCAAAGTATGGTCCAGGGACCTCTGGGTTTCTCTGAGACTATTTAAAAGGATCTGTGGAATCAGTCTAAGAGTTCAAATGATCTATTTTAAATATAGGTATCTGTAAAGGAGCCATTAGAAGTACAAGAAAATTGAATGGATTTTAGTAAAAGGGTCACAAAACACATCATTAATGCAGTTTCAGATTACACATTGAAATAAATATTTCAAAATAATAATTTCTCATTTTCCCTCTCACTGTCTCTCTCTCTCCAGGGAGTGCACATGCTCTAAGGCAAAAACTTCTGAAAAAAAAAAAAAAGAAAAGGGTTGCAGAGATTAAAACAATATCATTCTTTTCACTAAATTATTTTTATCTTGAAAATAGCTATCTGTCATTAATCTACATTTATTAGATTATGTTAAATAAATTAATATTGTTTAATTTCACAATTTTAATTTCTAATATAGCAAATATTTATAGACACAACCAGTAGTGTACTATAGCCAACTTGTGGGAGTCAACTGTTGAATTTTCGGAAGTTTTCTGAATCATTTGTTAACACTATTGGTAGCTTGAAATAGGCCATGATAGGAATCAGAAAATTGGCAAATGCTCCAATTCAGAGTTTTCCCTCCCACCTCACAAGAGAAACATTTGCCAGAACACCTACATGTCTAAAAGCTCTTTGGAATCCTTGATAATTTTTATGAGAAAACATAAAAGGAGTCCTGAGACTAAAAACTATAAGAACCACTTCTTTAAATGATTTTATTGGTAAAGAGAAAAAAGGTAAGGCCTGAAGGATTCTTATTGAGCACAGTTGAATGAGCTCCCCATATACAACCGTAAGGACAGAGACTGTGAAATTTCTTCACACAATAAAGTGGAAGGAACTATTTTCCCTGAATCATTGGAAGTGGGAATTGAAGACTGAGAGAGGGAGAAGATTAAGCAACATAAAGGGAAGCTTGATGGTGAGTTAATGGAAATGGCCAAGGACCTCTCTGAGAACTCAGATGTCTAAGCCTTGTTTTTGCTCTGTGCCCTGATATGACGTGCTGCTCCCTCATAGGTACCTGCTACACACACTGATGCCTTAACCTTTGTGGAAATAGAGTCAAAGATCAATGCAGTGTAGAGGGGGATGAGCCATAGCTGGGAGTAGGATGTAGGTAAGGGAAAAAAAAAAAAGAACTGGGAACCAATTGTGACTATGATAATGTAAGTTCTTAAGAGGATATGGGAGATTGAGTTTACCTTTCCAGAATGTTCTAGGGTGTCCTAGAGTTCTAAAGTTTTAAAGTTCACCCTAGAAATATGTTTCTCAACTGGGATTGATTTTTCCCCACAAAGGACATTCAGCAATGTCTGAAGATGTTTTTTATTGTTCACAACTTGAAGTGCAGGAAGAGGGGAGGTGGTAGGGGGTTGTGTTATTGTCATCTACTGAGTAGAGGTCAAGAATGCTGTCAAACATCCTACAATATGCAGAATAACTGCTGACAAAAAAAAAAATACTATCAGGCCCAAGATGTCAATAGTGCCAAGGTCAAGAAACTCTGCCCTAGTTCAATAAAGAGCATAAAAAATGCAGAGAAGATCTGTGTGAAATTTCAGTAAGAATCAATGGTAGCTTATTGATTTCAATAAGAAAGAGTGGTAGCTATAGCTATGAGCCACATGTATGTCCCTTCTACGTGATATCCTTCTATCTTTCCATAAACATCTCCAGACACTTGCTTATTACCTGGGCGAGAATTCTGCCTTACTGAGCCTTCATACTTTTTCTGGAGAAACTGGGGTCGGTTGTCATTGATGTCCTTCACTTCTATAATGATGGGGACTGGGCCCTCCACTGTAGTTCCACGAGCATCAAGAGCTGCAACCTGAGATTAAAGAAAAACACCTTGGTGATACTAGACTCCACATTAAATCCAAAAGTCACTTGAGGGAAATTAGAGCTCAAGAACCAATAGCCTGTTGACTATAGAAGAGAAAGAACCAACAAAAGCCCAAATTGGGAGTTGCCAAAATAGGAGCCTTATCAGTGAATCCTAGCCAATCATGACTGAGTTTCCAGCAGTAGAGCCTGCTGGACACTGGACATGCTTCCATTCTAAAGGGTAGAAGTTAGTGAAATGATTATACTGCCCCTTGAGACTATGGAAGTGCCATGTCCTCTTATTAGTTAGCATAGTCAGCTAAGAGAGCTGTTAACAGAAGGTACCAACAGGAAGCGCTGAACTTGCTCCATTTTTCCCCCAGGGTTAGCTCTCTGCCATAACTAGGTATTCAGATCCCAACCATGGAAAAAGAGAGAAGGATCTTTTCAGTCAGCCTCTGAACACTGGTTCCTTCTGCTCCTTCCAAGACCCAAAGAAGCTCCATCCCAGAACTGAGGCTGCCTTCACTGGGGACAAGAGCCCATGCAATAACCATAGGCAGATACCAGTGAAGTATCAAAGAACCATTGGCTTGGTTTGGGCCCAGGTGCCTGAGCCTGGCCTCACTAGGATGAGCAGTGCTGTCTGAGGGTCTTGGCAATATAAATTGGGTTTCTCTTGTCAAAAAACCTAAGAAGAGGGTGCTTTTGCCATGCCCCTGTATAGTCAGTAAAAAACAGACATGTGAGGTTCAAAAAGCGTGCCATTAATGTTAGGAAAGCTGTTACAGGATTCTATACAAGGGATAAAGGTGCCAGTAATGCTTCTAGGACAAAGGGGGCCTGGAGCAATTGGACTTAGATCCTTTTGTCCAGTCTCAATCACCTGGAGATTATGAGTAGCTCTTGTTTCCCTGTCCAGAGCTCTGACGTGATATAGAAGTCCATCTGATTGTATCTTAAATATGTCATCTGTCTCTCCAGTTAGTCGAAAAGTCACAGCAGGAGGTTTGGCCTTAAACTGAGAAAAAGCAAAAAGCAGATTAGATCGTAAAGTAACTAATGTTGCAGAATTTGTAGAAAGCTTCCAATTTCAGGTCAAGCTTTACATCAGTAAATAAGAAATATTCATCTTTTAAAGTTGTACATTCTAAAAGTTTGCTTCCATGCACTTCAACATTATACATACATTTTTCTCAAGAAACAATATATAATGTTACTCAATACATTGACAGAAGCAATTAATGCTTTAAATTGTTGATAGAGTTAAAGTTGTTCTGGGAATACCTGAAAGCTCTGAATCTACTAATGTCTAAGAAACATTAAAAAGGATAGCTTTGGGGCCAGCAGGTTGCATGATGGTTAAGGGCGCTAGATTCTGACATGGCCTACCGTGGTCCAAGTCCCGGACCTGGCAGCCTACTGTCTCACCTTTCCACTCTCTCTCTCACTCTGTCCCTCTCTGGTCAAATTTAAATAAATAAAGTTAAATAAAATAATTCTTTTTTTAAAAGGATACTTTTATTTCACAGTCTCTTTCTCTCACTGTCTTTCTGGCAAGCACACACGCCCTCTAGCAAAAACCTCTCAAAAAATTTAAAAAAAAAAAGAAAAGAAAAATCCCACAGTTAACTTTCTACTTAATGGTAAAAGACTGAAAGTTTTTGTCACAATATCAGAAATAAGATGAAGGTATCCAAAGTTCTTAGTGAAAGGAAATAGGGA
>NW_006198305.1:939772-946512 GCF_000334495.1 Tupaia belangeri chinensis
AGATAATAGTCATTCAGACTAAAAAGAAAGAAAACTATCACTTTTGGATATCATATATAATCAACTATCTGTATCCATGGTTTCTGCATCTATGGACCAAACACTAATTAAAAATGTGTTATTTTTGCTACCACGTGCCATGTAGTTAGGTCTTTGACAGCTGTATTTATACTGAATAAATATAGACTTACGCTTTCTTTATTACCTGAACAATGCAGTATAATAGCATTTATTGAAAAGTCATAATGTAATTTTCTGTATTTTTCTAATAAAAATGCATCATGGGGACCAGCAGATGGCATGATGGTTATGTCACTGGAGCACAGAAAACAGTAATGGAAAGATTATTATACCATATAAGCTTAATTGCAGTTGCTTGAGGCAGTGATAATAACTGAGACAAATAAAAAACTCATCAAAAAACTTAAAAGGAAAAGCTGAGGAATGAGATGTCCACCGGGCTTTCTGGAAGGCCACCATGTAGTCAACCATGGTTTGAATCCCAGACCTGGTGACTTAAAACTCATGCCAGGCACATGTGCATGCATGCCCAAAATCCTGAGAGGAGAATGGAGGCAAAATGTTTGTGGCATGGCCATCCCCACAGTGGGTGATTTCTCATTTTCTGTCTCTCTGTCTCTTCAGCAAAAGCATGTGCCCTATAACAAAAACCTCTCTTAACAACAACAACAAAAAGCATCATCCTGTAAAGTTGCAAGATAAAAGATCATTATACAAAATAATCAATTGTATTTCTACATACTATCAAAAAGCATTCCTAAAATATTACTTGGGAATAATAAACTTATTCTCTGCTTTAAACAGAAAGTTACTTAAAGAATTCCATTTAAAATGTTATTTTAAAAATAACACACTTCAGAATAAATTTAACCAAAGAAATACAAGATTTGTAAAATAAAAACTATAAAACATTGCTGAAAGAAATGAAAAAATATCTAAATAAATGGAAAGATGCCCCATGCTTATGGATTAGAAAACAATATTGTTTCTATTCCCCACTTGATCAACTGATTCATTATATCACCATCAAAATTACAGCTGCCTTGTCTGTAGAATTGATAAACCTGTCATAAAACTACTATGGAAGCAAGGATGGTTCAACATACACAAACCCATAAATGTAATACATCATATTAACAGAAAGAAAGATAAAAAACATATGATCATTTCAATAGATTCAGAAAAGGTGTTCAATAAAATACAACATCCCTTCATGATTAAGACTCAGCAAAATCAGCATATAAGGGTCATTTCTCAACACAATAAAAACCATCTATGAAAAACCTATAGCTAACATCATACTGAATGTGGGAAAACTGAAAGTTTTTCCACTAAAAACTGGTACAAGGAAAGGTTGTCTACTGTCTCCACTCATTTTCAATATAGAGCTGAAAATCCTAGCCAATGCAATCAGAAAAGAGAATAAAATAAAAGGTATTCAAATAGAGAAAGAAGAGGTAAAATTATCTCTATTTATAAATGACATGATTGTATACATAGAAAACCCAAATGTATCCCCATAAAAACTCCTGGAAGTAATAAAGGAATATAGTTAAGTGGCAAGATACAAAATCAACATACAAAAGTCTAGTGTTTCTAGATATGAACAACAAGCAGACTAAGATAGAACTGAAGAAAGTAATCCCATTTACCATAGCCACAAAAAGAATAAGATACAGAGGAATAAATCTAACCAAAGAAGTAAAAGACCTTTACAAAGAAAACTACAAATACCTAAAAAAAATGAAATTGAAAATGGTACAAAAAAAAAAAAAAGTGGAAGGACATCCCATGTTCCTGGATCAGAGGAATTAATATAATCAAAATGATAATTCTACCCAAATTAATCTACATGTTTAATGCAACCCAATAAAATTACCATAGACATTTTTCACAGATTTAGAAAAGACAATCATTGAATTTGTCTGGGATTATAAAAGACCCTGTATTACCAAAGCAATCCTACACAGGAAGAGTGGAGTAGGAGGCATCTCACTCCCTGACCCCAAAATGTATTACAAAACTGTGATAATCAAAACAGCATGGTATTGACACAAAAACAGACATGTGGACTAATGGAACAGAATAAACCCCAAAATACACAGCAAACTTATTTTTGGCAAAGATCACCAGTCAATCCAGTGGGAAAAAGAAAACCTCTTCAGCAAATAGTGTTAGAAAAAATGAGTATCCATCTGCAGAAAGATGAACCTGCACCCTTATTTCTCACCATTAACAAAAATGAACTCAAAGTGGATCAAAGATCTAAACCTGAGACCTCGAACTATAAAACTACTGGTGGAAAATACTGGGGAACCTCTGAGAGACATCAAAGTAGGCAAAGACTTCTTAAATGAAACCCCAGAACATAGGCAACAATCACAGAAATAGACAAGTAGGATTATATCAAATTAAGAAGTTTTTGCACAGCAAGGACACAGTAATTAGTGTGAATACACAAACCTCAGAATGGGAGATTTTTTGTAAACTATGTCTCCGGTAAGGGACTGATAACCAGAATACACAGGGAACTCATGCAGCTGACAAGCATATGAAAAAAAATGCTCACCATCCCTTATCATAAGTGAGATACAAAACAAAACTACAATGAGATACCTCCTAACTCCAGTCAGATTTTAAAAAATAATAAGTGCTGCTGAGGCCATGGTGAAAGGGAATTCTCCTACACTGTTGATAGGAATGTAACTTAGTCCAGCCACTGTAGAGAACAATATGGAGGTTCCTCAAAGATCTACAAATAGAATTACCATATAATCCAGCAATTCCACTCCTGGGTATCTACCCAAAATATAGAAGAACACTCAGTCAGAAAAGTGCTTGCACATTTATGTTTATTGTGGCATTATTCACAATTGCTAAGACATGGAACCAACCCAAATGTCCATGACCAGATGAATGGATTGAAAAAGCGTGGCACATATACTCTTATGGAAAAGTACTCAGCCATAAAAAAAAATAATAAAATAATCAAGACCCTGGCATCTGATTGAAAGTGAACAAACATGGGAGATTAACTGCTGAGTGAAGCAAGCCAGGCTATGAAAGAAAGACATATGTCTTCACTTAATACATACCAACTGTCCACACTCTATGGTGGAAACTGAGATTAGAAGCTATAGAAGCATGGGAAATGGTTACAGATTCTGGAGACAGTGTGGGAAGAGGGTAGAAGGCGGTGAAAGTGGGAGGAAAGAAATCAAGGCAAGAAATAGAAAGGCAAGACAATTATGGGACGCAGAAATGGGTGATTATCTGTTGATGATAACATACATAATATCTTCAACTAGACTGATGTGAAGTGTATTCATTTCGAGTAAAATCACTTTACAAGCTGTAGTGAAGTATAGTGATTGAACGTATAAAAGAAACTAAAATTTTTAAAAATTACTACAGAAATGCAAGATCCAGAATAGCCAAAGTCATCCTGAAAAAGAACAACGGTGGGAGACTTACACTGTCTGATTTCAAAATTTACTGCAAAAGTAACAGTTAAAGATAGTGTGGTACTGGCTATAAATAGATATATAGATTAATGGAGTCAAAATGAGATTTCAAGAACAAATCTTATGGTGAAATGGTTTCCAGTGATGATATTTTTTTAAATGGAGAAAAATAGAATTTTCAACAAATGATACTGAACAATTGAATATTTGCATACAAAAGAATAAAGTTGGACCCCTATGTCATGCCTTATGTCTAAGAAAAAAAAAAAAGCAAAAAACCTAACTCACAGTAGATCAAAGAACTAAATGTAAGAGAAACATGATGATAATAAATGAAATAAAATAATTCTTAAAAATCACAATCTCTAAGAAGAAAGCATAGGTATAAGTCTTTATGGCCCTGGGTGAGACAATAGTTTATTAGGTATGGTATCAAAAGCACAAACAAAAGAAAAATTAATGCAGTGGTCTCCATCAAAATTAAAAATCATTTGTGATTTAAAGGTCACTATAAGGAAGGTGAAAAGATAATCTATAGAAGGTGAAAAAATATTTGCAAATCATATATCTGATAAGGGAGAGAATATATGAAGAGCTCTTACAACAATAGAAAGACAAATAACTCAATTTAAAAATAGGCATAGATTAAGACCAGCAGATGGCATAATGGTTACGTCATTGAACTCAGATATAGTTGACCGTGGTTCAAGTCCCTGACCCAGTGGCTTAAAAAACCTCCAGCTGGGTACATGTGCATGCATGCCCAAAATCCCTAGAGGAGAATGGAGGAGAAGGGGTTGCAGTGTGGCCATCCCCCCGGGAGAAGTGACTTCTCACTTTCTATATCTCTGTCTCTTCATGCTCTATAGTAGAAATCGCTCTCAAAAAAAAAAAAAAAAAAAAAAAAAGGCAAAGTGTTGAATAGATATTTTCCAAAGAAGATATGGCCACTAAGTACTTGCAAATATATTCAATATCTTTCATTGTTAGGGAAATTCAAACCATAATTATAGAGAAATACCATTTTGCAACCACTAGGATAACTATAGGGTTGTTGGAAATGTTATGATGTGTTTTTTTCTATGTAAAAAATACATGACTTTTCCAGTGATCCAATATAATAAAGAAGACTACTAATAGCAAGTGTTAAGGAAGGGAGGTAATTGGAAATTTTATACAATGCTGCTAGAAAGATAAAATGTTCCACTTCTGAGAACAGTTTTGTAGTACCTCAAAAAGTTAAACATAGAGGGGTGAGTAGGTGGTTAAAGCACTGGACTCCCACATGGCTGGCCACAGTTTGAGTCCCAGACCTGGAGGTTTGCTTTCCTACTTTCCCTTTCTTTCTCTCTCTCTCTCTGGTCAGATTAAACAAATAATAATGACGATAATAAATAAAACAAAATAATTCATTTTTTTAAAAAGTTAAACAAAAAATTAACTGTGACCCAGCAATTCCACAGTGCATGTGCATATGTGTGCATGTGTGTGCATGTGTGTGTGTTGTTCCCCAAGAGAATCAAAAACATGTCCTCACAAAAAGTTATAAATAAATGTTTATTGTAACATTATTCACTACAGCTATAAGTAAAAACAATCCAAATGTCCATCAACTAATACACAGAGGCTCAAAAAGTGTTGTCTTCATGCAATGGAATATTATTCAGTCATAAAAAACAGTAAAGTTCTCATACATGCTACAGTATAGATAGATGAGCATTGAAAACATTGTAATATATGAAACAAGCCATACACAAAAGGTCACATGTTACATGGTACCATTTACATGAAATGTATAGAATAGATAAATGTACAAAGACCAAAAGTAGACTAGTGGTTGCCAGGGGCTGAGGGGGAGAGGACTTGGTAGTGACAGCTAATGGGCACAGGGGTTATTTGGGGGCTGATGAAATTATTCTGGAATTAGATAGTGGTGATATTTGCACATCTTTGTAATAAACAAAAAACCACTAAATTGTGCATTTCAAAGGAGTAAGGTTTTATGGCACATGAGCTATATCTCATTATAAAGGAAAAGAAAATTGACCTGTCTCAGATTTATATGAGTACTGAGAATCCCCTGAAGAGTACTAAGTTGGCACTAGCTGAAATCTTCTCCCCCCAAACAATCATAGTTGGGTTCCTGTTACTTTGGAGGATATATTAATGTCCCAAGGGCCAACATCATGGAGTAATGAGCCTTTTCTATTTCTCCATAACTCCAGGTGATGGGTGAGGAGTCTATACAATGCCTTCCACCACTGTAACCAAGAGCTCAAAGCATATCCCACCAAAGTTGGGTTTCTTCCATCATGTCCACATACAAAGACACAAAGAAAATCGCATGCTTGACTGGAAGTCAGAAGGCCTGTGTTCTAGTTTCAGTTTTGTCATGAACTAATTTAAGCCTCACTTTCCCCATCTGTAAAACAAGCCTTTGTTACAGAAGTCTCTAAGCTTCTCTCTTTTTTTTTTTTTTTAACATGCCTTAGGGCATGTGTTCTTGCTGGAGAAAGAGAGACATAGATAGAGATATTGACAGGAAAATTGGGAAGTCATCCCTTAAGGACAATGGCCATGCCACAATCCCTTCTCCTCTATTTTCCTCCTGGGATCTTGGGTATGCATGCACATATGCCCAGCGTGATTTTTCAAGCCACCAGGTCTGGGTCTCAAACCACAGTCAGCCATGAGGGATTCTAATGACATAACTGCTACACCATCTGCTGGCCCCTTTAAAGCTCTTTCTAGTACAAATATTCTGTACTAGAATTCTAGGAAAGAAATCCCCGTCATCTTTTTTTATTATTTTTTTTACTTTTGCTTTTGGCACATGTACTCACCGGAGAAAGACAGAGAGAGAGGAAAAGTGAGAAATCATCCTCCAAGAGGGATGGCCATGCTGCAATTCCTTCTCCCCTTAGGATTTTAAGCATGCATGCACACATGCCCAGTGTGTTTTTTAAGCCACCAAGTCCAGGACTCAAATTCAGTTGGCCATGTGAGATCCAGCTTCGTTAGCCACCATGTCACTGGCTAGCCCTCCCCTTCGTCTTTTTTTTTGTATTGTTGATTTTAATTATTATTTATACATTTAATCACTATACAGCATTTAGATTGCAAAGAGACTTTACCCAACGTGATATACACTTCAGTACAGCCCAGTTAAGAGTATATGCACATCCTCATCAACAAATAATAAACCATATCTGTGTCCCACAAATGTCTTACCTCTCTATTTTTCCCCTAAGTTTT
>NW_006198305.1:946570-956700 GCF_000334495.1 Tupaia belangeri chinensis
ATTGTCCATCCCTTCATCTTCTCCTCACTAACTTCATATCCCAACTCCCCAATGTCATACTAACACATACACATATGTAAACAATAAACATTCAACCGTGAAAACTGCATTACCATTTCCTGCCAAGAAGGGATAAGCTTTATACCATGGCTAATGTGTGTGTGTGTGTGGGGGGGGGGGGAGTACTGGAACAGCTCATGGAGTGATTTTTTTTATTATTTTATATTTATTCATTCTTTTTTTTTTTTTAATTTGACCAGAGAGAGACAGAGGGTGAGAGTGAGAGAGAGAAGAAGTGAGAAAGTGAGCCACCAGATTCAGGACTCGAACTCTGGTCAGTCATGTGGGAGTGTCCAGCGCCTTAGACACCATGCCACCTGCTGGTCCCATCATGGAGTGATTTTTACTGATGTTCTCAGAGACTCTAGATTCATCCTATCCAACAATTTCAGGTCTGGATGTTTGGAGATAGTCTCTACATATAATCCTAATTCCATTCAATAAAATGTGGGTCTGTACTCACATGATACATGATACCTACTCTGTTCCACTGTTGAATCTTTTCATCCAGAGGTCATAGACATAACAACAGACTTTCAAAATTCACAAATATGTTTTGTTTGGCTTATATGGTGGAAAACAAAAAAAAAAAAAAAAACAAAAAAAACCTTTTCCAGGCCAGACTCAGTGGCAGAGCAGTGATGCTATCTTCCAAGACATTGAAGTCAAATGAGAAGGTCCAGATCTCAAGGTCTCTCTATGTACACCAGGCAGATATGCCTGTGATCCTAGCTTGCTGGGGGTGGATGGCTGCAAGAAGACCATTTGGGGAAGCCATTTCTTTGTCCCTCTCTCTCTCTCTCTGTCTCTCTGTCTCATGAAAGAAATAAAGTTTCTTAAACTGTGCCAATATATATATTTTTTTTTGAGAGGTTTTCGCTATAGGGCGCGTGCGCTCGCCAGACAGACAGAGAGAGACATAGAGACAGAAAGCGAGAAATCACCCCCCAGGGGGGATGGTCACGCCGCAATCCCTTCTCCTCCATTCTCCTCTCGGGATCTTGGGCATGCACGCACGCGCGCCCGGCGTGAGTTTTAAGCCACCGGGTCCGGGACGTGAACCGCGGTCGACTACGTGGGAGTCCAGCGACATAGCCATTATGCTAACTGCTGGTTCCCAACTGTACCAATATTTTTGAAGTAATAAATTTTACATAAAGAAATTTCTGACTTTTCTAGAAAAAAATCATAAAATCTAATAAAATCTGGACAGTAGCACCTAAATTCTGACTTGTGGACCTTTTCTGCAACTGAATTGAGCCTATCCCCTTTTGATGTACTCTCAGTTCACCACAGTCCCCACTACTCCTTATTCTGAAATATGCTGAAGACGTCTATCAGAAGCCTTTTACTTGCACATTTGTGCAGTAGGGTTTTTTTCCTCACATACATTTTTTGCTATTGTTTTTTTCTCCAGATAGGTTTATTCGTCACTTGATTGGCCCCTACAGACAGTTGAGATCATTCATTGTAGATGGGCTTTCGTGTCATGCACAAGAGGAACTAACTACTCCCAGTCCATATCTCCAGACTCGTACAATCACTATCTCCTAGACATCTCTACCTAGCTGCCACACAAACAACCCTGAACACCATAAGCTCATAACAATCTCTCTCTTTCTCTGATACCACTAACTACCCAGCCAAGAAAGCCAGATACCTAAGAGTTATCCTAAACACCATTGCATCCTCTCACCATATACTCATTCAGTAACTGATTCCAGTAACTATGGCAGTCTTCATTTTGCTCTTACCTATTTCTTCTTCATTCTTTTTAGCTTAGTCCATTCAGGATGGTATAACCAAATATCTTAGACTGTAAAATTTAATAACAACAGAAATGTATTGCTCATAGTTCTGGAGACAAAAGTCTGAGATCAAAGCACTAGCAGACTTGGTGCAAGTAAGAGTCCATTCCTCACTGATGGTACCTTCTCTAAATCCTCAAACTGTGAAAGGGAAGGTAAGCAGGCTCCTTCAAGTCTTTTTCTTTTTTTCTTTTTTTTTTTTTTTTTGTCTTTTTTTTTCTTTATTTTGGAGAGGTTTTTGCTACAGAGCGTGTGCACTCACTAGAAAGAGAGACAGAGAGACAGAAACTGAGAAATCACTCCCCAAGGGGGATGGCCATGCTGCAATACCTTCTCCTCCATTCTCCTCTCAGGATCTTGGGCACACACGCACATGCACCCGGCGTGAGTTTAAGCCACCAGGTCTGGGACTCAAACCGTGGTCAACTACATAGGAGTCCAGCGACATAGGCATTACGCTAACTGCTGGTCCCCTCAAGTCTTTTTCTATAAGGACCTGAATTCCATTCATGAGAGTTCTGCCCTCATGACATGATCATTTTCTAAAGATTCTACCTCTTAACATGATTGCATTGAGGGTTAGGTTTCAATATATGAATTGGAGCTGGAGCAGCCACATGCTGACCATAGCACCCCTTTGTGCTCACTTAAACCAGGCCTCTATCACTTCCCAATGGACTGTTGCAAATAGTTTCCCAAGATCCTCTCACTTCTAGGCTTACCCTCTTCAGCCCACACTTGCAGTGAGCACAGAGTGAACTTGTACAAGCACGAATCTAAAATAGTTCTGTCACTCCTTGTCAATACCCTCCAAGGGAGCCCTGCAGCCTACTTCAGGATGAAGGGCCAACCCCACCTGTGCTGACTTTGGCAGGTGAGCAGATCTCTGAGTACTCTCTCCCATCCTAGACCCAGGACCACTGTCACTGTCATTTTCTTGCTCAATGCACACCTCCATGCATCTTTCCCAGTTGTATTCAGGGCCTGCTTCCTGTTGATGAGCACTTGTTCATCTTTAAATACTCAGTTTCATGGGCAGTGAAAACTTTTCTATTCACCCACTACCATCCTCCCCTGGTACCAGTCACTCTTGGATTTTTATTGGGTCGTTCGGAAAGTTATGACACATTTGCATCGGAAAAAAAAAAAAACAGAAAAATATGTCATGACTTTCCCAATGACTTAATTCTCATCATACTCATACCAAAAATATATTTGAAGTGTTACATGTGTTAATCAGGTTGGTGTGGCCATTCTTTCTGTACCTGCCCTTTGTCCTATCTGATCCACCAGATGCCCATCAGAATCTTCAGTGCACAGGATTGCTTACTTGATAGTTTTCTTCTGCTAACTGGGAAGAATATTGTTAAGATCATCTTGTTTCCCCAGTATCCAGCATAGCACTTCAAATACAGTAGGCACTTCATAAACAGTTAACGAGAGAAAATGGATGTATAACAAACACTAAGTTCTTATCAGCATATGAGGCATAACACATACATGAAAAGAATTTTACAATGTCATAAAGAAGCTACCACCAAGCGCTCCTTGGCAGGCAGAGAAAGTAAGTAAGGGAGGAATTCTCCTCTTGTGTGAACCCTGCCATAGACTCCTACCAGCTCCCTGTGCCCTTCCTTTCCTTCTGCAGTTGGTAGCCAGAGAAATCGTACATGAGTGGAACCTTGGTTCAGGCCCACTACTTTTCAGAGAAAACTAAAAGATATTCCCTAGCTCTGTAGCCTCCTGTCCCACCCTCTTCTCCTGGTTCTCTCCATTCCAGCCACATGTATTTCTGCCAGTTCTAAGTATGTGTGCTGCCCAGTCCCAGCACAGGACAGCTGTCCACACCATGCTTTTGCTGAACTCTCTTCCCACCTGCTATGGTTTGGACAATGGTTCATCCACAATGGTACTTGGTCTGGAAGTCTGGCCTCTAATATATAATAGCATTTGAATGAGGTAGGGTTTAAGGGGAGGGTACCGTTTTGTCAGCAGGAGGAATGGGAGAGCCAAACAGAGAATGTGAATAATTCTGTTTTCTCTTTCTCTCTCTTATTTTTTGCACAAGCCTGTCCTCCTTTCTCTGTTTCTGTTGGCCATATGGACATAGCACTGGAGGCCAGTCTGTCTGAATTTTCCAGCTGCCAGAATGGTGAGCCAAATAAATGACTTTTTTTTTTTAAATAAATCACTTGGGTATTTCTATTTGGCAAAATGGTAACAGACTAAGATACATCCCTCCCTCACTAACTTAATTCCTGTCAGCCTCCAGCTTTCAACACATTCACTGTTGGCTCAGGGCCTCATGTCCCTGATGGTAGAGGTCAAGGCCCCTTATAACTCTGCACAGCAGGACTGAACAGAGATGTATGTACACTTCTGCCAGTTCATACTCTGGGGCCCCATTGTACTGAGTTAGTATCAAATGAGAGAAAAAAGAATGAGGTAGCTTCTAACCTGTCTTCTATGGGCAAAAACTGTCCAAAATAAATAAATAAATGATCAACTTTTCTGTGGATTCCCTTGGATTTCCTGTATAAATAATCATGTCATCTGCACATAGAGATCATTTTACTTATTCATCTTCTACTTGAATGCCTTTTATTTCACTCTCTTGTCTGATTGCACTGGCTTGGACTTGCAGCACAATGCAAGTTGAAAAGAACTGAGGAAAATGGAGCAGCATTGTCTTTTTCCAGTTTTGATATGACAATGGCTATGGACTTGTCGTCTGTAGATTTTATTGTGTTGAGAAGTATCCCTTCTACACTGATCTTGCTGAGAATCTTAATTATGAAAGGATGTTGTAATTTATCAGATACTTTTTCTGCATTGAGTGATATCCTGCACAGCAAAAGAAACAATAACAAGGTGAAGAAATAACCTTCGGAATGGGGGAGAACTTTCATAAACTATGCTTGGGACTCAAGAAGCTTAACGCCCCACACTTGTAGTGAAGGGGGTTACACAGTTTACATTCATTAACTAAGCTATGCATCTCAAGAAGCTTACTCCAAAGAAAAACCAAACAAGCCAATTTTTAAAACGAGCAAACAAGCTAAACACACAACTTTCCAAGGAAGATATACAAATGGCCAAAAGGCAAGTGAAAAATGTTCAAGATTTCTTATCATAAGGGAAATGCAATCAAAACCACAATGAGATATCATTTAATCCCAGTTAGAATGGCAATGATCAGAAACATTTTAAAAATGATAAGTGCTGGTGAGGTTGTGGTGAAAGGGGAACCCTCCTACACTGTTTTGGGAATGTAAGCTAGTACAACCACTATAAAAAACAATATTGAGGTTGCTCAAAAAAAATCTACAAATAGAGCTACCAAATTCCTACTCCTGGGTATTTACCCAAAAGTTAGGAAAATACTCAGTCATACAGGCATTTTCCCATCTATGTTTATTACAACATTGTTTATCATTGTTAAGACACAGAATCAACCTAAATGCCCTAGAATGTATGACTAGACCAAAAAAATGTGGCACAAATACACTATGACCTACTTCTCAGCCATGAAAAATAATGAGATCCTGTCATTTGATACAAAGTGGGCAAATATAGAAGATTTAATACCAAGTGGAACAAGCCAGACTATGAAAGACAGGCATTGTATGTCCCTGTTGTTTGTTTGTTTGTTTTTTGGCTGGTTTTTTTTTTTTTTAAGAGAGATTTTTGCTATAAGGCATGTGCACTTGCTGGAAAGATAGAAACAGACAGAAAGCAAGAAATTACCCCCCCAAGTGGTTGGCCATGCCTCAATCTCTTCTCCTCCATTCTCCTCTCAGGATTTTGGGCACACACACATATGTGCCCAGTGTAAGTTTTAAGCCACTGGGTCCAGATCTTGAATGATGGTCAACCATGTAGGAGTCTGGTGCCTGGATCACTATATCACCTACTGGCACTGCCTCTGCTTAATATATACCAAATGCCTGTACTCTATGGCAGTAACTGAAAGACTAGAAGGTATAATAGTAGGGAGAGTAAGCATAGATCAGAGACTGTATAGGAAGGGGTGAATTGTGGTGGGAAGGGGCTCAGGAAAAAAAAAAAGCATGCACACTGGGAAAAACCACATTGCAAGCTGTTAAGATGTACAATGATTAAATAAAAGCAAACAGAAAATAAATAAAAATAATTTCTCAGCAGTTAATAGGAGGCATCTGCTTTAGGAGGTACAGTCATGCATCATAAATAACATTTTGGTCAGTAATGGACTGTGTATATGATGGTGGTCCCAGAATATTATAATGGCCTAGGTGTGCAGTAGGCTATACCAGGTTTGTGTAAGTACACCCTCTGATGTTTGCACAATGACAAAATCACTTAAAGACACATTTTTCAGAATGTCTCTCTGTCATTAAGTGAGGCATGACTATAATTTAGCAAACTTTTGTTGATTACCATGTGTGGGTGGGGAACGGTCATGGCACCTCCCAGGGGCTAATCAGAGCATCCTCCACACTACACCAGGGACAAAGTACTTCCTGAGTGAATATTCAGAACAATACAGTAGCATGGTTTTTTCTCCTCATTACATTCCGAGATTTTTTCAGTGCCCTTAATAACTGAAGTCTCTCATTTCTCTGCAGGTCACCTTTCAAACTTGGTGCTATTTACAATTATCTAACTAAAGGAGACAATCATCTCCTGGTGTGCCTTGGCCAACTTACAGGCATGAGCCCAGGCCTGGGCTCAGCAGAGGCAATGAGGAAAAGGCAGGCCATCAGCCAGAGGGAGAGGCCCTCCCAGAGCTGACTCCAGAGAAGCCACACTTCCAAATACTTCAGGAGTTAACTCACTGAAGAGAAATTTGAAGCTCAGATGGTTCTCTTTTCACTCTAAGGAAAAGGTGGAGACTCCAGGCATCCTGCAGCAGGGATGGGAGCATACACCCCAGAGACAACTGAGGAAGTACAAATGAGACTATCAAGTACAGTCCCTACAATATTCAGGTCATTTGTCTCTGTGTTTAAATTAGCATCTGAATCATTCTTGATCATCAGATTTTCCATGTGTCTACCTTATTTCTGTAGAATAAATAAGAGAGCAAGAAGCTGCCAAGAGAATACAAAATTGAGATGGCAGTGATTATGGATGGGTAGCCTTTACCTGAAAGATGACTTGCTGTGGTTCTCGGCCTTCGAAAATAGAAAATGTCATGGGTTTCAGGGGGCCACTAAACTGTCCCTCTTGGCCATATCCAATTACCTGTTAACAAAGAAAAAGAGAAAAATTAGCAATTTTTACAAATTTTATTAGGGTTGTGGAACCAATACATAAAACAGGATTCCATAATGGCAGAAACAACTAGAAATCCAGTCAAAACACATAGCAAGAGGTCTAGTATTTGTTGAGGCTCTACTACAACAGAGTAGCTTGCTTTGCATTGTTTTTCTCATTTAACCATCCAAGCAATAGTCCTACAGGAAGAATACTAACACCCCATGTCACATATGACTTAGAGAAGCTAAGGCCAGAGCAAAACATGGAAGTGATTGGCACAGCACACACTTGGTCAAGTCTGACTAAACAAACTCACGCTCTCCCTCAGTGTCACACAGCCTCTAAATTATGCATGATTTTATACCAGCTCTGTAAAGCACCTCCCTCCACTCCTACTATAATGACATTCATGGCAGGTTTCCAGGGCTCTGGAGTTCACTATCAATTCAAAGACAATTAAATTTATAAGGTGGAAAAATACGTAGATGGATTTAGTACAATGCTTGCTTGGTGTATAATTATATTGCAAATTTTAGGGGAATTTGAATGCTACTTCAATAGATGCTTAACTATTTTAACATTTGATCAGCTCTTTAGAGTTAGAAAGTAATAAGAAGAACACAAAATATTGACCTCAAGCAGTAGTAATTCTGAAATTGAAAGATTTAAAGCTTTCTGAAAGCCAAGTACCTTCTACATATCCCTAAATCCAGTTTGAAAGGATAGTAAGAGTAGCTGAAACAATAGCTCACACTTGCTGAATTAGCACGTGCTGAGCTCTGTCCTAAGCACATTCATCCTGAGAACAACTCAAAGAGGGCAAATTACTATACTAGCCTCATTATACAGGTGATGAGACTGAGACGCGAGAGGCTAAATAATACATCCAGGTATTGGAGCCTCTGACTCTGAAACCAGACCTCTCAGTCACTATGAACTAGAGGGTACAAAAGAGGCTGACAAATCCTGAAAGGAAAACCACTACACTGGGGATGTGTACAGGAATTTGGGGCCTCACGCCTAATGCTGGCCTTCCCTCCTTCCTGAGTGGTTCTTTTGGTCTCCTATCTGTGGTGGAAATTGGAGGTGAGATAGGTTTGAATCAGAAGCATAGCACAGCAATGGTTTGGGGAGCTAGACAAGCAATACCAAAAAAAAGCAAGAACTGAGTGAGGGGAAGATTATTCTCCACTCTTTTCCAGAAGAACAAGTACGCTCTTGCCATGGGAACTGCTGCCACTTGGGAATAACCCCAAAACAAGCAGTTTGCTAGCAGTAGGGGAAAACATCTTAAGATGGTGTCCCTTGATTTGTTGAATCTTGACTAAGTTGATACTGGTTGTCTGGTAAATGAGAATAACAAACAAGAACAGAGAGGGCTTTGAAATTTGGTCTTCCTTCCCTCAAAATCCTTCAAGGTTCTTGGATTAGCTGCACTTGGGCTGTCACTCTCCTTTGGGGCCTCCCACCACAGACATGGATACCAAGTGGTCTCTTCCCAAGCGCCCTGGCAGCCAGAGGTGTGGCTATGTAACCTAGTTCTGGTTTGTGAAAGGAGGAGGTCTGTCAAGCCTTTGTTTTCCTGATAAAAGAGTACAGATGTGGCTAGCATTGCCCTTCCCCATAGTTCTTGCTGAACAGTGGACCTCATGTCTGCCTCTGGGGCAGCCATCATGAAGCCATGAGGGAACACACCAGCTCAAAAGATGGGAGAGCAAGGAGCCCAAGTCTGATAACATGGTGGAACTGCTAACCTGCCCTTAATTGTCCACTTAAGGCTTCTTCTTATCCAATGAAAATAAACTCCTGCTGGGCCCAACCAGTGGCATGGTGGTTAAGGCAGCTGGATTCCCACATGGTCAACTCTGAGGTTCGAGTCCCAGACCCAGTGGCTTTAAGAACATTCTAGGTACATGTGCATACATGCCCAAAATCCCAAGAGGAAAATGGAGAAGAGATTGCAGTATGGCTATCCATTCTGAGGGCTGCTTTCTCACTTTCCCTCCTTTTCTCTATCTCTCTCAGTCTCTCTCTGGTGAGCACACATGCCCTACAGAAAATTAAAAAGGAAGGGAGAAAAATAAACCCTTACTTATTTAAGATGCTTTAAAGCCAAATTTCCTATTACTTGTTAGCTAAAAGCATTTTAATTCACACAATAACTTTACAGACTTCTAGCCATGTCCTCCTTTATACGTTTACCTCCCTCTTGAAGGCAGGACACAAGGACTGGGTACAGATGTCCAGGTACTGCCATGGTTAGTCCATGATGAGGACAAGACTTTCTGTGGAGCTGTGATGGACCAATGGTCAGCTTCTCACTCACGTTAGCAAGTGACCAGCCTTTTAATCAGTCACACCAGTTAAAACTACATTAACCAGCAAGCCTTATGGATGAGGCTGCATTTTTCCTGCATGGACAAGTTGGCTCACCTATCAAGAAAGGACAATTGTGTCTCAGGTCCAGAGTTCAAAGTTGCATACTTATATCGGATCAACAGATCTCTTCCTGCTCATGAACAGGGCTATTGGGGTTATAAAGATTTCAAAATGCATGTGCACACTGTGAGTCATCAGGCCATGCTGACAGAACTAGGAAGGACAATGTGGCAGGAACTGTGAAAGGATAAGAGGGTGGGTTTATGCAGGAGTTGAAGAAAAAAGCACCCTCCTCCTTACACAAAGAGATGAAAGAAAGGAAAAGAAAGGAAGAGAATAAAACTGACTTCTTTTTCATGACTTCTATGAGGGTGGTGATGGGACTAGGCCTTCCACATACATCATTTCTTCCTTTCAGTGCTATAAGGAAGTATCTCGAGAGAAGTACCAGATAGTGGCAAAGCATTTACAGATAGTACTGCCACAGGGCTAGAGCTAGCTCTGTTGGACCCACAAGCCAAGTTGTGGTACCGACTTCCAGGACAAACACATGCAATTGCCAGGCCCACCTGCCTGGGAGACTCCAGCAAGAGTTCAATGCATCAATGTTGTGGTATTTGTGCCAAACTCTTCCTTCCTGCT
>NW_006198305.1:956731-971492 GCF_000334495.1 Tupaia belangeri chinensis
AGTCCCAGAGAAAACTCTAAGACAGATGACTTGTTGGTTCCCCCTGCCTCCCTGTTCAGCACCCTTCCCAAGCCCTGGACTGCTCACTTGGTTCTCTTTAGTGCCCTTGCAATATATCCATGCCATGTGTCCAACTCCCTTATGGAAACACTTAGAAGAGGACAGGAGAGTCACTCGTAGTATGGCATAAATGACTAGAAATCATATATATTACTATGTCTGCTGAATTAAGCCTTATGTGGAAGGCAAGTAGCTCCAACTACTCTTCCAGTTTTTACAGGAGAGGATGTGAGAGTAAGATGTGGGTTGAGGCAGAAAAGGAAGGTGCTTCCATCCCTGAAGTCCTACCGCACAGGGATCAACTGCTCTGCCTTCACTCAGAGCCTCTGGCCATTTCCTGGATAAGATGCTTGCTACCAGCAGTGGTTTGATAAGTCTTTCTTACTCTAGAGAACTCCCTTTGGACTGAGACTAGAGATGGAAGCCTTATTTTCACCTCTTACTCAAGAAGAAAAAATTCACGTCCCCTTCTCAGATAAGAAGCAAATGCGCTCAGCAATATCAAGCTGTTGTAATAGAACCTTCTCTTTCTCTCTTAAATCTCATTATGTTTCCTAATATACTAATAATTCCATACTCATATATTTCATTTCTACCCTATTTCTGACAATGTATGTGCTGAAGCTGCAAAGATGACTGAAACATAGTTCCTTCTTCATGGAGGTCAGTGTCCATACAGATTTAGACGCTGAATATTTAAAATGCTCTGCAGTCATAGTAATAATAGCCAACATTTATTGAGTGCTTAGACTGCACCAGTCACTGATCCAAGATCTTTACATTTCACTTAATTGCCACAACATCCCCTAGGCAAACACTATTAGACCCATTTCACAAGACAAAAGGCTGAGGTTCAAACCTTAGATAACTCACCCAAGTTCCTAACACTGGTAAGTGGCAACATCAAGTTTGAACTCAGGACTAACTTCATCTCCAACCTACAATAATGTGGATAGCAAAGGATTTTTTTTTTTTTGAGAGGTGTTTGCTATAGGGTGCATGCCCTCTCCAGAAAGAGAGAGACAGAGAGACAGAAAGCGAGAAATCATCCCCCCCAGGGGGGATGGCCAGGCAACAATCCCTTTCTCCTCCATTCTCCTCTCAGGATCTTGGGCAAACATGCACACGTTCCCGGCATGAATTTAAGCCACCGGGTCTAGGACTCAAACCATGGTCAGCTACATGGGAGTCCAGCAACATAGCCATTATACCAATAGCTAGTCCTACAACGGATGTTAGAGAAGACAGGAAAATGAGAAAGGTCAAGTGGGAATGTCTTACCAGTCCCTACACAATCCCAAGCCTTGAGCCCCCAGACTGTGAGGATGCACATTCTTATAAAAGTTTTAGCAAAAGTCTTCCCTAGAAAAAAATGCTCTGGTAGTTTTGCAAATTTAACTTGATTTCTCTCTGTAAATATATTGAATTGTATAGAAGAACTCCTATGGTGCTCTCTGAAACTAAATCTGATCAGTTTGGGGAGGAAGAGCTCCCAGGGGAAAGGAAACAAGATTTGAGGTATAAGAATCTGGAAGCTTCTTTTCAAAAGAAAAAGCAAATGCTTCCCTATAATCTTGCTTTATAATGCTGTACAGCAACTTGTTTGGCAACTTCTAGAGCCTCATGGGTAAGACAAGGATGGTATCCCACTAAGTGGCCCAAGATGAGGGCTAAGAGCGTCCTGTTTCCATCCAGCTCCACCCTCTAGAAGTTTGTCACTCAATAGAGGTAAATCAACAAATGGTTTAAGACAAATTTAACCAGAAAATTTTGAACCATTTATAAAAAAAAAAAGAAAACACAAAGCAGAGCAGTGTCAAAAATAGAGAAAATGATTTTTCTTAATGTTTTGGTAATCATTTTTCATGATCAAAGAGAAAAAATCAAGATAAAGGGACATAGACTAATATGGAGGGGTGGGTCTTCAAAAAGTTTAAGGAAAATGTGTATTATGGATTTTACACAATTTTTTATACACCAAAATAAACTCATAATTTAATTCCATTTTTCAAAAACTTTCTGAAGTATCTTTGGCCATTTATCAGTATCATTTCTTTCTGGATTCCCTAAGCTATACATGAAAATCTAGACTTCAGGAGATAAATAGATCTGTCTTAGACTTTGTCCATTAAATAGCATTATCTTACAAGAACTCAGGACACAATACCTCCTCTGGTTGAAAGACAGATATGATTTGTATGCAGTTTACTGAAAAAAAATCACATCAAGAAAAACTATGTGTCCATTTTATACAACAACTTAATTTTGATAGGACTTTTTTTAAGTGGTAATAAGGGACAAGCAGGTGACATGATGGTTAAGGCACTGGCCTCCTACATGGCTAAACTTGGTTCAGTGGCTTGAAAAATATGTCAGTTGTATGTACATGTGTGTCCAAAATCCTGAGAGGAAAATGAAGGAGACGGGATTGTGGCATGGCCATCCCCCTGGGGGGGGTGGTATCTCTCTCTCTCTCTCTCTCTCTCTTTCTCTCTCTTTCTCTCTCTTTCTCTCCAAAGCCCTATGGCAAACCTAAAAAAAAAATTTTTTTAAAGTAATGATAGCTATTCTTCCCCTGATGTGAGGTAGAAGGATAGCAACAAATTGTTATAGTAAATAAATAAGAATGTCCTCCTTGGGACCAGCATGTGATTAAAATGCTGGACTCCCACATGGCCACCTGGATCTGGTGGTTTGCTATCTGACGGCCCCCACTCCAGTCAATTTTTTTTTAAATAAGAAATAAGAAATAAATAAATAATTCTTTTTAAAAAAAATAAAGAAAGAATGTCCCCGTCTCTTACCAAATAAAGTGTAAGAAGACACAGGCAGTGAAGATGGGCTTGCGTCATCATGGTATTCTTCATTCAAACACTTGTGAATAAACCAGAGATAAACATGATTAGTTATCAACCTGTTAAAATCATGTCTTCCCAATCAATAAGAATCATTGGACAATATCTAGTTATTAACCTGGCAAAATATTATTCCTAAAGATCAGCCCCTCCCCTTATGGAACAACATGGTCTTCTAGGAGCTTCATGATACCTTATCCACAGCACGTACAAGTCAACATCTCAACATCTCAAAACAACCTCAAGGTAATTCCATTTCTTTAACCGTTTCATTCTATTATAATAGTCTTCATTTCAGAATCTTAATAAGTACCATTTTTACTCTTACTACAAGGCAGAGGAAAATATGTTTCGGCAGATGCCAGGATAAGTAGATAACAAAAATCTTAGTTGTTCCCCTTTAAAACTACAAATATATGATATTTCAAATGAAATGAGCCCAAGAATGTTCACAATCCTTCATTCAAAGCTGCCTTTGCAATCCTTTATTCCCAGCTACCTCTTTAGTCTTCTATGTAATACATCTAAAGAAAAATATATACTTATTATTCCAAAAGAGACCACATAAGAATTCAAACTATGTCCTCACTCTCTTCTACTCTATATTACTTTTTCCTTTCATCCTTGAGGCTTCGCATTTCACAGAAATTACAACTTTCACCCTGAGACATGCCATGACTAACTGATCTTAAGATGTAAGATAAATTTTCCACATGGTCTGTAGATCAAGGTTGCTGTCAATTATAATATTGGACTGTCAAAACACAAAACGAGAAAATAAAAAATGTATTGATTTTGCTAAAATCCAATCACTTTATTATCTCTAGGGATTATGGATGATCTTGGTTTGTTCAAGTTTTTTCTTTATTAAGTTTTTTCTAAACAGTACGCACACAGTCATGCATTGCCTTATGAAGGGGATATGTTCTGTGACATGTGTCATTATGCAATTTCAACACAATTTCATCGTTGTGCAAATATCATAGAATGTACTTACAGAGACGTACACAGCATAAGCTACTTTATACCTAGGCGTCCTAGGACACTCTATATGCTCCTTATGGGACCACCATCACGTATATGGTCCATCAGTGACTGAAACGTGTTTATGCAGCACATGACTGTATATCAATAATACAATCAGCATAAAGAAATATTTATTGGGACCAGCAGTTAACGTAATGGCTATGTCACTGAACTCCCGTGTAGCCAACCGCAGTTCTAGTCCCGGACCCAGTGGCTTAAACTCACACCCGGGCACATATGCGTGCATGCCCAAGATCCGGAGAAGGGATTGCAGCGTGGCCATCTCCTCTGGGGGGTGATTTCTTGCTTTCTCACTCTCTGTCTCTCTGGCGAGTGCACGCGCGTTATAGCAGAAACCTCTCAAAAAAAAGAGAGAGAGAAATATTTATTAAAATTCTAACAACTCTAAAAATACAGATGCAGAAACTGGCTCCATGGCCTAGTAGTTAAAATTCCACATGGCCAAGTGAACAGTTCACATCCTGGCCAGAGCAGCTTGAAAAACAGGCTGGGGATGTGAGCCTATGTGCTCCCAATTCTGACAGGATGGAGAAATGGAGGAGCAGGGATGGTGGTATGACTATACCACTCTGGGGAGTGTTTTCTACTTTTCCCACTCTCCCTGTCTCTCTCTGGTGAACTCACATGCCCTCTGGTGATTTTTTTTTTTAATATATGTTGAAAATTTTAAATGACTTGGAAGAGCTTCTATGTGAACTTTTTAAATTTAAATTTTACATTCATTCACTATACATCATTACAACATACAAAATGAGATTTCCCATCCAGAATACACTGTATATTGGCTCAATAAAGCACATCAAAATACGTGCTATCATCAACAAATAATTTTCCATTTCTTGTTTCCTGTATATTTTTTTTTTTTTGCCATCCTTGTATCCATGGTTGCTTCTATGTCTTTTACCCCCATTTTATTGATTTGCTAATGAACTTAATTGATCTAAATATTTCCAGTAGCAAGTGCAGCTGATATATACATATACATGAACCCAAGTCTGACTTTAGGCCTAACCTCAGTGAGTAGAATGAACATACTATACAGTAGCACCTAGCTGGGACTATATAGCTTACTGCAGTCATCAAATATGCATTTTTTTTAATTTCAAGAAAAACGGTTTTCATGGGCTTTTTTCTCCTGAAACTTTTTTTTAATTAATTAATTTACATGCATCCCCTAAACATCATCACAGCATACAAAATGTGGTTTCCCATCCAGAATATACTGCATAATGGTGTAATTATGCATGTTATCTTCAATAATTTTCCATTTCTAGTTTCATGTATATATGTATATATACCCCTATGTCTGATCCTCTGTCCTTTCCCACCCTCTTCTCACATTATCTCTGGTGTCTACAGTTGTCTTCTATTCCTTTTCCCCTCACATTTTAATCACACAATTTCTTAAATAATCTAACTACTTTCAATAGCAAGTTCAGCTGGTAATTTCAAGAAAAGCAGTTTTGAATTGGTAAGGAAATTTGCTTAAAACTTAAAGCCTGGAAACAGGTTAGTATTCTGTTTAAATAGTAGGTACATGAACCTATGGAGAGCTCAAGACAGGTCAAAAACTCTAAAAACAGGACAACAAAGCCTAGAAGAAAAGCAGGCATATTTTAGCCAAAAGTCACAGAATGCTATTTCACCAGTTCAGTCTCATGTATTTAATGTATCTTCTGTTGTGGTTCGATTTTCCCGATTGAATTCTGGGATATAATATTCAACTCCGGACTTGTCCGTACGATTAAGTCGGCCATGTTCTTAGTTTTTGAACTCTTTTTTCTGTGTGAGTACATTTAATTTTCCTGACATAGAACACTCCTTTGAGAACTTCTTGGAGATCTGGTCTGGTGCTGGTAAATTCTTTCAGGTTTTGTTTATCTGAGAATGTTCTTGTCTTTCCTTCCCACATGAAGGATATTCTTGCTGGGTACAGTAATCTTGGTTAAAATTACTTTTCTCTTAACACTTTAAATATATTTTCCCATTCTTTCCTCGCTCGCATTGTTTCCGATGAGAGGTCTGCTGTTATCCTGATGGGCTATCCTTTGTAGGTAACTTGCTGTTTCCCTCTGGCCAATCTTATAGTATCTTGTCTTTGTCTGTGGTTTTGTTCAGTCGGGCTATAATGTGTCTTGGAGAAGATCTTCTTGGATTGATTCTATTTGGGGTCTTTTGTATTTCTTGGGGCTGAATCTTTGAGTGCCTCTCTAGGTTTGGAAAGTTTTCTTGTAGAATTTCATGGAACAGATTATCAATGCCCTTAGGAGACTCTTTGCCATCTGGGATGCATATACTGCATAATGGTGTAATTATGCATGTTATCTTCAATAATTTTCCATTTCTAGTTTCATGTATATATGTATATATACCCCTATGTCTGATCCTCTGTCCTTTCCCACCCTCTTCTCACATTATCTCTGGTGTCTACAGTTGTCTTCTATTCCTTTTCCCCTCACATTTTAATCACACAATTTCTTAAATAATCTAACTACTTTCAATAGCAAGTTCAGCTGGTAATTTCAAGAAAAGCAGTTTTGAATTGGTAAGGAAATTTGCTTAAAACTTAAAGCCTGGAAACAGGTTAGTATTCTGTTTAAATAGTAGCTACATGAACCTACTGACAGCTCAAGACAGGACAAAAACTCTTAAAATCGGATAACAAAGCCTAGGAAAAAAAAGCAGCAATATTTTAGTCAAAAGTCACAGAATGCTATTTCACCAGTTCAGTTTCATGTACTTTATCTTCTATTGTGGTTCGATCTTCCTGATTGAATTCTGGGATATAATATTCAACTCCAGACTTGTCCCTACAATTAAGTTAGCCATTTTCTTAGTTTTTGAACTCTTATTTCTGTGTGTCTGCATTTAATTTTCCTGACATAGCACTGCCTTGAGAACTTCTTGGAGATCTGGTCTGGTGCTGGTAAATTCTTTCAGGTTTTGTTTATCTGAGAATGTTCTTGTCAAAGTACCCTGGGAGATCAAGAGAGAAATGAGCAAGCATTGAGCATTATGCACCATGTTGATTTGTGGAATAATGCAGAAGGCGAGTTCTCAGTCAACACCCTGAAACCCAGCTCTGCCTTTTCCTAGCTGTGTAGCCATGGGTGTACTACTAAATCTCTGTGTGTGTGTCACTTTCCTCATATGGAAAATAGCAGTGGCTCGATAATACATGTGTACTCTTATGATTTTCTCACCGACATATGAATTAAAGACTATTATCCTTATTTTATAGATACAGAAATTGAGATTCAAAGGTAAGCAATTTACCTGAAGACTCACACAGCTAGATCTGTAGATTCCAAAGTCCAAAGCCTCTTTGACACTTTGCACACAGCCTATAGAGTGGGATAGCAAAGCAGATATAGATGAAGGCAAAGAGAGAGGTAGAAATAGAGATGTGTATAAAATTGTGTGTGTGCGTGCG
Source organism: Tupaia belangeri chinensis (assembly GCF_000334495.1). NCBI lineage: Eukaryota > Metazoa > Chordata > Mammalia > Scandentia > Tupaiidae > Tupaia > Tupaia belangeri. The sequence goes on from NW_006198305.1 coordinate 964,127, forward strand.
TTTGTGTGTGTAGTTTATTTGTATGTATTCTATATATATTAAAAAACTTGCTCTGCAGTTCCACGGCTATTTTTGTTTTCTTTAAAAGCAGGTTCTGGCTGTCAGGACCCTCCTGCCCCCACCTTCCGGTGGAGACTATAGGCACACACCGCCACACCCCCACCTCCTGAGTCCCTGGGATTACAGGTGCACACCAGCACACCTGGCCTTTAGATCAGACGGCAATAAAACGAAGGCCTCGCACGTCGTCCCAGGCTGCAGAGCCACGCCCTTCCACAGCTAGCTGAAGGGAAATTTAGGATTAAAACACTTCTGGACTCTTAGATTCATTAGTTCCTTGGATATTTAAAAATTAGCTTTGGTAGTAAAATTAATTTGGTTGACATGTCCAAACATCATTTTAGGATGAACTTATTCAAGTTAAATGCCGACAAGAGAGTTTTCTACTGCTTTAGACATTTTATTTGGTTTGAAAACATGTAAATATAAATATCAATCCCAGCTTCTAGTTTACTGATACTAAATATGAATGACTAAGTTGGTATTTTTAAGTCTAACTAGTTCTTTTTATATTAGCAAAATGCACCAAATGAGCTATGAACCAATATTTGCTGAATAGAAGTGAAACTACAGATAATAAGGTACCTTTTGGGCTCTTTCTCCTCAAACTCCTCAGCATGTCGGATCCTTCCAATGCTGCTCCCAGATCTTGCAGCCTTATCTCCCACTCCTCTCCCACACCCAGTACTGCTGTCCATGGGATGGACTTTGCACCCTGAGTTTTCCTGAATCCATGCTTTGGCACCTGGTGCTCTCCCCACCTGGCACAAGGCCTGGCCCCAAGGAAATGGAGGATGGATATTTATTTCATGCAGTTGTTTTCAGATTATTCTCCTTCATCTCTGCTTCCACTTCTCATATCTTACCATCCATTGGTCATTGGAAAAGTTATGACATATTTTTCTATGTTTTTCCGTGGAAAAATATATCATGGCTTTCCCGATGACCCAATAGGTGCAACTTACCCATTTATTTAAAAAGCACTGGGGCTAGGTGTTTGTTTTGTTTTGGGTAAACAGGATTTTATTTTTTATCAAATGTATTATCATTATGCAATTTGCAAATTACATTTCTCACTCTTAGAAGTTATTTATCTTGTCTAAAACCGATAACTCTATCAAAAGGTTTAAATAACATCATTTGTATTCTCGAATGAAATATTTCAGATTTCAGATGAAAGAAATAAGGCTGTTTAGTAATATCATACTCAATGACTCCCAACACTCGTATTTTTCTTTGGAAGCAATCATTTTCAATTTTGCAGGCAAAATGAATTCCAAAAAATAAAAAAATAGTACAAGCTGAAGCAAATTTTTTTTTTTTTTTTTTGGAGAGGTTTTCGCTATAGGGCACGTGCGCTCGCCAGACAGACAGAGACAGACAGAGAAACAGAAAGTAAGAAATCAACCCCCAGGGGGGATGGTCACACCGCAATCCCTTCTCCTCCATTCTCCTCTCGGGATCTTGGGCACACAAGCACACGCGCCCGGCGTGAGTTTTAAGCCACTGGTTTCGGGATGCGAACCACGGTTGACTACGTGGGAGTCCAGCGACATAGCCATTACGCTAACTGCTGGTTCCCAAGCAAATTTTAAGGTCAGTCATAGGATTTGCTTTTTGCTTTCTGCTCAAATCAAGCATCTGGTGGATTCTCGTTAAGTGACTGATAACTGAATTTTAGGTGATACTGCTTAGAGTAGCATAGCTTTAAAGAACATTTTAACTTTTTTCCTCTTCTTAAATTACTGCTTTTTATGTACATACACTTAATAGATATAGTCTCAATTCCATCTTCTATAGTGCGTGAGTTACAAGAAGTAGAGGTCATATTTTCCCACAAACATTTACTTTACGTATCAAAATTTTTTGCTCATATTTTATAGCTCTTGACAGTTAATAGATAAACAACTTTTAAAATTCCAAAAAAACCTGAAATTTAAAGATAACTTTCAAAATATTTGTTATAATTTTATTTGTGACCCTACAATAATACGGTATGGTTTTAAATATTTTTGAGAAAATATTTACATGTCAGCTACTCAAACTGTTGAAAAGCAAACCCCCCAGCACACAGCTCACACATGAACCTTCCCAACTCAGCTCTGCCTACAAGTATTCTGGGATTTACTAACTGCTAGCAAAGCTCTGTCTCTTTTTCTTCCCTCAAAGTCTTCCTCTAGGTAATCCTCTGGTTGTGGCTGCTCTTTGGCAGTCTCTGCTGAGTACAATGCTGTGCTGGGTAGGTCCAGGTTATTTTATGGTACAAATTCTTTCATATGGCTTCTCTAACCCTCTCTGCCATGCAGAATTGTTTATGATGTCAGGCAATGGTAATGAGCCACTCAAGAAATGCCAGATCCCATATGATGACCATGGTTTGAATCTCTGGCCCAGAATGCCTGAAATATGCCAGGAGCACATGTAGGTGTCCAAGATCTGACAGCCTGGTGGACTGGATGAAGGGGATCATGGTGTGACCAGACCCTGTGAAGGGTCTCTCTCTCTCTCTCTCCCTTCCTCTTATTCTCACATGCATGTTCTATCAATAATCATTTTAAAACTAATTAAAAACTAAAAAGCATCAAAAAAAGTTTCGAAATCCTTGCATAACTTTTTTATATAAATTTTTATGTACTTTTTGAAGATCCCTCATATCATGTTCTAAATACTGCACTAAGAAATGGGATACCAAAATAAGGACTAACAGAACCTATCTTTACAGAACTGGAACCTAAATCCTACTTCTTTCATAAAATTGTCCTTGACTTCCAAGCAGGAACCTCTTTCTCTCAAATCCTCTCCTGTCTGCATTTTATTTTTCATCATTCATTTACCTGTTGGTATTACTGCCTCTACTAGAAAGTAAAAAACTTCATGGCAAAGGCTTTATTTTTTTAACTGTTATTTTTAACCTCTTGGAGATCTTCATAATAGGCCTTCTTTCTATTAAGCCCTTAACAGATGCTTGTTAAATTCTAAAACATGTGTGAGTGTTTACCATGGATATTCTATTAATTTGTTCTCATCGCTAAGCACTTTCAGAATAAACAATAAGATGTTAAAGGAAATTAATATGAGAGTTAAAACTTTATTTTGATGCAAAGGAATACATTTTTCTTATTAATGAAAAGGACCGTTTTTCTCTTGAGTACACTAACAGATTCCTGCTTGATAAATAGTTTGAGAACTCATGGAAATTTATCATCTTTCCTTGAACTGATTTTTACATATATATTTTTTAACACTTTCAATCCTCCAAAGAAATACAAGTAGAATGATAAAAATGGGAATGAAAATGAAAGGAATGCTTTATTTTAGTCAGTTGCTCTGACAGGCCATGGTCTGGGATATTTTAATGAAATTTAAAAAGTGAAAATAGACATGCACATGTCCTCTACTTTGTTATTTGCATTTAGCTTTACCCCACATAAAAGGTTTCCAGTGGGTGAAAAATAAAGTCATCGTGTTCCATTCCCATGTGTAGGCTGCCATGATTTGTCTGAGGACAGATGTGCCACAGCAGGTGGTGCGAGGACCAGGGACACTGGAAGTAGTCTGACTAGCTTGGGTCCTGGCTCCTCCACTAACTCTTGGCCCCATTTCTCCAGCTGTAACACAGGGCAATAATAGTATCTATCTTAGAGAGTTACGGGATTCAACAACTTAATATTTGGAACAGTAGCAAATAAAAAATCTATTCTTCCACTCAAGTTTGCTTGGTTGGAACTTTACATTTTGTCTAACAAGTCATCACATTCCACAATTCCCAGCTTTTGGTGGCCTACTAATGAGAATATTTCAGAAATAGCCCCACATCTTCACAGTAGTGTCAAGGCAAAGCCTTCACATGAGTCGTTTAATACAAACTACACTAATGCCAGGGCTATCTACGTCAGAAGAGGATTTTGGTCTCTCAAACAAGACTTGCTTATATTTTCTCTGTGCATGGACATGATTTCACTGTTGAATACCATACCCTGGGCTATGATGACGCTAACAGGAAACCATCATTTATAACTAAAATTCCTAACATCGCCAACCACATGCATGTGATAGGTTTCCTTACAAACACTACTCTAAAAAGATTGGAGAAGGTTTCCAAATATTTCAGTGACATTTTATCTGAACTACCTGAGGTAGATGATACAACTGTCTGCTTAGAATTTTTGCTGCTTGTTGGGGTTTCCCTCAGGTACAAGGACTAAATTCAGAGAGTTTCTAAGGCAACTATCTAAGAGACCAAGCACACCCTTAGCAACATAGGTCAAAGGTGTTTAAAAAATAATGTTCTTAAAAGGAAAATTCAATCCCCAAAGTATGGATGCACCTCACCTGGCAACCATCACCACTACCACTAGCTTGAACTGTGGCCTGGGCCCCAGTTTACCAATGCAGAATCAGGGCCCTTGGCCTGCTTTCTAGGCCTAGAAGCTCCATTTAATTCACCACAGCCCAGAAAATAGAGAAATCCCTCCAAATCCTGAATATGTGTCTAACCAGGATCACAACACAGAGGAAGCTAACATTACTAAAAATAATTTGCCATGTACAATACTGAGACCTTCATGTGAGCTCCTGTATTGAGTTCGTAAAAGAATCCTATGAGGCAGGTGCTATTATAATCTACCACTTAAATATTGATAAAATATTTTCAATCAAAATGTGAAAATCAAAGAGTAAAGAGAGCCAGCAGGTAGAGTAGAGGTTAAGGCTCTGGATCCCATATGATTGACTACATGGTTCAAGTCCCAGATCCAGCACCTAAAAATTATAGCTGGGCATGTGAACTCCCAAATCCCTAGAGGAAACTGGAGGAGAAGGGACTGTGGATTGGCTATCCCCACTGGGAGATGATTTCTCAGTTAAAAAAAAAAGAATAAGTGAAGAGACTTTTCTAAGATCACACTGCTGGGCTAATTTCCATGTCTATGTTCTTTATCATACATTCTTCTTCCACTGAAACTATAAATATCATAAATACCCTGACAATAAGACATAAAGTATCACTTAATCCACTACGTATCTTTCCAAAACTTTTTTTTTTTTTTTTGAGAGGTTTTTGCTACAGGGAGTGTGCACTCACCAGAAAGACAGAGAGAGATGGAAAGCGAGAAATCACCCCCCAGGGGGGAATGGCCACACCACAATCCCTTCTCCCCCATTCTCCTCTTGGGATCTTGGGCACACACACACACTCGCCTGGTGTAAGTTTAAGCCACTGGGTCTGGGACTCGAACTGCAGTCAACTACGTGGGAGTCCAGCGATGTCGCCATTACGCACGCCATCTGCTGGTCCCCAAAATTTCTATTTTTTTTAACTGCACGGCTGCTCTTCTTCAGATGCTGACATGACCCTACCCCAACCACCACCTCATTGCCAGGCCTGAGGGAAAGGCTGCATCAGCCTAATACGTTTTATCCCTACAGAGAATATATATATTTCTGGAATACTAACTTCATTTCTCCTCTGAGCTTCACCTTAGGAATCTCCCATATTTTAATCAAGCCAAGTGTTATGGGTTAAATTATGTGTCCTCCTCCTCCCAAAAAAGATTCATATGTTGGAATCCTAATACACAAATGCTTCAGAATGTGGCCTTATTTGAAGCATTGACAGAGGTAATAAAATTAGAATGAGATAATTAGGGCCCAGCTGCAATGGCACGAATAGTGAGGTGGGTGCCATTGCGTGATACTGGGATCCCATAGGAGGCCCAGGTTTAGATTCTGGGTTGGCCTGAACATGCCTCTCATGGCTGTGCACCTATAATTCTGGCTGGCTGGGAAACCAGGATGGGAGGATCATAGCATGAGACCTTCAGTGGTGACTGTCCTTGTTTGTCTCTCATAAAAATAAATATATAAACATTAAAGAAAAATTATGAGTCAGGCAGTGAAGCAACAATATGCAACAGGATCCATTTGGAAAGGGTCCTAAGTTCACTTCCTGGGATCTCCCTATGCATGCTGATGTGCATACATGCCTATGACCCAGGCTGCCTGAGACTGTGGGTGGATGGCAGTGTAAAGACCCATGAAAGTGCCTGTCTCTCTCCCTCTCTGTCTCTCTAAAGTAATTAATAGATAAATCATTTTTAAAGACAAGGTAATTAGGGTAGGCCCTAATCCAATGTGATTGGTGTTCTTAAATGAAGGGACAATTTGGAGACAGACTCATACACATAGGAAGAACACTATGTGAATATGAAGACAGCCATCCAGGGACCAGCAGTTAACATAATGGCTATGTCGCTGGACTCCCATGTAGTTGACCACGGTTCGTGTCCCAGACCCAGTGGCTTAAAACTCATGCTGGGCGCATGTGCGTGCGTGGCCAAGAACCCAAGAGTAGAATGGAGGAGAAGGGATTGTGGCATGGCCATCCCCCCTGGGGGGTGATTTCTCGCTTTCTGTCTCTCTGTCTGTCTGGCGAGTGCATGCGCCCTATAGCAAAAACCTCTCAAAAAAAAAAAAAAAAAAAAAAAAAAAAAAAAAAAAAGACAGCCATCCATAAGCCAAGGAAAGAGGCCTGGATGAGATCTTTTCTTCACAGCTCTCAGAAGGCGCCCACTCTGCTGACCTTGATTTAGACTGCTAACCTCCAGAACTGTGGGACCACAAATGTCTGTTGCTGAAACCACCTTTTTTGAAGTACTCTGTTACCATAGCCCCAGCCATAGGGCTGGGGCTGAGTAAGGTGAAAGCTGCTTGCTCTTAGCAGTATACAGTGCAGTGCCTATCACAGGACAGGGGGCCCCAAAATGGGTCCTACTCAGATACGTGTGCTGTGCCCTTGGTAGCCCAAGGGCCCACTTGAAGCTTGATTGATTCTTCTGATGGGCTCCAATGCCACCAAGAGGCTTTAAGTCATTTTTAGACACTCTTGTCACTTATCCACTTATCTGAATAGTAGCAGGAAATTTCTAGGTCCCAGAGCTCCAAAACTGCAAATAACTCAAACACACAACCCTTGCAAAAGCTAAGTGAGAGGCAAATCTTAAGTGTAATCAGTAATTTCTTATCCTTTTTGTTAAAAGGAAGGAAAGAAAGAAGGGAGGGAAGAAGGGACCAGTAGATGGCATAATAGTTATGTCACTGGACTCCCACATGGCCTGCCACAGTTCTTGTTCAAACTCAGGCCAGGTGAGTGTGCGTGCATGTCCAAGATCCCAAGAGGAGAATGGAGAAGTTGGGATTGCAGCATGGCCATCTCCCCTGGGGGGTGATTTCTTGCTTTCTGTCTCTCAGTCTCTCTCTGTCTCTGATGAGTGCACTCGCCCTATAGAAGAGAGGAAAAGAGAGACCA
>NW_006198305.1:971523-996221 GCF_000334495.1 Tupaia belangeri chinensis
GGGAAAGAGGGGGGAAGGAAGGAAGAAAATCATTGAGGGCTTCGAATTAAAATAATTCACATAATACTAAGGTTGAACCATGAAGATCCGAGGAACAAAGAAGGCACAAGAGGAGAGGACTGGGCCAGCTCTATGGTACAACAGTAATGCTCTGCTCAAGAGAAGCAGAATCTCACATGATAACCATAGTATGAATCCCTGGCCCAGTCAGCCTGAAAATGTGCTGGGCTTGTGCACAAGTGCCCAAGATCTGACAGGCTGGAGGACTGGAGGAAAGGGCTCTCCCCATGACGAGACCTTGTGGAGTGTGCTCCTATCTCCCAACCCCCCAGGCATGCATGTACATATGCACTCTATCATGAATAAAAGAAAAAACACTTTTTAAAAAAGAGTAGAGGACTACAACATTTGTTTTCAAGTATCATAAGGTAGTGTGGGTAGGAAAGAATATGGCTGGAATCCATACTACCACCAGTACCATAGCCTGTGTGCTATTTACCTCTGCACTGTATATTGCTTAGAGCAAGCAGCATAAATTAAAAGGCCAGATATAAATAAAGATCAGATTAAAAGCTGGCTCACGCCATTGTTCATCAAGTAATGTTCAGCTCAATCATGCCCATATTTTTGGTCTGGCTCACAAATTACATCACTTAGGGTTGAGAAAACCACAGGAGGATTGGACTAATTTGCACCATGACAAATTAGGGATCCAATTTGAGTGGCCATTAATAAACTAGAAACAAACAAACAGGCATAAAATTTGGGCTGCTGCCTCACACTTCAGACTGATGACTCCACCTGAGGAGGGAACAGGAGTTGAGAGTTGAGAAAGAGAGGGAAGAAGATAGGGAAGAAATGCACGTACAGCAGTACACACACGTATATACATAAATGAAAGCACTTTCTCCTCTCACTAAACTTTGCAATATAGATCTACTAGTCTTTCAGTATATAAAAATCTGGATTTATATGTGTGCAAAATTGGGGATGATGATTTAACATGGTCATGACAGGGTAGATGATCTAATGGGAGGATAGCTGTATCTCCTGGAGGACTCAGAATAGTTTCAACTTGATTACAACACAAACTCTAGCACTATCATTTTTTATAAAGAATATTTTTTTTAGCTTTTTATTTATTTATTCATTCATTTATTCATTTTAATTTGACCAGAGTGGGACAGAGAGAGAAAGCAAACCACCAGGTCCAGGACTCGAACTGCGCTCAGCCATTTGGGAGTCCAGTACCCTTAATCATCATGCCACCCGCTGGCCCCAAGAACAATCATTTTTATAAAGGAAAGAATATGGGGTCATGCAGTGGTGCAGTGGTAAAACATGACAGTCTTTGAGGCTAATCCACATGGGAGGACTCTAAGTTCATGTCTGAAAACCTTCTTGGGTACAGCAGACACAAACATGTGACTGTGCTCGAGGGCTGGCTGAGACTGGGGTAAATTGTGGCATCAAGATCCTATTAGGGTTGTAGGGAACCAGCAGTTAGTGTAATGGCTTTGTCGCTGGACTCCCACGTAGTCAACTGCAGTTCGCGTCCCGGACCCGGTGGCTTAAAACTCACGCTGGGCACGTGTGCGTGCGTGCCCAAGATCCCGAGAGGAGAATAGAGGAGAAGGGATTGCAGTGTGACCATCCCCCCTGGGGGGTGATTTCTCACTTTCTGTCTCTATGTCTCTCTCTGCCTGTCTGGCGAGCGCACGCGCCCTATAGCAAAAACCTCTCCAAAAAAAAAAAAAATAGATCCTATTAGGGTTGTAGTCAGTCTTTCTCTCTCCCTCTCTCATGCATACACATGTAAACACACATTCATGGAGTAATAAGTAGATAAACTTTAAAAAAAAGAAAAAAAAGAATGATGATTTCATTCTCAGGACTATTCTGAGAACTATGGTCATGGTCATTCCTGGTTGGCTTTCCTTCCTCCCAGCATTCACTCAGACTGAGCCAGGAATGGGAGAAGAGGCCTCTCTTTGGAATCTCATTGCACATGGCAGTCCTGAATGGAAGGGGACCTAGGATAGTCACAGGGAAGAGAGGCACCATCACGGGGAGGACAGGTGTTATCCCACTGGGATGCTTCCTTGACATCTTCCAGAGGCAGACAGTGAAGACTTCATCATTGAGTTTCCTGAGATGTGCAGGCTCCCACCTCAGAAGACATGAAAGGGGAAAACTAGCTCTTCACGTTTAGCATAACACCATGGGGTCTTCCTTGGCTTGGCAGGAAGGATGAGAATCACTATTTCTCATAAAAAGTGGCTTAATTATTTTTGACAAAGTGTCTCTTCATGTATTATGAAATGTTCAGATGAGCATTTTCTCAAAATAATAAAGTCACACATTCTGGCCTTAGAAATTCAGCACAAGGTAAGCCTAAATTAGATTCCATTCCACAGGGTTTAGACATGGAAGGATTAAAGAAAAAAAAAAGTGTTGTAATACTAGTTCATATATAAGGAGACTCTGAAGCCAGAATTTTAATGACAAAAGTACAGTCATGCTCTAGTAGGGCAGGTTAATTTCTAGATTTCTGTACATCATAACTGACAACTGAGAGAGGTAGAATATAAGGAAAAATTAATTTAATTCTACTTAAATTCTTCTAAAGAATGACATATATCTCACTCCTAAATTATTGCATCATTGGAAAAGTCAACTTCTCCAATGACCCAATAGTTTTTTATAATTGAAACTTTTAAAAAAAAATAGCTTCTATTTTTTGAGCATTTGCTAAGTTAAGCACTTTGGACTATTTATTTCACTTAAAGAACACAACAGTCCTATAATGTGGATCCCACTGTTATCCTATAGGGCAGGAAACTAAGCTTAGAAAGATTGAGGAAACGTTGTCAATCTGAATGCAAAGAACACACCCAGACCCACTTGGCTAAGCTAGAGGCCTCCGTGTGAGGACAATATATGAGTTCATCCTTTGTACAAACATTTCTTCAGAGCACAAATCTACCACTTTGATCTTCGTTGCCCTTTACTCAAGGACTTTAATTCCTCTTTTCAAATAAAATATACTTAGAAACTATTGACTCAGAACATCATGGTTGAGAACATTCAATGTTTTAGTCTTACAGAAAAATAAATATTATATGTAATTTTTATGTATTTATTTTTCTTATTTTATATTACATTTAATCACATATATCTTTATAGAGCATTACATTTCTTTTTCCAGCACAATTGTCATGCATATTAGTCAAGACAAAGACATTACTGTCATCATCATCACTACTTTGTCATTACATCAAGTAGCTTTTTTTTCTGTATTATTAATAATCTGTTTTTTTTTTAAACATTCAATCACTATATGTCATTTGACTTATAAAGAGAATTTATCTAATATAAAATACTTCTCAGACCAATCCAGTTGAGAATACTATAAATGTTATCATCAACAGGTAATAAACCATTTCTGTGTCCGACTAATGTTGTGCCTCTCTATTTTTTCTCCAGCTTTCCTTCTCTGTACTCTTCCCTTCTCCCTCCCCACCCCCACTCCACACTGTCTTATCCTTGTTAACTATTTTCACTGCTTTCATGTCTTCCAATATTTCAATCTCTACCATAGAGTGCAGAAGTGGAAACATATATTTCTTTCATAGCTTGGATTGCTTCACTCAGCAGTAAATCCTCCATATTCATCCACTTTCTATCAAATGCCAGAGTGCTGTTATTTTTTATGGCTGAATAGTATTCCATAGAGTATATGTGCCACACTTTTCCCATCCTTTCATCTGTTTGTGGATATTTGGGTTGATTCCATGTCTCAACAATCATGAATAATGTTTCCATAAACATTGATGTGCAAGTGCTTTGCCAACTGAGCATTGCCCTGTCCATTGGGTAGATACTCAGAAGTGGGATTGCTGGATCATATGGTAGTTCTATTTGTAGGTCTTTGAGGCACCTCCATATTGTTCTCTACAGTGGCTGGACCAATTTACATTCCCACCAACAGTGTAGGAGAGTTCCCCTTTCAGTACAACCCCGCCAACTTTTATCGTTTTTTGTATTTTTTTTTTTTGAGAGGTTTTTTCGCTATAGGGTGCGTGCGCTCGCCAGACAGACAGAGAAAGACATAGAGACAGAAAGTGAGAAATCACCCCCCATGGGGGATGGTCACGCCGCAATTCCTTCTCCATTCTCCTCTCGGGACCTTGGGCACGCACGCACACGCGCCCGGCGTGAGTTTTAAGCCACCGGGTCCAGGACGCAAACCACGGTCGACTACGTGGGAGTCCAGTGACATAGCCATTACGCTAACTGCTGGTTCCCTCGTTTTGCGTATTTTTAATCTTCACCTGGGGTTAGGTGGTATCTCATTGTGGTTTTAATCTGCATCTCCCTTATCATGAGGGATGTTGAGCATTTCCTCATATGTTTTCTGGCTGTTCATATGTCTTCCTTAGAGAGATACTTGTTTAGCTCATTTTCTCATCTTTTAATTGAGTTGATTTTTTTTTCAGGTAAGCCGCTTGAGTTCTCTGTGTATTCTGGTTATCAGTCCCTTGTCTGAGGCATAGTTTACAAAAATATTCTCCCATTCAGAAGGTTTTTAATTCACACTAATTACTATATCTTTTGCTGTGCAGAAACTTCTTAATCTGATATAGTCCAACTTATCTATTTTAGGGATTATTGCCTGTGCTTTGAGAGTCTTATTTAAGAAGTCTTTGCCTACTTCAATGTCTCCCAAAATTTCTCCAGTGTTTTCAACCAGTAGTTTTATAGTTTGAGGTCTTAGGTTCAGATCTTTGATCTTTTTTTTTTTTTTTTTTTTTAGAGGTTTTCTCTATAAGGCGCATGCACTCGCCAGACAGATGGAGAGAGACATAGAGACAGAGACAGAAAGCGAGAAATCACCCCCCAGAGGGGATGGTCACGCCACAATCCCTTCTCCTCCATTCTCCTCTTGGGATTGAGCACACACACACACGCCCAGCGTGAGTTTTAAGCCACCGGGTCTGGGACGTGAACCACGGTCGACTACGTGGGAGTCCAGCAACATAGCCATTACGCTAACTGCTGGTCCCAGATCTTTTATCTATTTTGAGTTGATTTTTGTTAATGGTGGAAGATGGGGATCCAGTTTCATCTTTCTGCAGGTGGATACACAGTTTTTCCAGTACCATTTGCTAATGAGGTTTTCCTTTTCCCACTGAATTGACCAGTATCCTTTGTCAAAAATCAGTTAGCTGTAAGTATTGGGGTTTATTTCTGGGGTCTCTATTATAATCATTGGTCCACCTGTCTGTTTTTGTGCCAGACCATGCTGTTTTAATTATCATAGCTTTATAGTGTATTTTAGAATCAGGGAGTGAGATGCCACCCACTCCACTCTTCTTGAGCAGGATTGCTTTGGCAATACTAGGTCTCTTTTTATTCCAGACACAATCTATGATTGTCTTTTCTAGATCTGTGAAGAATGTCTCTGGTATTTTGGTTGGAATTGCTTTAAATATGTGAATTAATTTGGGTAGAATTGTCATTTTGATTATATTAGTTCTTCTAATCCAGGAACATGGGATGTCCTTCCCCTTTTTTGTGTCATGTTCAATGTCTTTTTAAAGATTTTCATAGTTTTCTTTGTAAAGGCCTTTGACTACATTAGTTAGGTTTATCCCTAGGTATCTTATACATATCGTGGCTATGGTGAAAGAAATTCCTTTGTTCAGATCTACCTCATTCAAATTGCTGTTTGTATATAGAAATGTTATAGATTTTTGGATGTTGATTTTATATCTGGACACTTTACTGTACTCATTTATTACTTCGGGAAGTATTTTCATGGAAACCTTTGTGTCTTCCTTACAGAATATTTTTAAAGGCATTATTTTCTTTGTACCATTTATACAACAACCAAGTGTATATATGAAAAGTGAAAAGATCAACTTTAGTATAATTAATGTCCCAGTCACTGGTGAACATCTGCTTTAATTAATATTTATTGTAACTAAGTAAATATGTGTTTTTTCTCATAGGTAACCAACAGGTAAATAGGTATTCCCTTGACAGAATTCAGCACCTCTGTCTATTATATTTAGATAATTAATGAATAGAACAACTTAAGAGTCCCATTCTCAGTTTGACACCAGTGATGTCTGAATGAATGCAGTTTTATGCCAATGAATAATTCTGTGTATTTCTAAATTAGCACTGCACAAGCAGTAATTCATGGACCTCTGGATAAAGAGTCACAATGATGTCTAGTGTTCCTTTTCAGAATCATCTCTCCTGACATGGAAGAAAAGTGGAGGCAGGTTTGCCCTTGCAGAAATTTCCTTCAACAGTAGAACAAGAGGGTAAGTTGACACCAGGGTATGGTAGGTTGCTGCAAAAGTCATGACATATTTTGAAACAGAAAAAACATGACATAGCAATCAAATACTGCCTTTTGTAAAAGAAAGGAGAGGTACTAGAAATATAAGCTTCACTTTAAGTAACAATGACTTTCTTAGGGTATCATCGTAGGGCATTTCAAAGGATGCTATACACATCCTTGCCCTAAAAACTTTTATGGGAATCATTTGACATAATTTTAAATGGTTAATTTTTTTTTTTTATAAAAGGCACAAAACCCAGTAGTTTCATCATTCTCTTCTTATACTGTTGGATTCCACTTTCTTAGCCTAGAATTAGCTGTACTCTTGCTCAATAAAAGATGTTGTTTTGTGGCATTACTCATTTTTTCTTTTTCCCTAGAGAATTAAACAGCATCTTCTCAGACCTGAGTCACCTACCCGAACTTTCTCATGGAAAGGAGAACTAAACTCATTGAATGGTAGATACCATGTGCCAAGCAATGTAGTAAATGCTTTATCTGCTTATCTAATTTACGTCTCACAACCGCCCAGGTAGGCAAGTATCTGTTTTATAGATGACCAAAATTAATATTCAGGAAGTCAAAGCCCTTGGCTCAGAGCACACTTGCTGGTAAATGATAAAACTGGCCTGACCTGGCCAACCCTGAAGACTCATAACCTATGTAATCTATAATCTACTATAAACCTCACCCGGTAAAGGACCATTTCCTGTAAGAAATGACTACCATCCATTTTCCTTATCATTTAAGCAAGTACTTTCTTCTTCTTTGAAATAATGCCTCACTTACTATCTAAGTTTTTGAAGAAAAATGAAGACAAGAAAATATCAGAGAATACATTGCCCTTCCAACACCCTGCTTGGCATCCATCCCCTGCCACAGAGGGCCTCTGTCCCCATAAGTCACCCATATGGGAGAAATAACCAAGAAAGAGGCAAGGACTGGGCCTTACTGGTGAAGACACCAGGAAGCTGTACCTGACTTAACATCTCACGTTGACCACCCATTAGCAGATGGCACCCAGGAACAAAGCCTGACACAACACAGGACATGGACTAATATGCTGGTTAGCCTTTCTTGCCCAACTGTGAAGGCAGGGAAGAGGTCTCACTTTCTTTAAATCTCATTCTACTTCTTTAAACAAAGGTTTATTTTCTGTGTTCCTCCCCCTTTTCACCCTGCCAGTTGTGCCCCAGACAGTCCTAAGAATCCCGAAGACTAAATCTTGTTCTCTGAAAAGTAGATTGAATGCTCAGCTTTTGAAAAGCACATCTGAGAGATGACTGCTTTGTGAGAATGAGATTCCAACCCCAATTGCTAGAACACAAGAATGTCAGAGCATCTTAAGGCTAGGTATTTTTATATGTTAACCACAAAAAAAGGGGGAGTAATACTTGTTTCAACATCAGAAACAATCTTTTCTTTAATTCCACTACCAAGCTTGATAAAACCAAAGCCATGTCACCAAATGAATTTATAAAATATAGACTAATGAAAAGAAACTGTAAAAGAAAGAAATCAAGCTCTGGAAACAAAACTTGTCACACCACAAATAAAGGTCCCTTCCCAGCAATGCTACATAGCCCATCTCAAGAAATACATTTGTCTTACAATTTCTTACATACCTCCCCAACTTACTTTGTATTCTTGAATAAATATGTTATTGACATCATTAATACATGTTAACTCTTACCTTTCTGTGAGTAACAAAATGGTGGTTAGAAGTTTTTTCCTTCCATTCGATTGTCAAGGCTCTCACTGTGACTTGAGTACGTCGCCGAGGGCACTCCCTCTGCACTGCTCTGCCTCCCAGTCTCTCCCTTCACCCTCAGTCAAACATTAACCACTAACATTTTTTATTGTCTTTGGGAACTACCAAGTATCATAAAAGGTATTATTATAGTCACTCCAGGAAAAAAGTGAGTTTATAGCTAATGAAGTTTTTTAGTTTTGGGGGGGTTTTATTGAGGGAATTTTTGCTATAGGGTGTGTGCCCTTGCCAGAGAGACAGAGAGAGACAGAAAGTAAGAAATCACCCCCCCCAGTGGGGGATGGCCACCCCGCAATCCCTTCTCCTCCATTCTCCTCTCGGCATCTAGAGCATGCATGCACACGTACCTGGCGTGAGTTTAAGCCATTGGGTCCGGGAATTGAACTGCAGTCGACTACATGGGAGTCCAGCAACATAGCAATTACGCCAAGTGCTGGTCCCTGTAGCTAATGAAGTGTAATCCATGTCTAATATATCTTGACACAGGTTGCTGAGTTTTTGTGTGTTTTTTTCTTTGTTTGTTTTGTTTTGTTTTAAATGTAGACAAGAAAACTGAAAGAAAAGGTGTTGGTCTCATAGTCTAGTGGTTAAGGGAGCTGGATCCCACACAGCTGACTACAGTTCAAGTCCTGGACCTGGCAACTTGAAGATCAAATGCAGGTGCATGTGCTGTGTGTCCAAAATCCTGAGAGGGAGACAGAGGAAAAGGGATTATGGATGGCCATTCCTTCTGAGGAGTGATTTCTTACTTTCCCTCTCTCTGTATCTCTCTCTGGCAAGCACATGTGCCCTATCGCACACATACATGGGTGCATGTATGTGCATCTCCCAAATCCTGACAGGATAGAGATATGGAAGAAAAAGGATTGTGGCATGATCACAGCCCACTGGGGAGTACTTTCTCTCCCTCTCTGTCTCCCTCTCTAGCAAGCATATGTACCCTTAGCCAATTAAAAAAAAAGCTGGAAGATAAGGAAAAGTTAGAGTGGAAAACTATTTTGGGAATCCAGCTCTCTCTCAAATATGAGCTCCACAACATCAAAGACAGGGTTTTGTTCATATTTTGCACCCCGACAACTTAGCATAGTGTCTGCATAGGAGACCCAGTGACAAATATTTGCATAAGCTTCATCTTAAACACAAGACAGAGAGCACAGGGTGCCAAGTCTGAGCAGTGATGCAATTCATTGATAACTGGCCCCGAGAAACATCATAAATGACTCAGAAGGCCTGAACAAAGACACAACCTGGCAGCACCTGCTTCTGAAATTCGAAGGTCCTCTTCAGAGTCTGCATCTAGTAACCAATATAGTAAGCTTTCCTCAAAACACAAACCAAGTTATTTTCTTTCCCCTACAATATTAGAGAGTGGGGCAAGTTATTTTTTCCACTCAAAACATGGTTTCCAGACTAGCCAGTGTTGTGGTGTTTAAGGCAACTAACTGAATCTTACATGACTGGTAGTGTGGTTCAAGTCCCAGACCCAGAGGCTTCATAAACATGCCAGGTGCATGTACATGAATGCTCAAAATCCCAGAGAAGAGAGGTCAATGAGAAGGGTGCTCCCCTCTCTCTCTTTCTCTCTCTCTCTCCCCCTCCCTCCCTCTCTTAGTCTCTCTGGTGAGCGGC
Source organism: Tupaia belangeri chinensis (assembly GCF_000334495.1). NCBI lineage: Eukaryota > Metazoa > Chordata > Mammalia > Scandentia > Tupaiidae > Tupaia > Tupaia belangeri. The sequence goes on from NW_006198305.1 coordinate 981,279, forward strand.
ATATGCTCTCTGTCAAAACTGAAAAAACAGTTATTGTGGTTTCTGATTAACCAAGAAAAGCCAATACTTACAGATCTCTTAAGTTCAAGATCTCTTTTAGACTGATTCTTGATTGCCACACTTCATTCTGGAAATCATACTGAAGATGAGAATCAATGTCATTTTCATGTCAAGTGCATCAATTTTGCCCTATTTCTGTGGACTCTCTGATGACCATTTCTGGGTATCTAAGCTGAGCTGTTTTCCACTCATCTCAAACTGTGCATCTAACACAGTGAAAGCATGTGCGCCCAGCCACTCTCTCACCGGGCTCTCTCCTACCCAGATGACGTGAGAAATCATTCTGAGTGCTCACAGCCACTGGTGAAAATAGACCTCATTTCTCTTGGAAACCCTGAAATTGAACTATCTGGTCACACGCTAGTGGTTAGCATCCCTTGGTAGGACAGCAGGCCAGCAGGGGCCCTTCTTCCTTTGTCACATAGCCAACACCACAATGTTTAGGGAACTGAGTTAGTGAGGCTAACCACTTCTCAAATTCTTAATACCTCTGCTCTCCCAGTAGCTCAATAAAATGACCTTATTCTACAAAATCAAATCACTTCCATTTGCTATTTCACTTTCTAGAATCAATGCCAAGTATCTCATCATATGGCATTGCTATGAAAGAAGTGTTGTTCTTCAAAAATGTTTTAATAGTATACTAAAAAGTGGTTGTTGGGACTAGAAGTTAGCGTAATGGCTATGTCACTGAACTCCCATGTAGTCAACCTGGACCCGGTGGCTTAAATTCATGCCGGGCACGTGTGCGTGCATGCCCAAGATCCCAAGAGGAGAATGGAGGAGAAGAGACTGCAGTGTGGCCATCCCCCATGGGGGGTGATTTCTCACTTTCTGTCTCTCTGTCTCTCTCTGTATTTCTGGCAAGCGCATGTGCCCTATAGCAAAAACCTCTCCAAAAAAAGAAAAAAAAATATTTTCAAAAAGTGGTTGTTTGTTTTTAATCTGCTAGGGGGCCTATGTGCTCATCAGAGGAGGTGGGGAACATACACCCCAATGGAGCATGGTCACACTGCAATCCCTCCCTCCTGCTTCATTTCCCCATCCTGTTGGGATTTGGGGCACACATGCATACACACACACACACACACCCAGCATGTTCTTCAGGCTACTGGGGCCAGGACTTGAACCATGGTCAGCCCTGTGGTATCCAATTCCCTTAACCACGCGACTGCTGGGTCAGCCCTAAAAAGTACTTTATGTCTGTAAGTTTTTAAAAAGAGAAAGTGCATATGTGTATCATTTTTAGTTATTGTCTTACAGCAACATTACGCAATCATGTTCATAGCACATTAGAGTTTCAGTGTAAAAATAAGTTTTCTCATTTAATATTTATATGCCTATGAAGTAATTTCAGCTTATAGATAGAAAACAGAGGCACAGAGACATTTTACCTCTTGCCCAAGTTGCACAGCCTGCCACTAAAGAACTGGGACTCCATCCATTCCTGGTCTATCTGCTTCAGAGCCCAACCTATTAGCTACAACTGTACAACTTGCCCAATTATTTTCCCTCCAGCTCCATGTGAGCAATAAAATATTCATAGGAAGAAATCCCTGTATGTGAGCCCATTCTGGTAGGGAGATGACCGAGTTCCTGCATCGGATTTCTCTGTATATTTTATGATACCTCTAGCTTCTAACTCAGAGAATCAGGTGAATTAATTCTGAATAGGCCAACATCACCCATGAGAGAAATTGACAGGTGACTGCAACTCTGAATCATAGAAACCTTTTCTGTAGTCCCTGGGAAAACAAGTTTATATAGTTTTGAGAGCTATTTGTACAACAGTTATGTCCTTTTTACATTCTTCCTTATCAAATCCAAAGAAGATCATGCATGCTTCAGAATGAACACCATTGCATTTTAGGAACCCATTTTCATGTGAAAGTGAGACATTTCTAGTCAACCGACTAATATTGATCAGTAATAACAATAAGAAGAATAAGGAAAATGTAACTGATAAATATTACTGACTCAATTTTTCAGAGCAAAGGAGAGGTGACTTACATGACAGAAACAAGTGAACAATAAAAAGGACTTGAGTAGAAACCAGGTGGTGGTGCAGTGGGAATGCACCTGGACACACATGGGAAGGGCCTGGGTTTGCATCCTGGAACCTCTCTGAGCACCTCTCTGGGCATTAGCACGCATCTTTGAACAGGTCAACTGAAACTAGGGGAGAATTACGGTGAAGATGCTAGTGTGCCCCTCCATCTCTCCCTCTCTCTACACACCCTTCTCTCATTCTCTGTCAGGAGAAATAAAACTGGAGACTGGAAAACATAAAAGTATTGAAAACTGTGATGGACACTATAGACAAAGTAGAAAGAGAATATGGGAGGGGAAGGAGCGTAGGAAAGGAAATGGGGGGGGAATGGAGAGGTAAAACACTTGTAGGATACAGATAAGGTTTATTATCTGTTGATGAGGATGTGTATAATAGTCTCAACTGGGCTGGACCAAAGTGTAAATTATGCTGGGTAAAGCATCTTCACAATCTAAATGATGTATAGTGATTTAATGTACGAATAATAAAATAAATAAGAATAAAAACCAAAAATATATAAAAAAAAGAAAGAGAACATTTTTTTAAAAAGGACTTGGACTGATAGTGTAATGGTACATTGCTGGACTCCCATGTAGTCGATCATGGTTTGAGTGTCAGACACAGTGACTTTAAATTCACACTGGGTGCATGTGCATGCATGCCCAAAATCCCTAGAGGAGAATGGAGGAGAAGGGATTGTGGCACAGTCATAAAGCCCTGGGCAGTAATATCTCGCTTTCTGCCTCGTTGTCTCTCTGGTGAGCTCAGCTCACACAGTCAATAGCGAAAATCTCTCTCAAAAAAAAAAAAAAAAAAAAAGACTTGGGCAAGTGCTTTTGACTAACAGCTTCATGAAATTGGAAACATTTCAGTACTTTTGTCTATGTTTGAACCATCCCTCAAATATCAGTCCTAGAGAATATAGAAGTAATTGATTTATAGACAATGCTAGTTAGAAAATAACAAAGTCTGGATAACCCCCTAGAGAGATATTTTATGAAAATTTGGAGTTATTCTTAAAATTCAAAGAATGCTACATTTCTAATATTTGTATTCTTTCCAATTTTAAATGGAATCTAATCATTTTTATGTACTTGCATTTTCATGTTTTACATATATTTATATGTGTTACATATATATTTTGAGAACATTTTGTCCTTAGTATAACAAAGACACTAGCCTCACCTTAAAAAAGTGCGTAACAATATTTTTAAATTACTTTATATCTGTCTCATTTTTAACTTACTGATGGCAGAAGCTTTGTCTTCCATTAGCACTCAATAAATACATTTTTGTATTAAATACTTTCAGTTATTTAATTCAGTAATTCCAATAGTCAGGATTACCCACAGGCTCAACCAAGGCTGCTGAAAAGCCAGACAAGTGAATGATTCTACATGATTTTATCCACGTTTATAAAGTAGAATAAGGTAAAACTAGTTTTCTGCTAGTCAGTATTTAGGCTGAGGTCAATGTGTGCTGGCCAGGGCAGAGCCTGTTTTCTGATCAGTTAAGCAAAACCACTCCCATTTTCATGTTGCTATTATATTTGTTTCTGAGTTTGTTTGGGTTTAGATCTTTTTTGTTTAGAGTTTTTTGGGTTTTTTATGGTTGGCTGTAGGGTGCATGCACTCACTGAGAGAGACACACAGAATGAGAGGGGAAGTGAGAAGTCATCCCTGAAAGGATGGCCACGCCACAGTCCATTCTCCTCCAGTCTCCTCTCAGGATTTGGGGCATGCGTGCACACATGCCCAGTGTGTTTTTCAACCTGCCAGGTCCAGGACTAGGACTACACAGTCACCCATGTTAGATCCAGCTGTCTGAACCTCTACAGCACAGCTGGCCCTGGAGTGGAGTTTTATTTATTTATTTGTTTAGTACCTTTTATTGTTATTATTATTCTTTTTTTTTTTCTTTTTGGCAATTTTTCAAATCAGAACACTTTAGAGAATTATGACAGGATTTAAAATGTAGGTAACAAAATTAATCACTAGATCCAAGTAAGAAAGATTGAGTCATATGTAATGCTGTTGCAAAATCTTGATAGCCACCCTGTGCTCTTCCTAAAAATATTCAACAAAGAGCTTAAGGCTATTACAAAAACTTTACCACTATCTGCTTTGACAGGAGTGGACTCAGTTCTCAGTTGCTTACTTCAGAAATATTTTGACTCCAGTAACTGAGAGCCTTCAGCTGCCACCAATCACCTGTGCCATAAGCTTCCGGTGGATGGAATTGTTCCTAAGTATTCACACCACAGCTGCCCACTGAACAAATGCTTCCAGGGCTTTCCAAACCTGGTGAGTTTATTAAAGCTGAGTTTTACCACACGGGAAGGTTCTAGGTTTGTGTCTGGAGACCTCCCTGAATGTACTGGGCATTCACGTGCCAGGGCTGGTTAAAGCCAGGATAGATCATGGAGTCATGATCCTGTTGGTGATGTGTGTTTCTTTCTCTGTGTGTGTCTCTCTCTTTCTCATGGAAGAAATGAATAAGTAAACTTAAAAAAAGACAGAAAGAAAAGAAAAACTGGGTTTTGCACTGTGAAATCCTGGCTCAGTGGTTCTAGAGTACTCCTAGGAATTGATATTTTTAAAGCATTCTGGGTTCCTGAGGCAGGAACATGAGACAGTCCATGATGACATGGACTTTTCCATGAGAAACATTAACTTAGGGACTCTGTGTGTATTTACTAGTAAATATTCTGCAGCAAGGCCTGTACGTAAATGAGATTGACTTGTTCCCCACCAAGTAGGATCCACTTCTGCAGAAATGTCTCAGATGATGATGGAGCTGGTCTGATATTGAACATGCAGCCTGAATCTGGTGGACACGAACATGCTCATCTTCCCTCAGACATGTTTTCTCACAGTCAGCTGAACTTGTTAACCTTGAAATTCCAAGAAATGACAATAATCTTATTGGTCTTCTCTCATCAGATTTTAACAAACAAGCCTTTGCTCACATCCACGTCACTGCTCAGATCACTGCATTCAGATTATACCTCAACTCAGTCAAAGCTGCATTCACTAAGGCAACACCCGCTCCTGACAACCAGGACACTGTCCCCTCCTGGTTTTCCTTCTGCCTCTCCAGTCACCCCTGCAGGCCCATTCATATGTTTACCAGATCCCTCAGGCCCAAACCCAAGTTTTCTTGCCTTGTCACTCACTGTCCCCATCGATATGCCAAATTCTCAAGTCTCTTAACCCAGATCTCTCCTCTGGTCTGGGATCCAGTCCTTCACATCCAACTACCTATTGCATAGTTCTACCAACACATTTCATAGGCACCATGAACTCCACCTACCTGAAATTAACCTCTATTAATTCCTCAAAAACATGTTTTTTCTGGTATACCACCCCTTTGTCTTATCCCTGGCTGGGGATAAGATGACTTTCTGCTTAACCAGAAAGTATGCTATGACTGACTAGAAATTCTTGTCACAGTACAGATAGGAGACTGACACGTATGTGCCCGGTAAGACTCTGTGACTTGGACTCTAGGGGCTCAGTAATAGTGCTTTTTCTTCATTGCCTCTGAGTCTCTCACTAGACACCAAAACACTGGGGTTATCTCTGGAAATTTTGCCCTTAAAAAGTGTTTCCTGGGGAATAATGATTTCTTTCAACACATGGTGAAATGAATATCCACCTGCAAAAGAATAAAATTGCACCCTTTCCTTCTATTTATAAAAATTAGCTAAGATAGACCAAAGCCATAAGTATAAGAGCTAAACCTACAAAACTCTTAGAAAGAAGCAGGGGTAGATCATCATGACCTTGGATCTGGAAATGGTTTCTAATATATGACATCAAAAGCACGAACAATAAAGTAAAAAAATGGGGGGCTCTATCAAGATAAGAATTTGGTGGGGGGGAGGTTTTAGCCATAGGGAACTTACACTCGCTAGAAAGACAAAAACAGAAAGCGAGAAATCACCCCCCCGGGGGGATGGCCACGGCACAATCCCTTCTCCATTCTCCTCTCAGGATCTTGGGCATGCACGCACACGCGCCCAGCATGAGATTAAGCCACCAGGTCCAGGACCCTAACCACGGTCATCTACATAGCAGTCTAGCAACATAGCCATTACACCAACTGCTGGCCCCTCAAGGTAAGAATTTCTGTGCTTCAAAGAACCCTCTTAAGAAAGTAATAAGATAACTGATGTTTTGGGTTTTCTTAAATTGTTTTATTTATTGTCCTTTAATATATTAGTTTTTACTAAATATACCTATTATGTGATATATTTTATGTTTTACTTTTTTAAATGTGAATAAGAATATTTCAGTACAAAACTATCTTTGCTCTGAGGAATGAAGGAAAAACAACAACAACAAAGCGACCACAAAGGCCTATCAATTCCTCTAATGTTTCAGTTCAGGCAGTTGAAACCCTAGTTAAAACACTTGACCTCACTGCCCGCCCAAAAGGGAAGCCTATTTTCTTTCTACGTGACTAAACCTAGTAACTCAAGAGACAAAGAAAACAAATTTCCCTCCCTTTGGTCATCCTGCTCATTAAGCCTAGTCCCAAGAACAATTCAGGAGAAATTGTGGAAAAGCTGTATCATCTTAAAACTGGAATTGTCTAGTTGCTATATAAGGAAACAAAAGAAATTGAAATCTCACATCTGTGATCCAATTCCCCTGCCTAAGGTGGTCTGCTGGTGCAGGCCAGAGCCGAGGAAGAAAGGAGGGTAGAGGGTCTCCAGGACTATCAGCAAATGCTCTGTCAACCCCAGATCCTTAATACCAGGTGAGGGAGGAGGCCTGGCAAAGTGCACTTAATTATACCACTCAGCTCACCGGCTCCTGGGTTAAACCTGGGTAAATTGACCAGCTTCTCAAAAAAAAAAAAAAAAAAAATTTTTTTCTTCTTTCTTCCCAGTTCTACTCCTCTAAGCATGAGAAACAAAGATAATCACCTAGAACCAAGATTCTATTCAATCAGATTTACAAAACAGGTGGCTATACCTTTCCTAAATTACCGCCTTATACAAGAGAAAGCCAATTATAGTTAACATCACAAGATCTGGCTGAAAGTTAACGAAACTTTACCACCCTTTTCTATCCCTTAAGAAAGTTTCTTCTATACAAATAAAAAGTTTTTAGTACATGTGTTCTCAGCTCTGACTACATACACTCAAAGATTTTTATTTGACTAGTCTTTGATGACACTATATAAAAATTGTTTTAAAATTCCCTTTGGAGGCCAGCCTGTATCCTAGTGGTTAAGACAGCTGAATCCTACAAACACAACACTGGGGTTCAAGTTTAAGACCTGGCAGCTTGGAAAACCATACTGAGTGTGTGTGCACGCATGTTCAATATCCCAAAAGAGAAGTGTAAGAGAAGGATTGAAGCATGACATCCTCCCTGCAAGGAGGAGAGGGATGCTGACAGAGGTGCTTTCTCACTTTCTATCTCTCTCACTTGGTTTCTCTCTGGTGAGTGCATGCATCCTCTGGAAAATTTTTTAAATAAAATAAAATTCCCCTTGCTTCCAACGTGCAGCCAAGGTTGAGAACTACTAATTTTATGTTGACCCTCTACCAGGCATTTTTATTATTGTTCTTCTACATTATCTCATTTAATCTTCACAATAATACTGGGAGGTAGTTGTTGTTATTATTACAATTTGAGTATCTCTTATCCAAAATGCTCATGACCAGAGGTGTTTCAGATATTGAATTGTTTTTCCAGATTTTGGAATATTTGTTTATATATAATGAAATATCTTGGAAATGGGACTCAAATCTAAACACAGAATTCATTTATGTTTACTATCCACTTTATACACATAGCCTGAAGATAATTTTATACAATATTTTTGTATTGTACACCTTAACTGCAACCTTACATGAAGTCAGGTGTGGAATTTTCCATTTGTGGCATCATGTCAATGCTCAAAAAGTTTCAGATTTCGGGGCATATCAGAATTTAGAGTTTTGGATTAAGAATGCTCAACCTGAACTTGAGAAATAAAGAGACTGAGGGACAAAGAAGATTAAAAATAGATGTTCTAAGGTTTGAATTCAAGTCTGACTCTTTAAAATAATAATAGAGGTGTCCAACGGCTACGCTTTGCTGAGCTTCAGTAATGTTGAACACAGCTCCTGTACAACTCTACTCACCAACCAGGAACAGCAAGCAGGGCAGTCCAAGTCCAGCAAGCAGATTGATCAGCTCACAGATCCACAGCCAAAACATCAATACTTGCATCACAACAACATGCTTCCCATCTCTCCCTTACACTCGATCTTTCCTGCGAGTTATAGCATTGCGATTTTTTCCCCACCTGAGAAACCTGCTCACGTGGTATTTTCATTAACTGATAACACCAACCACTTTATCCAGAAAAGCGTTTCTCCCTAGACCTTCTCTCTTGCTGATAACCTTTTATATTTCACCCTGACCTTCCTGGTCAGGAAGCAATACCACCACCTGATCAACTCCCATCAGTGGCTCTCTTTCAGGTGGTTAGGAGGGGGAAGTTTATTCTCTCCTACAGCTAATACGGAAGTGGTTGGCTTTACTGCAGCTCAGCTCAGTTCAACCAAGCCAGGTCAAGATAACCAATATGAGGGGAACTTCACAGAAAAAGCAGAATTAAAGTATGAATGTATTTCAGTGGAAAAAAAAATGAAATAAACCTCTGATTGTGTTGGCCCTCTAGGTATAGCTTTACGGCTGTAAGCTCCCCTCCCCCACCCCTGCCAGGGACTCTCCTTCCAGACCCCAGTGCTAGACAGGACAGAAAGTATCCAGGCCAGTCCACCTCTGACTGTGTTGGCCCTCTGAGTGCAGCTCCATGGCTGTGAGGGCCCCCTAGCCAGGGACTCCCCTTCCAGACCCCAGTGTAGCCAAGTAGGCAAGTTTCACTGTCCCTCTTACTCTTCTCTGTCTCATAACTTTTTTTCTTTTTTCTCTTTAAAAAATAAATAAATAAAAATAAAAATAAACCATTTTTCTGCCCCGTTTGTTCCTTTCTCTCTTGTTAATTTGTCTCATCTCCCCTCAACTAGGACAGAAAGCATCCAGGTCAGTCCACCTCTGACCGCATTATCCTTTCATGTGGTTTTCTATTTTTAACCCAATTTCATTATCTACCACATGATTTCTGGTTTTTTCTCCTCTTCTTGTTCTAGTTCTTTCCTTCCCTTTTCTTTGCTTTTTCTTTCTATTTTTATATTTTACATTCTTTTCCTTTACTTCCCTGTTTTACTGCTCAACCCTTACCCACTTCCTAGAGAAGACTAAGTGCATAGTAGCTAAACATCTGAATATTGTGAATTTTAGATGATACCATGAAATGCCCAAACATCCAGATTATTGGTATCCCAGAAGATGAAGAAATCAATAAGGGCATTGATAATCTATTTCACATAATTCTGGAAGAAAACCTTCCAAATCTAGAGAGGCACTCAAATATCCAGACCCAAGAAACACAAAGAACTCCAAGTAGAATCAATCCAAGAAGATCCTCTCCACAGCACATCAAAGCTAGATTGGCCAAAACCACAGACGAAGACAAGACACTAAGATTGGCAAGAGAGAAACATCAAGTCACTTGCAAAGGTTATCCCATCAGTCTAACACTGGACCTCTCATCAGATACAATGCAAGCAAGGAAAGAATGGGGAAATATATTCAGTGTCAAATGAAAAACAATTTCAACCAAAAATACTAGACCTGGCAAGACTATCCTTCATATTGGGAAAAAAAGATAAAAATGTTCTCAGATAAACAAACCTAAAAGAATTTACCTTCCAGACCAGCTCTCCAAGAAATTCTGAAAGGAATACTATACCAAGAAAACTACAGATAGACAGACAGACAGCAATAAGAGAACAAAAAACAACAGAGTATATGGCCCACTTAATGGTAAGTACAAGTCTGGAAATACTGATAGTAACATTGAATGTTAATGGACTAAATTCCAATCAAGAGACACAGACTGGCTGAATGGATTAAAAATCAGAAACCCTCCAGATGGTTTTCTGCCTACGAGAAAGTCATCTCATGGTTAAAGACATACACATACTAAATGCGAAAGGCTGGAAAAAGGTATTCCATGCAAATGGAAACCAAATACAAGTGGGAGTTGCTATACTGATTTTGGACAAAATAGGCTTTAAGATAAAAATCATAAGAAGAGCTAAAGAAGGGCATTATATAGTAGTAAAAGGATTAATTCACCAAGAAGATGTAACACTTATAAATATCTATGCACCCAACTCAGGAGCACCCAAATATGTAAAGGAAAGACTGGTAGATCTAAAAGGAGAAATAGACTATAACATAATAATTGGAGATCTCAACACCCCACTGTCTCCTTTAGACAGGTCAATGAGACAAAAAATAAGAAAAGAGATTCTGGACCTAAATTATACCATAATTAGATGGACTTGATAGACATCTATAGAACTTTCCACCCCCACAAAAAGCACAAAATATACATTTTTCTCAGCCCCACATGGTACTTTCTCAAAGACTGACCACATGATAGGGCACAAAACCAGCATTTATAGATTCAAAGACATAGAAACTATATCCAGCATCTTTTCTGATGATGATGGAATTAAACTTGATATTAATCTCAGGAAAAACCCTCAAAAATAAACAAATACAAATACACAGAAACTAAATAACCTACTTCTGAATGACTTCATGACTACTGAAGAGATTAAAACTGAAATCAAAAGATTCATGGAAACAAATGACAATGAGAACACAAGTTTCCATAATTTATAAGACACTGCAAAAGCGGTCATCAGAGGGAAGTTCATAGCAATTAGTGCACACAAGAAAAAGGTGGAAAGGTGGCAAAAGGACAACCTAACGTCATGCCTCAGGGAATTGGAAAAACAACAACAGAAAAATCCCAAAAATTCCAGGAGAAAAGAAATGATAAAGATTCAAGCAGAAATAAATGAAATTGAAAATAAACTATTCAGAAAATAAATCATTGTATATCTTTTTTTCTTACAGATTTTTTTATTTTAATATTTACATAATAAAAATAATCTTAATCACTAAGTTCTTCTTCACTGAAATATGTGCTTTTCTTTATCCTGGGGCGTCTTGAATTATCTGATATTGAGGGACCACCTGAACTGGGTTTCCATTTTTTTTGTTCTTCAATTTTGGCTTGCTGGAATGCTATGGCCTGACTGAGGCTGTCCAGAGCAAGATCTTCCCCTTCATCTTCACTTTCTTGTATCCCCTCAATTTCTACTTCTGGCTCAGGAATTTTCTTTTTTTTCTTTTTTTCTTTCTTCTTTGGAGGTTCACGTTCTCCAAGCATATTTTTAGGACAGGCATAACTCAAGTGTCCACTTTCCCCACATTCATAACACTTAGATTTATCAAAGTAATTCCGCCTTCGGATGAACTCGGCTGCTCTTCCATTGTCGATAGCAATGCTTGCTTTAATCACTCTACCAAATAACTGTTTGTTGTTTATTGCCTTGGTGCAGTTTTGTGCAGAGTCTTTATCCAAAAACAATATAAATGCAACCCCTTTACTCTTCCTGGTATCTTTATCTTTCATTATAGTAACCTTTACAACTTTGCCGTACTTGGAAAATATCTGGTTTAAGTCATTGTTTGTCAGGGAAAAGGGCAAGTTGAATACATACACAGTACTCTTACTAGGAGCCAATCCACCACTCGTATCTTCAGGAGACACAGGATGCTAAACGAGCGGAGTCCTCAGCTCAGCTGCGGGATCTTCCTCGCTCCTCGCGGCGGCGGCCTTGGCATCACGGGTCGCGACAAGCCAGGCGCCCAAATGAAAAGCATAAGCAAGCATTGCCTCTTCCCAGCTCTCGTTAGACACGGCCCCAATCATTGTATATCTTTACAGCATACAAAATGATTTTTCCAGAATGAGTACACTCTACACTGCACATTAGTCCAAACATATTACCATTCACATTATCCCCATAAGATAATTTTTCTTTTTTTGTGTATCTGTTAAATGTTTTGCTTCTTTTTTCCCCTTGATTTCCTCCCTCCCACTCCGCCCTTTGTCCACTCTCCTCCCACACTGTCTCTAGTATCCACAGCTGCTCTCCATACTTTTATACCTTGCAAAGATTCACAGCCAAAACATCAAAAGATTGCAAGGTTGGGACCAGCAGTTTGCATAATGGCTATGTCATTGGACTCCCATGTAGTTAACCGCGGTTTGAGTCTCAGACCTGGTGGCTTGAACTCACACTGGGAATGTGTGTGTGCATACCCAAGATCTCGAGAGGAGAATGGAGGAGAAGGGATTGTGGCATGGCCATCCTCCCAGGGGGTGATTTCTTGCTTCCTGTCTCTCTGTCTCTCTCTGTCTTTCTGGCAAGCACACACGCCCTATAGCGAAAACTCTCCAAAAAAAAAAAAAAGATTGCAAGGTATAAAAGCATAGTTTTCTTTAGGGCACTATGTTTAAGGTCACAGTTTTTGGAGACTGACGAATTGATCTCTGAATCCCAGTTTCAGTGCTATTCTTTGGTCTCTATGCTTATCAACAACAAAGACTTAGAAGGCTTAGCCTAAACTCTTGATAACACACCCACTCCTCTGTTCATGCTCCTAACTGCAATGGCCCAATCAAGGGGATTAAAAACTAAGGTGGACAGCAGATGATGTAGTGGTTAAGGCACTGGACTCCCATGTGGTCTACTACACTTTGAGTCCTGGACCCAGAGGCTTGAAACTACACCAGACATGGTGTGCATGGGTGCCCAAAATCCAGAGAGGAGAATGAAGGAGAAGGGATTGTGGCATGGACATCCACCCAAGGGGTGATTTCTCACTTTCTGTCTCTCTGCATCTTTGTCTCTTAAGTGAGTGCACTTTCCTTATAGCAAAAATCTCCACAAAACCAAAAGAGAAAAACAAAGGTGGATTAGGTCTTAATAGGAAGATCTCAGCCCTGTTTGTCTAATAATGGTACCAAGTTGTTTAAATATATATTAAGGATGGAAAGACAAGATTCCAACACTTTCCATAAATCACTTTTCTGAAGAAACTTTCAGCTCAATTCACCCTGCATTCAGGATATTTTCCCATTCATCTTCCACACTCAAACTACAACCAGACAGCAGTTAGCCTTGTCTATCATCAGCCTGCACAAACAGGAGGCTGATCACCCTATCTCTTGGTATTACAAAGGCTGTGAGGAAGCTAAAATTAAAACCTGGTGTCTTTAACATACCAAACCAAATACAAAGGAAGCCACATAAAGTTAAGTTCAAACCCTCGTAAAGTTTCTATTTTACAAAATAAAATACCACAAACATTAGTGAGAGACCATGAGATGAACCATTAGACATCACAGTGGACATAGTTTGGACATACATACTTTTTCTCACCAAACGGCTTCTGGAAGCATCATGGGAACTCTGATTACTGTTGGTCGTTACTAGATAGTTGCCCTGACTTTATAACCCAGCAGCCATATATTCATATTTTCTGAAACCTAAAAAAAAAAGAATTTTATACAGTTTTTAAAGATAGCCCATCTGGTTGCTCCAGGAGTTAATAAGGGACCCACAAATTATTTTGACACCAGAAGTGTTCACTACTAGATGTGTATGTGTGTGTGTGTGGGGGGGAGTTTTCCATTTTTGCTTTTCTCTTTGCTTAGAGAATTAAAGAACTATTAATTCTTCAATGACTTATATTTAGCATATGTCTACTCTGTCAGGCACTGGGCAAGGTACTTGGCTTGTTACCTCTAATGTGCATCAATCTGAAGACAGGTCACAATCTCCAATGCTCTTTTACAGTGGAGGAAACTGAGACTCAGAGAATCCAGATACTTTGCTCAAGATACAAGCAATGGCTAGTAAATGATGGAAGCCAGGATTTGAACTCAAAGGTGCTGACTCACGAGCTTTGCCACTAGGTACAATGATCTTAATCTACCAGAATATCCTAATCACCACTTTGACCTTAGACACCCTCACTACATCTTTTCTTTCATAACTTGGAATTCCTGAGGCTTTACTGCCACCAGAAAAGGCATTAGTCCTTCCAGAGGCTTTACTGCCACCAGAAAAGGCATTAGTGTACAACTAACTCTATTTTACAATAGTCTGTAAAAAGCTCTGGAAAATTTGTGCCAAAACTGAAATAGTTGCTTTAGGCAACCTCTCAGTGTTCGAGTAACAATGTTAAACCAGCCCTGTTTATTCATATCCTCTTCGTGGATATATGAGGATATCCCCAAAAAAAGTGTGTGGAAAAACTGGATTTTAGTACAAGAAAGTACAATTTTAGTACAGAAAGAAGTTTGAAATCCATGTTTAGTTTCCCCATAATATGCATTTTCCACGACCCTTTGGAGTTCCTTATATTTAAATAAATGCATTCTGACTGCTCTGTCCCAATGCAGTGTTCTTCCTGTCAGAAACTTCAGGTTCTGCTGAGGCTAAGGAAGGCACTGGTGATAGCTTCCCTTAGCGTTTTCCAGATTTAAATTATTCCTATGCTGCAGGGAGGAAATTGAGGGTCATGAGAAAAAGGCTATTTTCAAGAAGGCCTGATGTGCCCCCTGATATGGTATGAAATGTGACTTACGAGGAATTCTTGTTGAAAAAAAATTGCATCTGAATCAAATCAAACTGACTGGAGTATAGATCTAACAATGTAAGAGAAAATCTCCTTGCTGTGATCATATATATGACACAGAGATGATCTCTCTATTGGCAATTTTTATGTCCACCGTTGATAAAAGCAAAGAATGAAACATTTAAAGGGTAATTCAGTAAAAACTTTCTATAGGTGTGTGAATTGATGAGGTCTATCCAGGATATATCTTCCTGC
>NW_006198305.1:996243-1012497 GCF_000334495.1 Tupaia belangeri chinensis
CCTGCTGATTAATTTGATTCAAGGATAACGTACAAGGCCCAGAGGAGTATAACTATTCAGATATCAAATGCCTCAGTCAGACTCTGCACGCGTGTGTGTGTGTGTGTGTGTGTGAGAGAGAGAGAGAGAGAGAGAGATTTGAATAATCTCGTCTTAGCAATCTATAATAAAAAATTTAAAACAAACAAAAATAGTGAGAATAATGTTGTCGATGGAAAAATAACCAACTGTAAAAATTAATAATTAACGTCGTTTATTTCCAAGCCAAGTATGAGTGACCTAGGCCCAGAAAAGAGACATACATGCCTTTCTCAGGATGATCACTTTTGTTTTCAAGATTGACAGACAAAATTTAGTGAAGAGATTTTCCATTGGTCTGACCCAAAAAGGCAGAATATGTGGAGGCTGGGGTCTTGTAGGTTATAGGTGGATTCCACAATTCCTAGGCTGGTGATTGGAAGGGAAGATCTGTGTCCTGGGAAGAGATTTACAAAGAAATGCTTAATCTACATCTCAAGGAAAGGAAAGTTCTGTGCCTTGGGAAGAGGTTAGCAAAATAATATACTGTAATCAGTTGAATAGACATCTCAAAGATACTATGCCAGGGACAGGATTTAGGAAGGACTCTATTAAATGGGGGTGGGGGTGGGGGGAAATGGTCTGTTAGTATTTGTGGGCGTGACTCTTCCTAGACTCTCTCTTAAAAAAAAAAAAAGATTTATTTATTTATTCATTCATTCATTCATTCATTTTAATTTGACCAGGGAAAGTCACAGAGAGAGAGAGAGAGGAAAGTGAGAAAGCAAGCCACCAGGTGCAGGACTTGAACCATGGTCGGCCATGTAGGAGTGTCCAGTACCTGAACCACCATGCTACCTGCTGGTCCCCCTAGACTCTCTTGAAAGGACTTTGGAAAAATAGGAAAAAACAGTCAGACTTCTGTCCACAATATAATAAACCTCCTGTACCATCACCCAGCTTTAGCAATTATTAGCTCATGCCCAATCTTGTTTCCCTGGACCATACCACCTCCCACCAGAGCACCCAAATTGACTCCTTATGGGGAAAACAATGGTACTCTTGTCTGGAGCAGCTCTCTGGACAATTCTGGAGAGGTAAAATGACCTTTCCTTCATCTGGAATACAGGCCACGCTTTCCAACCATAAAACCAAAGGTCGGCTTTGTCCTCTGCCTCACTGGTGTCCAAAGTCCAGAGACTCTTCCACTTCAGAATAGGAGATTTTTTTTAGGTTCATTGTGCTCAATTCTAAAGTGGCCAAGAAACTTCTACCCACCTGTTATGGATAACAGTTTTGATCAACTTTTGCTCAGACTGTTAGCCACAGAAGTTCATATGTTGGGGAGATTAGATTGTCTCCTTCTATCGGTAACTCAGGAGAACTCCCTTCCTGGCGCTAAACAAACAGCTGAGTCTTCACCTGGCTGCTGCTACCCAGTTTGCCTCCAAAATTTGAATAAATAAGGGAAAAGATCCATTCTTCATATTGCACACCAAAAAAGGGGCAGAGGTACACAAGTATTAGGAGAACACATGAATTCCTCTTTAACCAGGGAACAAAAAACCTTCTGCAATTATAATTCAAAATCCAAATTGTAATTGAAAAATAAAAGACTGATAAACTGAATAGCATTAAAATAGTTTAATTTTGCATGCAAATAAACACCAAGAGTAAAGATAAACAACAAATTAGGAAAAAAATAGAACAAATTTAATATAAAAGAGTTTCTAAGATCATAAAGTTAAAACACCAAAAAGTATTGGGTTGTTTAAAAAGTCATGAATGATGTGTTTTCCTGTGCAAAAATGCATCATGACTTTTCCAATGACCCAACAGTAGACAAATGGAAAAAAAAAAATACAGTTGTAGAAAAGAGATTCAGATGACACTTAAATATATGAGGAGAAAATGCTGTACCTCACTAAAAGTAAGAAAAATGTATATTTAGAATTATACATTTTTTATCAATCAGATTAACAAAAACCCAAACTACATGCCGGGTTAGAGAAGGTATAGAGAAACAGTTACTCATACCATGCTAGCAGGAGTGCAAAATGATGCACCCCCATAGATAGGAATTTGGCAATATTAGCAACATTGCATTTGTCTTAGAAATATCACTTCTAGAATTATATCCCACAGACACACTGGAAAAATCATCCAAAGATGTGCATATGTGTTTATTCATTACAGCACTAGTTATTACCAAAATACCTGGAAACAACCAAAATGTCCAGTAGAGGTCTAGTTGAATACAATGGGATACATTCACTTGATGAATAGTCTGCAGCTGTTGATGGAATAAGGCTGCCAGCCCTATAGCCCAGTGGTTAAAGGCTGTGCATGGGCAGCCAGATCCCATGCCCAGGGCCTACCGCGGTTTGAATCCCAGCCCCCACAACTTGAAAAATATACTAGGTACATATGTATGCATGCCCAAAATCCTAACAGGAGAGGGAAATGGAGAAAAAAGGATTGTGGAGTGACCATGCCCTATTGGAAGGGGTTTTCTCTCTCTCTCTCTCTCTCTCTCTCTCACACACACACACACACACATACATGCACACACGCATATTATTGTCCCATCAGGCAATAAAAAAAATAATAAAAGGAATAGGAAAAAAGGAATGAGAACAATTTCTACCATTATGGAGCAATCTCTAGGATATACTGTTAAGTGAGAAAAGCATGGTAGAAAAAGATGTACATAGCCTGCTACCATTTATCTAAGTATCAAAGAAGAGGAAGATAATGATGTATGTATATTACATGTATATTTTACATGTGTGTTTATTAAATTTTGCACATATCTGAACACAGGTAGGTATGCATTTGCTTATACTTTGGGAAACAGAAGGATAATCTACTTTGTTTAGTTACCATTGGGGAAAAGAAGAATCAAATTAAGAGAACAAGAATAGAAGCTAGAACTTCTCTGAATATAAGTTTTGGGATAGATTTGACATTGGAACCATATAAATCTTTACATAAATATAAGCCAACATTAAGACAAAATGAAAAAGAAAGTAATTCCTCAAAGTTTAAAGTAAAATAAAACAAATGAAGTTCACTTTGTACTGTGTTGGCAATATACTCACCGAGAGGAACTAATCCAAGTAATTTAAAAAGTTATTTGACTGTACTTCCCTCATGATGATAGATCTTAGTGAGATAGATCCTAAGGACAACAAATAACTTTTTTTAAAAAAGAACCATTTATTTTATTTGTTATTATTATTATTATTATTATTTATTTGATCAGAGAGAGACACAGAGCAAAACAAAGGAAAAGTGAGAAAGCAAGCTGCCTGGTATGGGACTCAAACCATGGGTGACCGTGTGGGAGTTCAGCACCATAACCACTGCACCACCTGCTGGCCCCCAACAAATAACTTTTTAAAATCTTGAGCTGTTTTCAGAAATACTATTAGCAATGATATCAACACTGTTATTCAGAAACATGTCCAGTAAAGCCAATAAGTAATTATGTTAATATTGTTTGGAGTAACATTTTAGGTGGAAGAGAGGAAGTATACAAACACAAAATCAAAAAAAGGTAAATAAAAAACCCTGCAACACTAAACTCAAATTCAAAATATTAGTATGAACTTGAGGCATTTGCTCTAGAATCTTGTTTATAACTCTGCCCACTGAAAAAAGCCTAGAAACAATCACCAACTCTTAAGCAATAGTCAGCTTGTGATTTCCAAAAAAAAAAAAAAAAAGTCATTGGAAAACAGCATTTCAGAGAACCCAGCCTCCTTAGAGAAATTGCTGACTCTAGGTCTGGGCAGGAAATTTACAAGACGTGCCTAGAACATTCATTACACCAGACAGTGAGGCAGTTACCAAAACCTGGGCTGTGTCAAAGCATTCAGAAGTCAACAAGAAGAGGCACTCACTGACAAGAGATGGAAAAATTTGAGAACCAGTAAGAAAAATTACTTTGATGAAAGTAAGCACATCAAATATGTCCATACCTATGAGGTCATAAGTATGCTCAGTGACACACTCATTGATCTCCTTAGGAGAATGCCAAGGAGCCAATTTATTATTCAGAAAACATATAAATAAGGGCAAAAATCAAGGATTTCACCTGTCCTTGCTATATAAATGGTATCTCAGGGTATTTATTTTTAGTGTGTTTCCTCCTTCTGTGAACAAGACACATTGACTGAGACGGAAGGACAGCACCCCCAATAGGGTTCCAGCACACAATTCACCCCCAGCCTCAGTCAGTCCCAGATCATGAGCACGCTCAGGGAGTTCTCTGGGTGCAACCACATAACCTTCCCACTGCTTCACCACCCTCTGGCCCCTAACTATTGGGTTGACGGGAAAGTCATGACCTTCTCAACAACCTAACCAATAGTATTTAAGTTTCTTTTTATGGAATCCTTCCAGCAAATAAATTTAAAAATGATATAATATTACTATTTTTGCAATCTCTACAGAAATCTTGCATCTAAGGAAAGATGACAATCTTGTGAATGGCTACGACATTACAGACAGTGCCTTTTCAGAGAAGGATGCAATACCATTGGTTTGTCTGGAAAGTCATGACGTGTTTTTCTATGCAAAAATGTGTAACAACTTTCCCAACCACCCAATATTCATAAAGGAGTCCCTGTGAAAAAGTGGACTTGAATCAGATTAAACCTCTGATTTTAGAGTCTAGGATTTACAAGAAATGCTGTTCAGAGAAATAGATACAAATGAAATGGTACCTCAGGGTCATAGTCAGCAAAATAAAACATGTGAGAAATTACAGGACAAACGATACTGTTCCTTCCGTATATAAGCTGAAAAGAAAAAAAAGGATGGGGGAGAAGAAACCTATACATGGAAAGAGACCTTAGAGAATGTCTGGACCCTGACTGAAACAACCCAAGTCTTAACAAAAAATGTTTTAAAAGAGCAATGATACATTTAGGGAAATTTCAAATGTCCATTTTTTAGATGTGATAATAGCTATGTGGTTTCCACTTTTATAAAGAGTTCTTATCATTTACATATCCATATGGACATAATATGGATGAAATGGTTTGCTGTCTTTGATTTTTGTCTTTGTCTTATTTTTATCAAAATAATCCATTCGAGCCAACCCATTGACGTGGTGGTTAAGGAGGCTAGACACCACATGGCTGACTGCACAGTCTGAGTCTCAGACCCAGTGGGAAGACATGCTGGATGTATGTGTGCCCAAAATCCTGAGAAGAGAATGGAGAAGGGATTGTAGCACGGCCATTCCCCGGGGTGTTCTCTCTCTCTCTCTCTCTCTCTCTCTCTCTCTCTTTCTCTCTCTCTCCTTTCTCCCTCACTCTTGCTCCTTCTCTCTCTTCCCCTCCCCCCCTTTCTGGCAAGTGCAAGCACCCTCTGGCAAATTAAAAAAAAAAAAAAAAGTCTATGTGGGCTATGAGAGCTGAGTGGGCAGTACCAGGGAGCCACAGACAGATGAGACAAGATTAGGCATTTGCTGGTCATTTAGAAAGCTGGGGGACAGTCGTACATGGGGGCTCGTTAGTTCATTACATTATTCTCTCTGCTTTTATTTGTTTTGAATTTTCTATTAAAATATAGAAGCATAGGGGCCAGCAGGTGGCATGGTGATTAAGAGTGCTGGACTCCCACATGGCTTACTGTGGTTCGAGTCCTGATCTGGCAGTTTGCTTTCTCACTTTCCGTCTCTCTCTCATTCTGTCCCCCTCTGATCAAATTAAAATATATATGTGAATAAATAAAGCTAAATAAAATATTTTTAAATGAATAAAATAAAAATATATAGAAGCATAGAAAATTGTTATGGATACTAAGGACAATGTGGAAAGAAGGTGGGAGATAAGAGAGAGTTAGAGGAAAGAAATCAAGGAGAAAATAGAGAGGCAAGACATTTAAGGGACATAGAAATGGAGGACTGTCTGTTGATGATGACGTGTATGATCTCTTCAGCTGGACTGGTGTGAAGTGTATTCATGTTGGGTAAATTCACTTCACAAGCTGTTGCGATGTATAGTAATTGAATGTATAAAATAAATTAAAATAATAAAATAAAAAGCATTAAAATTAGGAAATTCAAGTCATACGCACATACGTATCCTGGTTTTTCTTACTTTCCAATTCTTATTTTTGAGCAGAGGGTCTGGGTCAGCGTGAGTCAGTGGTGGTTTTCATAAAACAGTTTAGATATTTGCCTCAAGGACAGTAATGAGCTCATTCTAACTGGAAGGCTGCTGAGATGAGACCGTTCAGCACCATGTGCTGAGTCCTCTTGCTTCACATTCTGCGTCTGCCCTTCTTACAGAAAATTTCAGTGAAGACTCCTGAATTAAAAGGTAGAGGAGAGACCAACAGTTGGCATAACGGTTATGTCACTGGACTCCCATATAGTTGGTCACGGTTCAAGTCCTAAACCTGGTGGCTTGAACTCATGCCTAGCGCACGTGCATGTGTGCCCAAGATTCCGAAAGGAGAATGGAGGAGAAGGGATTGCGGTGTGGCCATCCTCCTGGAGGGCGATTTCTCACTTTCTGTCTCTCTGTCTCTCTCTGTCTTTCTGGCGAGCATACGCACCCTAAAGCAAAAACCGCTCCAAAAAAATAAATAAATAAAAAGAAGGTAGAGGAAGGTCCAAGTACTAAGCTTTGAGTAATGAGATGTGAGAGCAGTTCCACCTGACCAGCACGTGAGCAGTGTAAACCCACTCACCTGAGCTGAGATCCAGGGCCGCGTCGCAGGCGAGCGAAACAGAGATAGCACTTGCAGATACAGAAGCTGATGACCTGGGAGGGAAACAAGGAGTTGAGGGAAGGGGACAGATTGCCCACTGGACCAAGCTTCAGGAATTTGCAGGAGTTGTGGAGGTGTCTGTGGCCTTTCACAACATACTTTGAGGTTAGAGAGAATATTGTCTAAATCCCTAAATCACTATTGACTAGGGAAATCTGAGTTGATAATGGCAATTATATTGGGAAAATTCATGACGTATTTTTCTGTTTTTCTATGCAAAAATGTGTTTTGACTTTTCCAACAATCAAATAGTAACTGTCATTTGTGAATTATTCAAACCATGTACTAAATGTTTTATAAATAATCACCTTATTGAAACTTTTGGGGGTATTTTTGCAATAGAGCAGGTGTGTTTGCTGGAGAGACAGAAAGCAAGAAATCATCTCGGGGGGTGGGGTGGGGTGGGGGTGGGTAGCATATCGCAATCCATTCTCTTCCATTCTCCTCTTGGGATTTTGGGCATGCATGTACATGCACCCAGAGCCTGCACCCAGAGTGAGTTTCAAGCCGCCTGGTCCAGGACTCCAACCAAAGTCAGTCATGTGGGAGTCCAACGCCTTAACCACTATGCCACCTGCTGACCCTGCCTCATCGAATCTTTACAACTCTCCCCCTACCCATCATGACATAGGTATTACCATCACAATTTGACAGATAAAAAGAAGGTTCAGAAAGTTTGAGTAACTTGCTCAGGATAACACAGTTTTATGTGATGTGGTATGTCTCTAACCAAGGGCAGTATGTCTCTAAAACCCTTTCTCCAGTGTCTGGGTTTGGGCAGTCAGTCCATGGGGCAGTACTTGGTGGACACCAATATTTGATGTCACTGCAAGGGTCATACACAGCATTGCATAGGTAAAAATTATTTTTTTTTATTATTATTATTATTATTATTATTATTATAAATAACATTTAATCGCTATACATCATTTGTCTTGTAAAGAGAATTTACCCAACGTGAAATACACCTCAGACCAATTCAGTGGATAATACTATACACGGCATCATCAACAGGTAGTAAATCAATTCTGTGTCCCACAAAGTCTTACCTTTCTATTTTTTCTCCCTGATTTCCTTCCAAAAACCTCTCCTGCCCTTCTTCCACACGTCTCCAGTGTCTTAGTTAAAAATTCTAACCTTTGAAATAAAGGGACAGAACCATCCTGAACTCAGGCAGTGAGTTCTAGAGACAGACCATGCCTTGGTCTTTGATCTAGGCAGCAAATCCAGGACAAAAGTAATTAGAGAGCCTGGAGACCTCCCTGAGTGCACTGGGCACAAATATGCCCATGATCTAGGGCTGGCTAACGCTGAGGGCGGGTTGCAGATCAGGACCCCATTAGGGGGTGCTCTCCGTGTGTCTCTATCTCTCTATCAGGGGAGAAATAAGTAAAATTTTTATTTAAAAAAGAAAAAGGAGGAAGTATATTTCTCAGCTCCATTTTCCTAGTACCTTATATCACTTCTAAATATATCATGAATTATGTTTTAGACCAATGCAGACTCTTGCCCCTGGGGCAAGTAATGCAATAAAAGCTAACTTATTTAGCATCCTATTGATTTAGCAGTGATACAATACAGTGAGAATTGATGACTACAAACACGACCCAAAGGCAGCAAGATATTCGAAAGAGGTTATGACTCATCATTGAAACACAATTATATTCCATAAAGGCAGATCGTTAAATGTATCTTACTGAGTTAAATTTATCTAACTATTCAGCCATATATGGTTATGTGAATCTATGGAACCAAAATATTTGATTGCCCAGAATAACACATTCCCTAACTATGTTGGCTCTTCTGCCATTTGTTCTAAATACGACTACCTGTGTCATACATATTTACTCTGCCATTTGAAAATCATGGAGGAGGGACCAGCAAATGGCGTAGCGGTACGTTGCTGGACTCCCACATAGTAAACCATGATTCGAGTCCCAGACCCGGTGGCTTGAAACTCACACTGGGCACATGTGTGTGCCCAAGATCCTGGTAGGAGAATGGAGGCAAAGGGATTGCAGTATGGCCATCCCCGCCAAGGGGGTGATTTTTCACTTTCCCTCTTCTGTCTCTCTCTCTTTCCAGCAAACATACATGACCTAAGGCAAAAACCTCTACAAAGGAAAAAAAAAAAAAAGGAAAATCCATGGAGAAGATAGATTTATAACTGAACTGGAAAAAATACAGGAGAAACTTATCTGGAGATAGATCTGGAGATAGAGTCCTTTTCTAACATGGGCCATTGGGAAAGTCATGACACATTTTTGCATAGAAAAATCCATCATGAGGGACCAGCAGGTGGTATGGTAGTTAAGGGTCTGGACACTCCCATATAGCCAACCACAGTTCGAGTCCTAGAACTGGTGGCTTGCTTTCTCACTTTCCCTTTCTCTCTTTCTATGTCTCTCTCTGGTCAAATTTAAAAATAAATGAATGGATAAATAAATAAATAATTTTAAAAAGAAAAATAAATCATGATTTTCCTGATGACCTACTAGATCATTTCTAGAGAGACATTAAGCACTACAACTTGGGAGCCTGCTAGGATGCCCAGTACCTTTGGTGAGACCAACAGCACCTTCTATTACAGTTAAGACATGGGATCAGCAGGTGGCATGGTGGTTAAGGTGCTGGACTCCCACATGGCTGACCACAGTTCAAGTCTCAAACCTGAAGGTTTGCTTTCTCTCTCTCTCTCTCTCTCTCTCTCTCTCTCTCTTTCTCTCATGTCTCTCTCTGGTCAAGTTAAAAAATAGTAATAGTAATAATAAAGAAAATTAAATAAATAATTATTTACCAAGAAAAAGATATAATGTACAAGGACTAGCAGATGGCATAATGGTTACATCTCTGGACTCCCACATAGTCAACCATGATTCCGGTCCCAGACCCAGTGGCTTAAAACTCACACTAGGCACATGTGTGCATGCCTGCCCAAAATCCAGAGAGGAGACTGGAGGAGAAGGATTGCGGCATGGCTGTCCTCCCTGGGGGGGAATTTCTCACTTTCTGTCTTGCTATCTCTCTCTGTCTTTCCAGTGAGCTTGCATGCCCTATAGCAAAAATATCTCTAAAAAAAAAAAAAATACATAATGTACTTAGAGTACCTGCACATGCCCCATAACTGGGAAGGGCTCCTAAGCGACAACTATCATTCTCATTGTCATCTATAACTACCAAATCATGATACTTCCCTTGTAGGCACTTATTAACCTAGCTTGGTGGAAACTGACTTCTGTTGTCTTCTATCTTCAAAAGAGGAGTGAGTACATGTCTCCAGTCTTCATCTGACTTAAGATTCACAGGAACAGGGGCTGGCAGGTGATGTAATGGTTAAGGCATTGGACTCCCCACATCCAACTGCAGTTTGAGTCCCAAACTTGGTGGCTTGAAAATCACTCCGGGTGCATGTGAGTGGCCAAAATCCCAGAAGACAAATGGAGGAGAAGGGAGTGCAGCATGGTCATTCTTCATAAGGGGTGATTTCTCACTTTCCCTCTCACTGTCTCTGTCTCTCTTCAGTGAGCGCATATGCCCTATGGCAAAAATCTTTAAAAGAGAAAAATCACCTAAGCATAGCAGTCTAATAATCACACTATTGGTCCCCCATTTTTTACTTTTAATTTATCCCAAATAAGCAAATAAATGAAAAGTAGATATGAGACAAAAAAGCTATTTCACAAAAAGCAAAATCTTTGTGAAAAAAAAGCTATGAGCCTGGTTGTCAAATGAAGTCCCTCAGCCTAGAGAAGGCAGTAGAGAATGCCAGTCCTTTCCATCCCTGTAAATGTCAGAGTTCTCCAGGGAAACAGAACCAGTAAAATGTGCATCTATATTGAGATTTATTTTAGGAATTGGCTCATGAGTTTATGGGGCCTGGCAAGTCCACAATCTATGGCGGCAGGCCGGAGATCCAAGAAGAGCCTACACTGCAGTCCAGAGGCGTCTACTGCAGAGCTCCTTCATGCTAGGGGATGTCAGCCTTTCATTGCATTCAGGTCTTCAACTGATTGGATGACGTCCACCACATTAGGAAGGGTAATCTACTTTACTCGTAGCCCCATGATTAAAATGTTAAACTCATGCAAAAACACCTTCACAGAAACATCCAGAATGTTTTGAGTACATTCCTAGACACTATGAACCAACCGACTTGACACATAAAATAACCATCATGGTCTCTCTCTCTCTCTCCCTTTCTCTCTCTCTCTCTCGCTCTCTCTCACACACACACACACACACACACACACACACACATACACATGTGTGTGCGCACACACATATACTTGAGCAAGGTTCACCACAATGTGAGGAGGAAGCACTGAGGTGCTAATGCCTAGCACCAAGGCTATCATGGGACCCTCCAAGGAGGTCATATGCCTGATAAGAGGAACACTGAGCATCATTGTATCAATTTCAAGGTAGGCTCTTATGTCTTCTTTCATTTTGTTTGTTTGTTAGAGAGACTTTTGCTATAGGGTGCTTGCACTCACTGGAGAAACAGAGACAGACAGAAAAGGAGAAATCACTCCTGGCAGGGGAATGGACATGCCGCAATCCCTTTTCTTCCATTCTCTTCTTGAGATTTTGGGCACACATACACATGCACACACACCCAGTGTGAGTTTCAAGCCACCAGGTCCAGGACTTGAACTGGAGTCTACTACGTTGGAGTACAGTGATGTAATCATTGCACCACCTGCAGGCCCCTTATTTCTTCCTTTGTAATGAGAAAAATAATCAACTGATTCTGGAAACAGGCATTATTTATCTAAGATGTATTTTTAAAACATGTGTGGTAAATATTGTCATAGCCCCATCTCACAGATGAGTAGATATTTTTTGTTGTTGTTACCTGAATTGCTCCAGCATCCATTAGCTAATAGATGGAAGAATCTAAATCTGAATACAGGCTTGGAATATTCATTATGATTTCTCTTCATGCTGCCCCAAAGATAAGGGAAAGCAAAAGACTAGGAAATGTAACTAAGACCCCTGTGATAGTGACTGTGTACTAGGACACATTGCCTGAGGATTTCATCTCTTATTGGAGGACTTGTGAAAGAGGCAGATACATGCTCAAGCCTGTGGAATTAGAAACCTCCCTTCTAGAGAGACTTGGGCACATTTTCGGTAGCATGACTTGCCCACATTTCCCAATCCACCACACCCTCTTGACAACCGTCACTTGGAGATTCTTACTGAGGCCCTGTTACAACACCCACGTGGGCCATCCACTGGGTCTCTATCCCCTCCAGCCCAAGCTCAGGTTCATGGTTGCTTGCAGTTTGTGGCAGAGCCATGCTGGTGAGCTGCTGAGACGCAAATGGCTAGCAGCAAGGCTACTCTTGAATCTCTAGTGGCCCCATGCACCCCACCCCATGGGCTTCCCTGGGAAAACCATGTCATTGGCTCATGCTCAGAACTGCCCTTGTTCATAGCAGGATGTCCAGAGTGTAGGAACATTAAGAAGGTGATTGTTATAAAAGCACCTGTATAGCCAACTAGTGATATGGTAGTTAATGCAGCTGGATTCCACATGGCTGACTGCACGTTCAAGTGTCAAACACACTGGATTGAAAAACATGCCAGGTACATGTGCATAAATGCCCAAAATCTCAAGAGGAAAATGGAGGAGAAGAGATGCAGCGTGGTCATTTCCCCTTGGGAATTCTTTTTTGATTTCTCTCACTTTCTTCATCTCTTCCCAGGAAGTACATATGCCCTGTAGCAAAAATAAAGGAAAAAAAAAAAAAAGAAGTGCCTCAGATATTTGTCTTTAAAGTTTGTTTGGATTTGGCCTGAGAGAGTGGTGGTCTTTCTCCTTCTTTCTCTCTTCATCTTCCCTGCCCCCAGCTTTGTGCATCAGATGACAAAAAGAATCCTACTCTTGCTCTAGTTCACTGTCTGATCCAGGAGGGCCAGAGGTCCAGGAAGTGGGGAAAGCTGACTGCATGGCAGAGCCATGAACATTCAAGGTGTAGACATGATTGGAAATCCTACCAGTTGATAAGGCATGCAACCCAACCCCAGGACAAGCAGACCCTGCCATGGCCATCTTCTTGTGAGAGTGACTCAGCAGGACCTGTCTTTCTTCTATAATAACTCTTGCTGGCAACAGTCGCCCAGTGCACTTTTGCCAAAGCTCTGAAAATCAAAACTAAGCTGGAAAACAATGAGAGTCAGTCTAAGCCAAGGCAGCCACGTGCAAGCACAGATTACAGTTGCCAAGAGGTAATCGTGAGCAGTGCAATACAAAGACAATGATCAGAAATCAGGAAAGTAGTTGCTTTAATTCAAAAATTGTATTTCTAGCAATAAGGCAATATCCGTGATAGGATTTGTGGACAGAAGATCCTATACCATGAAGAAGAAAATAACATATGAACTCATCCAGATCCCAAAACAGTGCTGTTTGTGAGGTACATACTATTATTGCTACTATTTTCTAGAATAAGAAAACTCGGGCCCAGGGTGCTTAAGCAAACTCACACAAAGTAGGTAGCTTAACTACTAAAGTGGTTCTACCAAGATTTGAACCCAGGAAGTCTGAGTCCTAAGTCTAAAAATTCAACCACTGAATTTTACTGCTTTTTTCTTTTTTTGGAGAGGCTTTTGCTATAGGACACGTGCGCTCGCCAGACAGACAGAGAGAAACAGAGAGATAGAAAGTGAGAAATCACCCCTCAGGAGGGATGGCCACGCGCAATCCCTTCTCCATTCTCCTCTTGGGATCTTGGGCACGCACGCACACGCACCCTGCGTGAGTTTTAAGCCACCGGGTCCAGGACTCGAACTGCGGTCGACTACGTGGGAGTCCAGCAGCATAGCCATTACGCTAACTGCTGGTCCCTGCATTTTAGTTGCATCATATTTTTGTGTATTTATGAGACATTATCAAACCCATTAAAATGGGTCAGTCTTTATTCTTCCATCTTATTTTGAATAATAGTATCACATGTGTTGGTTTAAAATAGAGGCCCTACCCTAATAAAACTGTGTATTTTCTAAATGTTTTATCATTTAGATTCTTCCACTAATTAAGAGGGTGTCCATGCCTTTTCTCCATAATTTTCCAAATGTGCAACTTTTCCTGTGGCAGCCAATTTAAATCCAAGGAGATCACATACTAGACTCAGAATCTAGTGCTCGTTCTTTTATACTTACGGTTTCTTAGATCGCATTCAGTTTTAGCTTCTTTCAAGATTACTACCATTTAATTAGAAATCCAAACCTTGCATTAAAGACTAATTTATTTTCACATCTCAACTAATGAGATGAAAAAAAGAACTGAAGTGGAATTTCCTGATTTTCCCTTTTGGAGAGTTTTTTTAAATTATTATTTGTTTTTGTTCTGTTTTTAAACTCAGGGTCTTTGTCATGATTCTCCCGCCTTGGCCTCCCCAACTGCTGGGACTACCATGCTCAGCTTTTAGGGCAGGTTGCAAATCAAACCCAGGCCTCCCTGTGGCCTCAGCCTGCTGACAATCAGTCAGTTCCAAGGTTGAGCCAAGATTTTCTTTTTCTTTTCCTTTTCCTTTTTCTTTTTCTTTTTTTGGTTTTGCCATAGTGTGCATGCACTTGCTGGAGAGAAGCACAGAAGAAGAGACAGTGAGAAGAAAAGTGAGAAATCACCCCAAGAGGGATGGCCATGTCATAATCCCTTCTCCTCCATCCTCCTGTTGAAATTTTGGTGTGAATGCACACATGTCCAGCATGAATTTCACATCACCAACCACAGGCAGCCTTGTGGGAGTCCAGAGCCTTAACTTCAACACCATCTGCTGGCCCCAAGATTTTCTTTATTTAAATTCAGGGGTCTTTCTAAAATCATGCTTAGATATAACCTCAACCTGCATCTGCAGCTAGGTGAGCAACCTGTTCCAAGGTGAATAGAAATTTTATAGGGTTTTCTAAAAATGTCATTCCAATGCCTTAAACAGTCCTCATGGTGTTCCAGGTAGTTCTGTGAACTTGACCCTTGCTGTGACATCATAATACCTCTAAACCTCAGTTTTCTAATGACAAAATGGACTCAACAATACCTATTTCCAGAAGTTGCGAGGTATCATCAAAGTGGTAAAGATGAAAACCTAGCATGAAATGATGCAAGGATGGACACAAGTTATAACTCTTGTGATCCCCCAGGCCTGAGTTCTGCCAAAAACGGTCAGATGACTTAGATATGCCTAATTCTTCTAGATTCCGTTTCCTGTATGTGTATCCAGATGCCAAACATCCTGTTAATGCTAACTCTCTATGAGTCTAAGATGCCCCCAGTCTCCTGCTCTCAGTATGCTGCTGACATCCCCCTGGGCTGGTCCATCACAATCATCCCAGGCTCCTGCCAGCAGATTTTTACATCCTTGCTCCCATCTGCTGAATCCTGGACAGCTGAACTGAACTAAATGTGCCAGTTACACACAACTCGAGTAATTGCACAAGTGTGAGGCTGCCTCTATAAAAATGAATACTGGACTGAAGAAGATTCAACTTGGAAAAGAAAGAAGATACCCAGGTTTGCCAGAGAATTTTCTTAATGCTGTTATTAACCTAGAGTTGGCAGAGCTCAGGGCTCCCCCAAGCAATGAAGCACCTCTCTTCTGCATTCTTCCAATGCTAGCATTCCAGTTTAAGAGCACCACCTCCTCTCTCTCTGTCCATTGTCATCATGTTTGCTTTGTCATCATGCTTGCATTGAATAAAAGAAGAGAACTGAGAGTGACCTTGGTAAACAATGGCATACTAATTGAATAAAACAACATATACTAGCTACTGTCTATTGAAAACTCACTGTGTATCTAAGTACAACATTTAGACAGTCCATCCTTACAATAATCCTATGGTGAAGGAAACTATTTATGAAGCAGGAATTTTAATTATTCTCATTTTACAGATGAGGAAACTGAAGCAGAGAGAGATGAAGAGGTCTGTCTTCAGAGCCCATTCTCATCACCACATTATATTGCCCATGGCAACAGTAGCAACAATGATGATTGTTTCTATTTATTGAGTACCAGCAATGCACTACACTTTACCATTGTAATAGGAAGGAAGAAAGTGCTCATTTAAAGAAAATCAAGAACAAAAGAAATTCATCTCAGTTTTTTACATGGTGCTTTTATTTATCCCAGCTGTTTTCAACCATAAGTATATATTAGAACTTGTAGGGATTCTTTTATTTAAAAAAAAAAAAAAAAAAAAAAAAAAGAACAGTATCCAAAATCTACCCAGACCTGGCTGTGGAATGTGGGCTCTGGTAATTTTTTAAAACATTGCAGGGGATTCTGATGGCCAAGCGGGTTGAGAACCATTGATTTACTTGAATCAAACACACTTAAGACCATTTTCAGTTGTGAAACTGGTCGGAAAGGAAAAAATTACCAATAAAGAAAAATAAATATTGTACATAATAAAGTTACAAGAATTTGAAGTTATCTTCAAACA
>NW_006198305.1:1012863-1019229 GCF_000334495.1 Tupaia belangeri chinensis
AGAGTCAGGGGCCCTAGAACAGGGAGAAGAAACTGTTTGGGAAAGAAATATAGACAGTCTTGGAGGAAAGACTGAAGATCCAACAATAGGACAATAGGTGAGACCTCTATGGGAAAGACAAGAGTAGTAGGTTGCAAAACATGGATACGATATTTCACTCCTCCCTTTATTCATGCCCTTTACAACATGACTTATTACACTTTCCATTCAAAGGTAGAGTCTTTTTCCCCTCCCCTCCAATGCAAGCTGATCCTATGACCTGTTTTAACCTAAAGAATGCAGTGGAATGACTGTCTAAGCCTAGGTCTTAGAGACCTTGCGCATTTCCACTTACTTCTCAGTCAACAAGCCTAAACTAACCTGTTGCAAGTTGACAGACCACATGGACCAGAGACCAAGTGTCCCAGCCAAGACCCCTTTCATATGAGTCCCAGCAAGATCAGCAAATTGAACCACAGTTAATTGAACATCGATATGGAAATCTAACTGAAACCAGAAAAGCCAGATCATCTTAAATTCTAATACACAGAATTGTGACCACTAAGTCTGGGTATGATTTGTTATGTAGAATTAGCTAATACAAATGGCTAATGAGATGGGGAACACTTAGTTATTTGGTCTGTACTGTAAACCCCAACTAAGCCCAAATCTTCAGTAAACACACAATCTTGGTTCATGATGCTTTTCTTAGTGAACAAATTAGGGAGAGTAAGGAGGAATGAGTGGGGGGGGGGAGGGAATTCATAGGAGGAGAGATGCAGAGGGGACTTGAAAATTCTGTGGAGGCAGGAAATCAGTGAGAGGTCATCAGGACACAAACGAAATCCTCCCAGAATTCTGAGCACTGTAGAGGAGGAAAGATGGTACAAGTCAGTGTGGGGAATAGGCCTTGGGTAAGTCTGTGGGGATATTAAAGGAAAAGAGATTCTATGAAGCTGAAGGGCCCAGAAAGATACCTGCAGCAGATCCCTGAGTGTGCTGATGTTACTCCATTTGATCCTCACAGCAATCCTAGCAGGGAGAGATTTATTACCTTCATTTTACAAATGAGAAACTAAGGATTAGCGAGCTTAAACATCCTTTCCAAGATGACTCCATGGGTGAGTAGTGAAACCAGGTTTGCCTGATTCAAAGCTCTGCAAATACAAGGAGTTCTTCAACAAGTTCATGGAAAATGTATATTATAAAAAATACATGGATTTCATTTTGGGGGGCATCAAAATAAACTCATACTTAATTTCATTTTTTTTCACAAAATTTTGAAATCCCTTTATATATCTAATCTTGTACTCAGAGTTCTGAATATTTACTCCTGCAATTCCAAACTCCCTTGGCCTTATCTGAAGCCTAAATGAAGTAATCCCAAATCCCTGGATCCAAATTCCCCCATCCCAACCATGGACTTTTCACTCCAGTGAGTAATCCCACTGGCTCCCTCAATTCCTCTACACTGTTTTCTTTCTTTATTTTTTTTTAATAAGTTACACTTTTATTTTCCAAAGCAAAAATAATAAGTGGCAACTTGCCTTTGTAAAAAACATTAAGGAATATCAGAATAATAAGCTATCTATCTCATGGAGACAGTAGCCTCAGAAAGATTATTACACAGTTTTCAAAGAAAGTCCTATTAATTAAATCTCAGGATAATGTACTTTTCACTGAATCAACAAAACAACCACAACATCAAAAAATTACACAGAACTCATAAAGTGGTATGTGAAGAAGGAAAAGGAAAATCTGGAAATCCACATACTGAGGGCTCTCTATGGCAATCATGAGGCTCAAATCTGTTTCTTTTTAAAAATATTTATAGAGAGACCAGCAGTTAGAATAATGGCTATGTCGCTGGACTCCCACATAGTCGACCGCGGTTCGAGTCCCAGACCCGGTGGCTTAAAACTCACGCCGGGCGCGTGTGCGTGTGTGCCCCAAGATCCTGAGAGGAGAATGGAGGAGAAGGGATTGCGGCATGGCCATCCCTCCTGCGGGGTGATTTCTCATATTCTATCTCTCTGTCTCTCTCTGTCTGTCTGGAGAGCGCACACGCCCTATAGCAAAAACCTCTCCAAAAATATATATATATTTATTTACAGTTATAACAGTTTTATAAGTCTGGTTCCATAATAACCTACAATGGAACTATTGCCATCTGAAAATCCAACAATTGCATTGAAATAAAAATGAAATCAATTAGGCTTTCAATTCCACAAAACCCTACTGTGCAATACTTTAACAAACCCAAGGCAGGGTGCCCAAGGTAAAAATTTATCTGCTCCCAGCCATCCAAGAAAGAGAGACAATACAACTGCCACTTTGTATGAATAGCCATTTACATTTCAGCAAGATACGGGTTTGAGAAAAGCAACTTCATTTCCAGTAAAATGTGTTTCACTGCCACTGAAATCCTTATGAGTTATGTGGAGTGCCGGGAAACATGGAAAGTGAACTGTGTAGTTTGTACAGTTAACTGGTTCTTGTGCAGTATCGTTTATCTGGGGATCTTTACAAATATATTGTCATACTTTAAGGTCCCCGCACCTAAGTGTCTCCTCACCTCTGGTAACAATGGTGGCAGCAGCCTCCCAAGGTTGCGTGGTGAATGACATAAACCATAGGACGCCGAGGAGTTGGGCAGCCGTGGCCTCCAGAGAAGCCAGCCTGGAGGGCCAGGCAGCCACCATCTCGGGCCTCTACACTGTTTTCAACAAGATCTAGTGCTTCAGTGTTCCTGTGATCACTCTGTCTTCCCGTATCTGGTGGAAGAGGTCCTTAGACCAGGAGTTGAGAACCAGCAGGGAATCACATTATCACTCTCTCCTCCTTGCAGAAAGGAAATTCCTTCTCAGAGTTCAAGCTCAGCTTCAAAGCTCAGAGCAAGCCTCACACACACCAGCCTGTCCGCTGACCTCCTGTGTTAGGAGATGCTATGGATGGAATGTGTCTGCCAAAATCCAAGTGTTGAAATTTGACTGTATTGTGAAGGTATTAAGAGGGTGAGAACTCAAGCCAATTGTGGTTTTAGGAGATGGGGCCTTTGATAGGTGGATGAGATTAGATGAAGTCACCAGGGTGGGGCCCATGACTGAATTCTGTTGGTTTGATGATATGAACACAAGACACAGTGACTGAGATACACGGACACACACACGCTCTTGTCATGGATGCCCTGCACAGCCTGGGACTCTGCGGAAAGCGATCAACAAGAGGACCCTCACCAGATACAGCCTCTTGGCCTTGTACCTCTAAAACCATGAGCTAAATAAACCTCTGTGCTTTCTAAAACATGCAGACTTAAGTATTCAGCTATTAAAGCAACATAATGGCTAAAACAGGAGGAAAACCCAAGACGTGCTTGGGGCCACAGAAAACATCAGCAACCAAGAAGAGCCCCACTGCCATTAGCTCCTGTTCCTGCCCCACTCTGCCAGTGCAGGGTCAGAATCCTGGGTGTATGCTGGAAATTTCCTCCTTTAAATTTATGTTGCTTGAGGAAAAACAAAACAAAACAACCTGCCACCCGGTTTCTCTTTCAAATTCTGAGAACAGGCTTAATTTTACCTCCCCAGGTCTCCAGGGGGTAGGAAGAGGACAATTAAGCTCATTAGTCCCCCATCTGCCCGAGTTCTGTCATCTATATTTTGCACAGCTCACAAACGCACTCTCCAGCGCTTCAAGCTGGGAAAGCTCCTGAGCTGCGACTCCCTCCGGGCCTGACAGAGAATGTAATCCTTACAGCACAGAGCCCTTCCCCGAGGACACCCGGCAGGTCAGATAAAAATTAATTGAATGTGAAGTGCCTGCTCCTTGCGCTGATGCAAACTCCGTCTGGAGCCTCCCATTTGTGAGCATCTTTGATGATCATTAATCATGTGTTTTATGGGAGCGCGGCTGTGGAGGTAGCTTGGGCCACTGAGTTTTGAGCTTGACAGCGACTCCCCTCCCGCAGTGACTAACAGGTGCACGCCTGCATCCCTCTCTGCGCAGGCCGCGACCTTCCGCCAGCGTCTGTCATTGGGAGTGCCTTCACTGCCGTCAGAGCCACCTCCCTCCGGGCGGCGGCAGGACGGCAGGACTTGGCTCGGTCCCCCTACAGCTTGCAGATTCATCTCTGGGCGGCTGTTGACTCCGCCCCTAACTGTTCCTGAGCTGCTGGCTACCTTAAAAGGTCCCCTCAAACGTCTGCACATCCCACACACTTCCTGTTGCTACCAAATGAGTCTAATCCCGTTGCTTGGCTGCTGCAAGATAATTAAAAAGCAGGGCCTGCGGGGTCAGCGTTCAACAGACACGTAGGACTCCAATCACGGGCCACCTACCCACTATAAGGGACAGCCTGGGCTTCCTTCACATCCGGTGAACTGTCACCCTTACAAGAACCCTGTAAGATGGGAAATCACAGGATGGGGGGTGGGAGTGGAGGGAGAGTGAGCAGTGGGACAAGACAGAGTGGCCTTGGCTTTGGGACTAGAGGACTCACGTGTGACGCTGGCCTTGTGGCCATTTAGTGAATGCCCTTGACTGCGTTATCTAAGTCCTCACCTGCAGGATGGAGACATCACTGCCTGCCTTGGGGCTTGCTGGGTGGGATAAAGTGATCCGAGCAAGCTGTAGCTGTGAGCTACACTATCCTACGTTGGGGTCAGCTCTGCACCTGTCTCTGGTGCTGCGCTTCAGTCCAAGCCTTTCAGGCAGTGGATAGGGGGTGAGCTTTTCTACCTTCTTTAAACCTATACTCCCCATCTGTGTATTGGGGGGCACCCTACTATTTTTCAGCCTTCCCACAATGGCAGGAGACAAAGCAGAAGCCTTGAGGTGAGGACACTGCCAAGCCTGACGTTCATTTACCCTCAGGCCTCCCACTGTGGGGTAATGGGAGCCTGACCTGCAGGCTTGGGGAACAGGAAAGGCTTGTGGGTGGGGACAGGGAGCGGGGATGGCAGGCCCAAATGGAAAGGAAGGCCAGCTCTTGCGGAAAAGTGGTTTTCCCCTCTGTTTGGGGGCCTTTGGGTTTGTGGAGCCTGGAATGTTTTTGGAGACCTTGAAAGTCTGTGTATTTCCCCATGAAGGCCCTAACCTCAAGACCTTCAGTGTAAGAACAGACGCTGGTGGACGTGTCTTCACAGCAAGCTCCCCAGCCTCTTCTGGATTTCTCCCCTTTCCACCAGGAGGAGTCTCAGAAGGACCCTGCCAAAGGGACACCCATCCTTTCTCTGGAAGAGAACAGAGCCTGCTGCCCTAGTCATCTCTTCTGAACATTCCAGAAGGCAGTGCAGCATAGCAGCCCCAGACGGACCTGCGATCAAACGCTGCTAACAAGCTATGCAACTTAGGTCAAAGCACGCAACCTCTCTCAGTTCGTTTCCTCCTCTGTAAAATGACAATAATAAAAAGGGACTTCAAAAAGTTCGTGGAAAATGGGATTCAAGTATAAATTCATACCGGTGCAAAAAAGTTTTTGAAATCTATGCAATCTTTTTCATGATACACATTTTCTATGAACTTGTCAAAGATGCTTCTTTTTGAAATCCTTTTATGTTTGCTGTGAGATCCCCATGAGTTCGTGCCTGAGTGAGACTCAGAGGAAATTCTTAACAAATAATGCTATTCTTTCATTGGGTGGGGAACCTGGGGGTAGTCCGAGCAAGCTGCGGAACAGAGAGCATAGGAGTGAGACCCAGGAGATCTGGATTCCGATCCAGTTCTGCTAGTTAGCAGCTGTGTGTCCTTCGGCAAGTCACTTGACTTCCAGCAATGGGAAGGACCATGAGTCTCAGTGCGGCCATGACCATGCTGTGAAAGGACGCAGTGTTCAAGGGCTGCCATGCATTAGGCATTGTTTTATAGACGCATAGAACAGGGAGCAGCAAGAGACGTTGGAAAGCTTCGTCACAAGGGCATGTGGCGTGTCATAATGTCACTTCCGTCTAGCGTGCAGCTCAGTGCATAATCAAAGCGCAGTGTCTGTTTTTGAATTGATTTATTTAGCCTAACTCTCTTCACTTTAGAGAAGACAAGTCCAGTGGCATAACGGTAACCAGACATTTGTGGAATAGCTGAGGCTGAGCCCCAGAACCCCAGTTTCCTGGCTCTGGTTCACACTCTAGAAACTACATCCTCAGATCCAGGAACACTCTGACTGCCTCTTCTCATCGCCCCCAGCTTATTGTACTCAGTGTATAGGCTTTAATCCCCAAACCTGGCCCTCTGGCAAGCCTGGCTAGTCTTGGAGAACAGAGGATTAGGAAACTGCCTTCAAATCTTTTTTTTTTTTTTTTAAGAGAGATTTTCACTGTAGGGCGCGTGCGCTCGCCAGACAGAAAGAGACACAGAGACAGAAAGCGAGAAATCACCCCCCAGGGGGGATGG
>NW_006198305.1:1019329-1078191 GCF_000334495.1 Tupaia belangeri chinensis
CCTTCTCCTCCATTCTCCTCTCGGGATCTTGGGCACGCACGCACACGCGCCCGGCGTGAGTTTTAAGCCACCGGGTCCGGGACGCGAACCGCGGTCGACTACGTGGGAATCCAGCGACATAGCCATTATGCTAACTGCTGGTTCCCACTGCCTTCAAATCTTAAAGAGGGACCAGCTCTGTAGCTCTTAGAAGAAGCTAGATCCCACATGGCTGACCAGGGCTCAAGTTCTGGCTCCAGCAGCTTGAAAACATGCCAGGCGCTCATGTGTGTGACCAGGATAACTGGAGGGAAACAATCGTGACATGACCAGGTCCTCTGAGAAATTCTCTCTCTCTCTTTCTCTTTATCTCTCTCCTTCTCTTCCTCTCCCTCTTTTCTCTATTATGCTCACACGCCCTCTGGCATTAAAAAAAAGAATAAAATTCTTAACAGGCTCCCAGCCCCAAAGCCCTGATTATGCCATCCCAAAATCTGGTAGGTGGCCATTCATTCCTCACACACCAGAATTTATAAAATACCAATACCTATCTGCAATTCGAATAAGCAGGAAGGGGTGTTGCTGGCAACAGAAAATAAAAAGGTACTGATTTTGAAAGTCACAAAAGATCCCCAAATCAGTGATGGATTCCCAACTGTGCCCTTGGAACACAAGCCCCAGCCCAGCCCTCATATCTGTCCTCCCCAATCACTCCAAGCCTGCAGCCTGTCAGACATTCTAGAGTTAGCAAACCAGGCATCTGGCCAAAGTCATACCAATCCCTGCCAGGCCCCAGTAGCCAGACTCTCTCCTCTGTGTTTGCAGAGACTTCCAAAACACATCTCCAAGGGGGTAGTCATGGCGAATTCAATGTCTCAGAATATGAAAACTAAACCCTGTCAGCTGTATGCTGTTGCTGTTTTAGAAGTACACTGTCCATTTTTGGAAACTGGGAAACCAACTACTATATTTTGAAAGACAGAGCTGCTCCTACCCAGAAGACTTGTCAAAACTTCCTACCAAGTTATAGACCAGTGCTCCATCAGAACGTAGTTAGAAGACTTACTCTGTCAGAATCTCCCAGGGAGTTTGTATAAGAACCTACCTCCCTTTATTAGTATATGAGACATTTCCTTAAAAAAAAAAAAAAAAGGTGTTATGGATGTTCCTAAAAGTTTTTGTTGTTTTGGTTTTGACATACAGGTATGGGAAATGTTGCATACTGTATTTCTCACTGCTATAGATTCACAAAGCAGTAGCAACAGCCCTGAGAAAGTTTTCAGTAAAGAAAAATGGTGGGCATCTCTTGTTTGGCCTACCCAATAACCTGATCCATCTTTTGGAAACAGCATTTCTCCCAGCACTTGGGTGAACATATTTGCAGATTATATGTCTAATACAGGATTAATACTCAGAACATAATAAGATCTCCTCTAACTCAACAGCAATTTTAAAAACCAAATTAATAAATGGTCAAAGGACTTGAACAGATATTTCTCTGAAGAAGATATACAAAGGACCAATATGTACATGAAAAGAGAGTCAACATTATTAATCACCAGGGAAATGAGAATCAAACTACCATGCAATATCATTTCATACCCAGTGGTAATGGTTATTATTAAAAGTAATCATAGGATGGGGCCAGCAGGTGGCATGGCGGTTAAGGTGCTGGACTCCCATATGGCTGACCATGGTTCAAGTCCCAGACCTGGTGACTTGCTTTCTCCTTCTCTCTGTGTCTCTCTTTGATCAAATTGAATAATAATAAATAAGATTAAATAAATAATTTTATAAAAAAGAAAGTAATTATAGGGCCACAGGTGGTGTGGAAGCTAAGGCATTAGATCCTATATGGCTGACTTTGCAGTTCAAGTCCCAGACCTGGCAGCTTGAAAAACACGCCAGGCCTGTGCGTGTGCATACCCAAAATTGAGAGAAGAGAATGGCGGAGAAGGGACTGTGGAGTGACCACTCCCCCATGGAAGTGATTTCTTACTTTCTCTATATATATATTTGTTTCTGTCTCTCTCTAGTAAGCACACGCACTCTATGGCAAAACTAAATAATAATAATAAATAGGAAATACTGAGAAGCTCGTAGAGAAATGTGAAACTTCATAAATTGCTGATAGAATGAAAAACAGTGCAGTCGCTATGGAAAAGAGTATGGCAATTCCTTAAAAACGTAAAAGTAGAATTATCATATAATCCAGCAATTCTGATTCTGAGTATATGCCCAAAAGAATTGAAAGTAGGGCCTCAAACAGATATTTGTACATACATGTTCCTGGAAGCATTATTCACACAAGCCAAAAGATAGAAACAACCCAAGTATCCATCACCAATTAATAGATAAACAAAATATGGTACATATGCATACAATGGGATATTATTTAACCTTTAAAAAGAAGGAAATTCTCACACACTCTTCGGTATGGATGAACCATGAGGACATTACGCAAAATAAAATATGCTGATCACAAAAGAACAGATACTGTAGGATTCCATTTATATTATATAAGGTACCTGGAGTAGTCAAATTCAAAGAAACAAGCAGTAGAATGGCGGTTGCCAGGAGCTAGGGACAGTGGGCAGTGCCGGTGAGGGGACGGGTGGTTTAAGGTATTATTGTTTAATGGGTACAAAGTTTTTGTTCAAGATGAAAGTTTTCTGGGTATGGGTGGTGGTAATGATTACACAGCAATGTAAATATCTGTAGTTCCGCAGAACTGTGCCTTTAAAAAATGGCTAAAATGGTATATTTTATGTTACATATACTTGACTACAATAAAAACAAGAAACCAATTTCACTTTTTTTACTTAATTTTCTCTAAATGTATTTGACCATGGAAATCCTTCTTTACACCAGAATCCATATTAATGTAACAGAGAACAAGGGTCCCAGAGAACACAGTTTTGGAAAGACTGGCACATGGTATGTTGACTGGACCTTCAAGCACAAAATCCTACAGTGAAGGATAGTGAGGCTCTCTCTCCTCAAATAGAGAAACACATTGGATCAATCATCTTTTTTTTTTCCTTCAATTTAGTTCTTTCATGAGACAGAGAGAAACACAAACACCATCAACATGGTCTCAGGCTGTGACCCCCTCCAACACCACCACCAGTCTTCCCAACCAGCCAGAATCATGGGTACATGCACCTGACTTACGTACAGCTCAACTGGGGAACCAAACCCATGATCTTCCATATGGATCCAGCATCATTTGAGCAGTACATTACTGCTATGTCACTGAGTTGGCCCTGGCCCAGTCACCTAGAGAAGGATGATACCTGTATCTCACTAGTAAACTAGGATGAAGAGAGAAAGCCCTAGAACGGTAGAGAGCAACTCTGTACTCTGCTTCTCTGGGTCTTGACATCTAGGTATCGCTGAGGTAGCTTCGACCTCAGGGCCCTTAAGCTGAAACCAATACTGGAGGCAGACTTAAACGTTTGGAAACAAGAAATCCAGGCAAGAGGCCTGAGACAATATGCCTCCCTTACATATACCCCAAGGAGTTGGTGACTAATTACCTCTAACATTATAGACCATACTGTTTACATAAAGAATACAGGTTGCTTGGCAACCTCAGAACTTAATTAAAAGCTTTTGGAAATGTTTAACCTGTTCTCAGCTGTTACTGAGAACTCCTTGGCCCCTACAGGGAATTTGGACCATCCTGTAATCAAGGCATTATGATGGGGTTACCTACCAATAGAGTATTAAGCAGTATTGCTTGATCAGGTTACCCAGCTAGGACTAGTACAGTCGGAATTCAAATCCCTGCAACTCGTTTTCCAAACTCATCCTCTTCATAGCCACTTCATCCCATCTTTTCAGCCACACTCTCTCACACAGCTGTACAGTCTGCCTCTTCCTTCTCAGTCACAAAGCAAGTGGAATCTGTGCATCCACTTCTGTCTCTATTCCCATGCTTACAACGATAACCCTAGCACTGTGGAACCCTAGAGGCCTATCTATCCATTGGATCAAGTGTTGTTCCGCTTAAAGAAGGAGTATGGACCAGGTCACTATCAACCTGATTTTTTTTATGAGTCAAACATCCTCATCTTCAGCACCTAAAATAGCCATTCTCATTACCCAGTCAGTACAGAGACTCACAAAGACACAATAAAAGAAATCAAATTAAGAGTTCCCTGCTTTTGCTGCCAAAAGAGATAGAGTTGGCATTTTCCCAACTGCTAATGCTTTAAACTGGTTTTATACATTCCAAGGGATAGTGATCAAGGCCAGTCCAATATGTCAGCACAGTAGATGAGTATCTGTCACATGCTGGGACCAGGCAGGGAGCTGGGGGCGAACCAGTAGGGAGACCCACCTGCTTCCAAAGATCTTTTCTGCGTGACGGTCGGATCCATGCTGGTAATTCTCCCTCAAATGCTGTTGAAGCAACTGAAGTGCAAATAAGCCTTTGTACCTCCTCATATGTACATAGCACTTTAATAACCCTGTAGAGATTTGAATACCCTTTAGAGATTATAAATCACTTTTACTTATCTCAGTCTGCCATCTTAAAAGCCCTCAGAGATTGGTAACATTCTTCTTATATATGAGAACTTTAAGGCTCACTAATAATTAGCAAAGTCAGGACTAATATCTGAAGCTTTTCACTCCAAGCCCAGTGTTCTCTAGATGTAAGACATGTGCACTTATCAACATCTTTTACATATTTTTTTTTCAATCTGGCAGAAGCCTGAAGCACAAAACAAGCAACTTTTGATAGATGGACTAAGAACAAAGACTGGAACATGGCAGAAGGCCCAAGCAGGATGACCAAGGACTACTCTTTGAAGACTTGGGAAGAGAGACAGAGGCCTGACTGTGATGAGAACCCATGTGCCTAGCAGTGGAAAAAGCGTTGAGCTGGGATCTGGAACATTGGGTTCAAGACCCAATGGGACTGAGTCACCTGGAACAAATCACACTTGTCAGGGTCTCCATTTCTCTCTGTGTAGAAAGGATCAGTAGGACCTGAAACCTATGGTCTTCTGAAACTCTAAACTTGGGTCATCTTTTGGAGTCCCTTGGTCTCCATGTGCTGCTATTAACAAAGAGCTGAACACAAACTTGCTCCTTCCATCCTCAGCAGCATCGTCACCTTGGCTGTGACTGAGGTAATTCATACATGACAACTGAAATGTGCCCTTTGCATAGAGTGAAGTGCGATGTGCATGGGGTAACTATTGGGTCATAGGAAAAGTCATGACATATTTTTCTATGTTTTTCTGTGCAAACATGCATCATGACTTTTCCAACAACCCAATAGTTAGGCTCTGGCTGCCTCCTTCAATTGTATATTCATGGTGCTGCAGTTCTTGTTCAAAGAAATCTGGAGACCCTAGTATCTTCTTCCCGTCTCAGCTCAGAACTTTCACCCAATCATTCCTCACATAATCCAAGCTTCTCATACTGCTGTTTCCAAGTATTGAAACACATTATGGCAGGCCACCAGCTCCATCTTATAATCAAATAGATGAATCATAAGGCAATTTCCTTTGGCTATTTAAATAGGGTTTCCACTCCTACCTCATTGCCTTGTCTGGCCTGCTGTTTACCAAAAAAAATAAAAGAAAGAAAAGAAAGAGAAAGAAAAAAAAGAAAGAAAAAGAAAGAAAGAAAGAAATTATTACTTTAAAATATATCTGATTGTATTTTTTAGTCAAATCAAAGTTGACTACTTGAATCACGCTCCTCGTAAGTCTGTTCCTTGCTCATTTTCTGATATTCACACACTTGCCCTTCCTTTGAGTCTGTGAGTATGGGCCAGAACGTTCCCTTTCACCAATGGAGGTGAGAGTTACATGAGGGCTAGAGTTCCCTCATCAACTATTTATTTTACAACACGTACCTTCCATACTATCTCTATCTTCAAAAGAGTTTAGTTCAATTTGTGTGTCATATGTGTGTGTACTCGTGTTTGTGCACATATATAGATATGTATGTATGTGTATATACATATGTATACAAAATTGCAAATACCTTTCAAGAAAGTACTCTTGAAAACTTTTGAATTACCCACAAAGCAGCCATATTTCTCCAAGTCAAACAGCTGCCTTCAGGCCTCTGGGTGATATTTTCAGCGCTCCTACATTTTGATGTTTCAAAAGTTTGATGGTAAGGGGAGAGTTTACTTTGAACAAAACGAAAAATTTTAGCACAAGAAAAGAAAAAGCTGCAAGAGTGCTTTTGTTTTGATTTATCTGAGCACAATCCCAGCAAACAATAACTTGTCTTGAGTTTCAGAAAGGCATGGACCTCTAAAGTTCTCTGTTTCCTTGTTAGATGCTGAAATAAATGAGACCACTGACACCATGCCTGTTTTTGTTTTTGTTTGGTTTTGGTTTTGGCTTTTGGTTTTGGTTTTTAGGGGTTTTTTTTAGAGGTTTTTGCTATAGGGCACGTGTGCTCGCCAGAAAGACAGAGAGAGAGAGACAGAAAGCGTGAAATCACCTCACAGTGAGGATGGCCACGCTGAAATCCCT
Organism: Tupaia belangeri chinensis; assembly: GCF_000334495.1. Lineage (NCBI taxonomy): Eukaryota > Metazoa > Chordata > Mammalia > Scandentia > Tupaiidae > Tupaia > Tupaia belangeri. The sequence goes on from NW_006198305.1 coordinate 1,025,818, forward strand.
TTTCCTCCTTTCTCCTCTCAGGATCTTGGGCATGCGTGTACACGCACCTGGCGTAAGTTTAAGTCACTGAGTCCGGGACTCAAACCAAGGTCGACTACATGGAAGTCCAGTGACATAGCCATTACGTTAACTGTTGGTCCCACCATCCCTGTTTTTGGAGCACATATTGAAAAGTGGAGCAAGATGCAAGTCTGTTGATATTGGAAATTATCCTAATTGCAGTACCATACTTTTTCTTTAAAGATGCGCCCTCTCTTTCTCAGTCCACCCTGTTCCCCAACATATGTACACACACACACACACACACACACACACACACGTATACAGAATCACTTGTCTGTTCTTTTGCTAAAAACCTCAAGTCCTTGGTTTTTATACATTTCCCTAGTTGCATGAGAAGAAAAACAGATATATAATATTTACTTCCTTATTTCTCTAGGGGTTGGACTGGACCAATTCCTATGGACTATTGGCTGAAAAACTGCTGGTTCTGGGGTCTCCTATTGTTTATGGCTGATTTCTAGACAGTCACAGAGTTGGAATCCACGTCCTTACTCTGAGGTAATCTTGTAACCTGGATCTTAGCTCACCCTGTGTCTGTTTCATCTCCTGCTCTGTTGTTTTGTACTACTCTCCTTGCTTTGTGAGTACTTCTCATACAAAACCTTTACTACTGCCAGGCAGGTGCACCCTGTGAGCCCAGTCAACACATCAAATGCACTTCTGAGGTGAGGCCTCTCCCAGTGAACAACTTCCTCTTTCCACCTGAGTGCCTTACTCAGTTGACTAGACCAGGTGTTGTGGTAGTCTTCCAATTGATCTCCCCAAGATGGGTCTCCTGCCTTTCCCTTCCTGCCAGACTCAGCACTCCCAGACCATGCCCAGAAACACCACTACTTTTGTCCATCACACCTCTCTTCGGAAATATTCAAGCACTCACATTGTCTTGTTAACCAAATTCAAACTTCTAGCTGGAACTCAAAGTATTCTACAATTACTCTCTAACTTACCTTCCTAGATTACTTGCTCTCCACCTCTAAAACAGACAATAAGTTAATAAATTAAGTCCTTTACATTTAATCCTCATAATAGTCATAGGAGTTGGGCATTGTTATCTTTGTTTTTCAGATAAAGAAATTGAGGCTTATGGAGACTAAGGAACTTGCCCTAAGTAATCCTATATATTTAGTTTCCTAGAACTGCTATGACCATAAACCTTGTGGCTTACAATAGCAGAGATCTATTACCTTGCAGTTCTGGAGGCTAGAAATCCAAATCAGGGTTGGTGGGTCCATGCTTCTTATGAAGGCTGTAGGGGGATCCTTCCTTGTTTCTTCCAGCTCTGGTGGTTCCGACTTTAGAACCCCTTGGCTTTCTTTGGCTTTTCAATGCATCACCCAGTTGCTACCTCACCTTCTCACTTCTGTATCTTCTCTGTGTCCGACACTCTCTTCCCTTTTACTGAGAAAGGCACCACACACTGGATTTAGGACCCACCCTCAATTCAGAATGACTTTTTCTCAAGACCCTTAACAAATTACATCTGTAAGGATCTTATTTCCCAGTAAGGTTACATTTTGAGTTTCAAGAGGAAATAAATTTGCGAGAATTTTTTTTTTCCAGAGGACACATGAACTTGCCAAAGAGAGACAGACAGAGAGAGGGAGAAAGTACCCTCCTCCCTCCACTAAGGCATGGTGACACCACAATCCCTTCTCCTCCATTTTCCAACCTGGTGGGCCTGATGTGTTTTTCAAGCCACCAGTGCGAGGATTCAAACTATGGTTGGTCATGTGGGATCTAACTTCCTTAACCATTAGGCCAAAGAGCTGGCCCTGGGGAAGATGTTATTTAACCCATTACACCTTTCTTAACTCTGTCTTTGCTTGTACTTATACACACATACACACACACATACACACACATACACCAGTCTTGCTCTGTGTGTTCCTATCAACCAATCTGTGTGTTCCTATCAACCAATCTTATCTGTGGAAATCTTGGGTAGTTTTCCAGATTAAGCTCAATGCCCCTTTCCCCAAGAAGACATCATGATTGCCCCAGTCAAGTATGGAATTCATTCTATCACTCCAACTCCAACTACCTTACTTTACACACCTCCGATAGCCCGTATTTTCAACATAATAGCCTCAGCTTTTGTGCAGTTGTCTTCATTCCTGCCAATGTTAACTATATTGTAAGCTTCTCAAAGGCAAAACTGCCTTCTCCCACCATGCGGTCTCCATAGCACCTTCCATATGCAGGGACTTCATAAATTTGGCCAAGTGAATTCCTAATCATCTGCCTCTTTCTACATTGAATAGTTTGTGTATTAGTAAGCAAAACTGTAGGATGCTAAAAAACCAACCTCTCGCTAATGCTACCACTTTCCCAAAATGGAATTTTAAAAAATAGCTCAGTTTACATTCATACATCTATCTAATCCAATCATTTTAATGATTTAATAATCTTCATTTGAATTTTATCTAGTGGCAGCAAATCCAGTCCCTTCCTGGTATAATCCTCCCACAATCAGTCCATTTTCTCCTTATCTCCAATGCCCACCTTCTTGAGCTTTTTGGTACAAATTCAAGGTCTCTGAGGACAAGGACAATATCCTAGTCATATTTATATTCCCCACACCCGTCAGTGTCTGGGGCAGCCAATAATGTCTGAAGAATGTGTGAGTGAGTGGAGGTATGAATGCCGTGTTGGGGAAGTCACAGTTTCCCCTGGATGACAACTCATGCTTTTCAGAGCTCAAATCATCCTTACCACATTCTTACGGGGTGGGTGTTACTGTTATTCCCCCATTACAGATGGGGAAACGGAGGCTGAGAGAAAATAAAGAATTTGCTTCTTGGTCATACACCCAGTAAATGATGAAATCAGGTTGAAACCCAGGACTGTCTGACTCCAGAGCTGAAGCTCGTAACCAGAAAGGCTCTTAGATTGGGAAGCAGCCTGCATTGTGCTTCTCTGGTATGACCCTCCTGAGTATGCCCTTAAGCCTGGGAGGCTTGGGACCTGTTGAGCATTTGGCTAGGATAATCTGAAAGAGGTGATGAAAATGTTTGAGTCTGTGAGAACAGCAAATAGTGTAAAGTGTGTGTGTGTGTGTGTGTGTGTGTCAGGAGGGTGTTGTTTGCAGTATATAACCACGTCTTCAAAATAATAATGTAAAGGTGCACTATGAAATCACTGTACATGAATTTCAGACATGTTTGTATCAAAGAAACTTGCACTTTTTTCCACAGACTTATTTAAGTCCCCTCGTATGTGGTGTGTGCTCTGTGAATATAGATGCATGTGCTCTGAGTGGGATGACACATGGGGATGAAAAGGGCTGTGTTTATTTGGGGACTAAAACATGCAAACGACCAGGAGTTACATTGCACTCCAGTCCTAGCCCAGACACTTGTGAACGAACAGACCAGTCACCACCTCCTGAACTAGATTCCTACAAAATAGCCTGGGAAACCTCACGGAGCCAATGGGAAGACCTATGAAATTCAAGAAACAGTTACGGAAGTCCCAATATATGCACGACATAGCACAGAAGAACAGAGGGGTAAAGAGGAAAGTCTGTGGTGGACCCTGATTTGAAAGTGTTTCTGTTCAAATTGAGGGAAACAAATGTAGAAACTACCTTTAATTTATGCAGAATGTACACAATGAAAATAAACATTTCTGGAGCCCTTTACCGTATTGGCAAAGTAAAAGACAATCCCACAACTTTGTAAGGTAGGAATTGTAAGCAACTCCATTTGGCCAATGGGAAAACTGATGGAGAAGTTGAATCTTTCCTTCAAATCACACTGATGTTAAATAGCACAGTCAATATTCACCCCATGTCTGTATAACTGAATCTTTCCTCTCATCTCCCTGTACTATAGCAAGGAAAAGATGCCAAGTGGAGAGAGATGGGAACCTTTGTTTTCAACTTGAACAAAAGAAGATGCCCACAAAACAGCAGGGACATCTTTTGAAGCTGTGTCACTTTAAGTAGTGGATGAGGTCCTAAGATTGTCACTATCAGTGTGCATCTGACTACAAATTCAGAAATAGCAAAGTGAGAGTGAAAGAGGATGCACGTAGGGGCCAGAGAAGATGTGAAAGAGAAAGACCAGGAAGCTCCATTCTTGCAAAAGGGTTGCACACCACCACTGGAGAGATGCCACATGATTAACGTCTAACCACATTAATGTCAAACCGTATTAATGTCAGAGAGGAGAATTTGGTTAAAGCCCTGACTGGCTGGATCTCGGGCTGAAAATTACTAGTTTCCTCTTCCCCCACCCAACCCTTTATAACTTCCTCTAATGCTTTAGTCAAGCTTAAGACCCTGAGCCTTCCGGGAGCAAAGTGAGGCCCATCTGTTCAGTCAGGAATTTTCGGACCAGAGTAAAAGGTCAATCTGGCTTTTACTATAACTTAGCATTTAGATGACCCCAAATACTTCCAACTGTATCAGCCAAAAATAACCCTGCATTACTGTGAATCATAATTCCAAAGAGGAGCTGTCAGAGAGACTCTTTAAAAACAGATAATGACGGGGCTACTGCTAATGAGAAAAAGGAATAAAACAATAGGTTTATCTCTTTAGAATGTGCTTGCTCTAAAAGTCATATAAAAAATAACCGTAATCATCTTGTTTGGGAAGGAAAACATTTAATGCCTTTTTCCCCAAAGAGTTTATTTCTTTTATTATAAGACATATTGGTAAAAATTTGCATATTTTGAAAAAGATAGAAAATGGTAATAAAATGGAAATTTTGCTTATTAAGAAATATGTTCATAAATATGCATCATCAAATGTTAAAGTGGTTACTTTGCAAAATTATAATAAATAGAGCAGAGCTGTGAAGTACAAGGATCAACCCAAAGTACCGAAGTATTTACGGTACATGTTTTACAAAAATTCCAACCTCAGATTATATTTCAAAATTTGACATGTTACCCTCTAAGTTATCAATGATTCATGTTTTAAAAATATTTTGATGGCTCCATGATTTCAAAAATAATGAAACATAAAAGGTGGTTTAACTAAATAGAATTTGGTTAAAATATAATTTCCCCCAAATAAGAAATTATAAGACACATAAGTAAAAGTATAATTTTAAACTTATAAATGATACATGATTCAGTTCCCAATTCTACAGGTCTCTGTGGGCACTGAGCAAAAACTGTTCACTAAGCTTTAGTTTCCAGCAAGGCCCATCACTCTATTCACAGTTTGATGGGGCATAAATAGTCATGATCATGACAAGCCCAGTTCTACAATTCTAGATCCATGGGTACAAGGTATGTAGAAGGTTCTCCCTCCTTGGAATAAACCCTTTGACAGCTTGCCTGTATTTGTTTATGTCCCACGGACCTCTGATTCACAAGTCAGAACACTGGACAAAATTTTAATAATGGAGTTCTTGTTCTAGGTATTCTTTTGTAAGCCTCAATTCTCTACTCCAAAGGAGAAAAGAAACACATGTGAACACCAAACACGTCCTCTCGTGAGTCTTGGGTGTTCAAGGCCAGGCTTATCCTGTAAATAAATACTGACTCTTCACAACGACCTTTCATTTCCCATGCATCATGTTGCCCGTGAGGCCAACGCATCAGTTCCCAGGTGCAATGGGGAAAACCACACTGACAGTCTCAAGTATCCAATCTAATATAGATTATCGGTCCCGATGACCTTCGGCGATGTCCATCGGGGGACATCCGGGTGACTCTGGGTGCCTAGAGCACTGAGAGATCATGGCAGGATTTGGACTTGAGCTTGAAGGCCATATTCTTATTGTTTTTGGCCACGATCTTGCCCCAGAAGCGCCTGGCTTTCCTGGGAATGCTCTCTCTCCTCTTCTGATAGGCCAGCCGCCGCTCATTCTTCTCCTTGCTGTCCCGCCGGAGGCGGACCTGCCGCACAATACCCTCAAAGAGCTCCTTCACGTTGTGCTGGACGGCTGCGGAGGTCTCAATGAACTTGCAGTCGAATACCACAGCACACGCTCTCCCCTCTGGGACGTAAAGGAGGAGAAGAGAAAGTCAGAGGGACTGCAGAGCATGGTCCTAAACAGCACAGAGTCAGGCTGGGTGATTCCCAATTTAAAACCGTCCTTGAGGTAACTCTAAGTCAACTATTTATGTAAGAGTATGGGAGGTCACCGTGACGCATGCACTCTCAGGGCAGAAATGGAGGAAAAGGGTCTCTCAGGAAGATCACTGGAAACAGGAGAGATGGGTTTTAGTCTGGGCCATCTTAAGTTTGCTGTGTAAAAGTCCAATGCCATCAAATACCAAGATTAATTATAACAGTTAAAGAAATGGCCTTAAATTTTGACAGACTTGTTCTGTCCTGATAATTAGGCTAAGTTCTCTATAAACATTTTTTAATGCTCACAGCAATCTTGGAAAAGACATCATTATCCTTCTCAGATAGATGGAGAAACTGGGAGGTGGGGCACATCCTTTAAAAACTTGGGGGCATTCATCTAACCTGTAACTGGCAGCAAATCAGGCCTGTTCAATAGCAAGCCCATATTCTTAACTCTTTTCACTCAGTTTTATGAACTAAAAATAAGAATTCTACTACTTGACTTTCTTCTCTTTTAAAAAAAGTGGTAAGCCAAGTAGTAGAATTCTTATTTTCAATTTATAAAATTGAGTCAGAAGAGTTAAGAATGAGCTACCACTTTAAAAGAAAAAAAGTGATGAAAAAAATGTTTAATTGACACAAAAATTAAGTTATTTGCTGATGATAATACATACAGTAATATCTTTGTCTTGACTGATATGTACTATATTCATGCTGGGAAAAACCATGTTGTATACTGTAAAGATGTATAGTGATTAAATGTAAATAATATGTGTGTGTGTGTGTGTGTGTGTGTGTGTGTGTGTGTGTGTGTGTGTGTGTGTGTGTAAATAAAAGGAAGAAAAAAAAGTGGTGGTGAAATATTTTGAAAAAATTTGAGGATTTTTCAAATACAGCTACAATAAGTTTTTTTTCTGTAATAGTATCAATTTAAAATATTTCATTGAATTTAATGTGTCAAAGTTTTGGTTTGGGGGGAAAAAATGATTACTATAGATAGTCATGTCCAAGTAGTAAGACATTTTCAAACTAGTTGTGTACATTTCTTTATCAGGTTTCTTTTCTGAGCAGAGCCTAGCAAAGTAGTATTTTATTTTTACAATTGTACCAGAGACCAAATTTGTAACAGGCCAATAAAATCTCAGTGGCCCTAAAAGCACTTGGGTGCCCACTCAGCAAGTAAGAATTATTTCTGCCCTAGGGATGAAAGCATATGTGATACAATCAGACTGATGCCTTAACTGAAATTTAGGGAACTGGGGATGAAGGCAGGATCATGTTTCTAGGGTTTTCAGAGACCAGAGGCAGCCAGGATAGAATTCTCTCAATGAAACTCATAGTTCCCTGCTCCCAAATAAAAGTACCCCATCCTTCTTGCCTGAAGATGCTACTTCCACTTCCCTGAACCCTCTCGATCTCCAGGAGAATAGAAAGGGCAATGAGTGAAAGGCTGGGGACTGCCAGTAAACCTCTATGCATGATCTTTATTCTAAAGCAATTCCAGGAAACCCCTCAGAGGTAAGGAGATTAGAATCCTGTGGTAGACCAGATGGACAAGGGAGCAACAACCAAGACAGATTATAATCTGGGGCTATGAGAGTGTTAGAGGTATATATAAAAATACATGTAGCATTTTAATGAGTTCCATTCCATTTAATGAGTTTCCTTATGAAAAAGGAAAGAAAGAATGCCTTTCTGAAAGAAAATGCATGCGATCCAGATACTGTTTTTAGTCTTCTGGCATTTGTCCTTTTACCTGAGACAGACACTTCCCGACACCGCACTAAGTCACTTTTGTTGCCAACCAAAATGATAGGAATGTCCTCTGTCTGCCGGGCCCTGCGGAGCTGAATTCGCAGCTCAGACGCCTTCTCAAAGCTGGCTCGGTCTGTGATGGAGTAGACAATCAGGTAGGCATCCCCGACTTGCATGCAGTGGTCTTGAAGCCATTCATTCTCCCCCTAGTGAAATGAGAGTATCTTCCATGAGTTCAGGTTGGCCTGAGAATGAGGCATCAGCTTGCAAAGAAACAATGTGTGTATCCCAAAGTTCCCCAGCTGAAAAGAGAAAGGAAGAACACTGCTTCCAGTTCCCCAGGGTGCACTGGCGTCCCATGCCTGCAAGATGTCTAGTGGCTGAAAAGACTTCCAGTCTGCACAGTATTTCTGCCAAAAGTTTCCATTTTCTGATTTCTTCCACAGCTATAGCTGATACACTACACAACTGCTCTGTCAAACAATATTTCCAATTGCTACCAAAAGTGAGCCCTTTTTGACATCCCAAAAACCCTTTTGCCTTTCCCAAGTGATTAAAATTAAGAATCCTTTTGTGAAAATAGGTGGGTTCTCAATACACAGAAGGTCTTGCATGTATGCTCAGAAACTCCAAATCTTTAAAAAAGCAAATATTGCAGACTAGCACTGAGAATGTCAACTTCATGTAGGGTGATTTTTATAGATTATAATAAGTATCCATAATCATTTGCACTTTCCCTAAAACTAATACACATTTTTGTGTTTTTTAACAGAACTGAAGTGCAAATCACTGCAACTTGTTATCCAGAGCTCATGGGTGAGTAACTTGTTCCTTAAAGCTTTCTTATTCTTCAGAAATGAATGCTTTTAAACAAGAAAATAAGTATCCCTGGGGCCAGCAGGTGGCATAATGTTAAGGTGGTGGACTGCCACACGGCCGACTGAGGTTTTGGCCTCAGACCTGGCAGCTTGAAAATTACTCTGGGTGCATGTGTATGTATGCCCAAAATCCTGAGAGGAGATTGGAGAAGGGATTGCTGTGTGGCCATCCCCCAAGGGGGTAGTTTCTCACTTTCCCTCCTTATCTCTCTCTCTCTCTCTCTCTCTCTGCCAAGTGTACATGCCCTATGGTAAAAACTTAAAAAATTAAATGAATAAATTCAGCCTCCTCATCTATGTAGGACAAGGTCACCCTCATGCCAACTCTGTTAAAAACCAAGCCCTGAAGGAATTCACAGGGAGCTCTGGGCTCAACATACCTTATTTTCCCACATATCCAGGAGTATAATTGTTGCACTTTCTCCATCAACAATCAGGGTTCGCTCGTATGTATCTTCTAAAGAAAAAAAAAATAGAGCTATTGGAGTCAGGCAAATACGCAACAAATTTCCATAAGAAGATCGTGTAGAAAATTATGCTAGAAAATAACTAAATATGCAATTAATTATGTAAATATTCAGCTAGTTACAAAGGTAAATTACTATTTGTATTATCATCTTCCACAACTTTCCACATATATACCTCCAATACTTACAAAGCAGAACACCTAGATCTCCTGAGTGTGTATCACTTAACCACTTGAAGCAATATGCATTTGTTTTCATCATTTCTGGACCTTTTTATAGGAAAACCATTTGTGAGGATAAACTCACTTAAGAGCTTTTGACTCAGAGTCAATGAATGATGCTATGGGAAAACATTAGCTGCCTACTGGAACTGTGAGCCCCGTTTTCATAAGCCTTACATGGATGTCTATTGTACAGACTCATTGGCAATTTCAGGAGCTTTGAGCCCAAAGCCATTTCTCCTCTTTAGAGAAATACAAGAGAAAAAAAATCTTGAGACTATCCCTGTTATGGCCGTAACTTTCTTCCTTAAAAAAAAAAAAAAAAAAAAAAAAAAATGCAGTTCCCTAGGAACAAGTGGGCTTGTTTTTCCGTGGTTGAGTACAGAAGAACAGCCTCCAGCTCCACTGGGTAATGGAAACTTTCCTCCCTGCACTGGAGCCCAGACTGGGTGTAGGTGAAGGGTGAATGCAGTACAATGGGCCAAAGCAGCTCCAGCCTGGAAAATCTGGGGGTGGGGGGACCTGGCACCAGAATTTTTGCAAGAGGGTTTCCCATCAGCCCAATCCCCACTCTATTTTCACAATGAAGCTTCCTGCTTCAAATGTCATCATTTGAAAATTGTGACTTTTATGATCATTTATCATCTTTCTTGTTTCTTTTGCCTGAAATCTTTGGCCTTGGATAGCCTCAAGGCTTGTTCCCTTACCTCCCTCTGGGGATGGTGTTTCCTGACCCCTCCCCTGGTTTAAATCTACAACACCTCTCTCCCGCCAATATTTCTCTGTCCCTTCCTGTTTTACATTTCTCCATTCTACACTTACGGTCATCTAACATGCAATACATGTAAGTTATTTTACTATTTTCTGACTCTCCCATTCCCTAGAAGGTTAGGACAGAGATTTGCATCATTATTTACAGTGTCCCCTAGCACTCAGGACAGTGCCTGAGACACTGCGGGTGTGCAATAAAAAATCTGTCCCATGGGACCAGCAGTTGGCGTAATGGCTATGTCGCTGGACTCCCATGTAGTCGACAGCGGTTCAAGTCCCGGACCTGGTGGCTTGGACTCATGCCTGGCGCATGTGTGTGCGTGCCCAAGATCCTGAGAGGAGAATGGAGGAGAAGGGATTGCAGTGTGGCCATTCCCGCTGGGGGCTGATTTCTCACTTTCTGTCTCTCTGTCTCTCTCTGGCAAGCACACGTGACCTATAGTAAAAACCTCTCAAAAAAAGAAAAAAAAATCTGTCCCATGAATGACTGAGCAAGTATAGCACATGGCTGTGAGCATAAGCAAACTGAATTAGAATCAGGATGTCATCCCTTGTGAAGCATGTGGCTCTGGACCACTTAAGTTCTCCACATCTCAGTTTTCTTCTCTATAAAATGGGACCAACAGTCTCTGCCCCTTAGGGATGTGTAACAATTACATATACTAAGCTTGGGTATGAAGGAGAAACTAAGACAACATTAGTGTCATCATCAAATCCTCAGATGGAGAGAGCTGGTTCTCGCCAGATTCAGCACTTCCTACTACAGGTAAATCCAGCTTCATGGCACCACACTGAGGAACACCTGGCATTTCATCTCTTATAATAGTCAGGGATTTATGAAAAGCAATCCTCCTGGTTGTTTCTTCACCTAACAACTTGGGTCAGGAGAGGGAAAGGGGGGGAATGTGAACAGATGAGAAGTTAACCAAGAATGGTTCTGTCTTTCGGTCCATTTCTCCACCTCCTGAAGGGTCATTCTAATCAATGGCAACTGTTCCCCACTGGGGCATTAAAATGTTTTGCAGCATGAGATCACAGCGGGATGCACTATTGGGCTTAGTGGAAGGTAGGGCCTCTTGACCTCACATGCAGATTTATACAGCCAAATGGAAATCATCAGAACCTGATCAAGGCAGATGATGGGGGGGTGGGGGCAAACGGGAGGGGCTGACTGCCTCTTACCTCCCCAGAGCTTTTATCCTTTCTCCTGACTGCCTCTTACTACCATGGAGTTTTTAGCTTTTCTGCAAAACCTCTCTCTGCACTCAGAAAACTCAATACAGCACGTTCTCTGTCCTCAGCCCAGCACTCACCACCTAGAACCAAATACAGGTGACTCTGTGGAATGCCCAGTAGTTCAAGTAGAGACATACTATATTCCAATAGCTAAGAGAAAAAGCAAACTTCTTGATTTAAGAGAAGAATAAAGCTAGAGAAAAATTGGACCAAGGATCTGTGAAAGTGGAGCCAAGATGGTCTGCCCTTCTAGAAGTGTCCTACAAAGCATCGAGGGGCCAAGCCTAAAACAACACATCTTGTCCCTGCTTTGGGCACTGTTCCTCCCCACCCCATACAAAGGGTCATATATAGCCTCAGGTGACATGCGTGTGCCAAGGACTCTTCCATCACAATGCACCAGTTTAAACTGACCAGGTGCCAGCCTGCAGGAACAGAAGCTGTAAGTCTCTCTCCTTCCCTTAGTCATTCAGCTCATCTTTTAGCCTTTTCAAGTGCTAATCAGGTGAGGAGAGAGGAAATGAAAGAATATGAAATTCTAAAAGAGCTCTTTGAAGTTGCTCTGAGTTAAGGTGCGTGGAGAAAGGGGTGACATTTATCAGCCTGTGAGGCTTTTCCAGTACCTGGGCCTAGGGATACCCTCACCTCTCCCATGCTCTGCATGAAAACTGGCAGTGTCCACAACCACTCTGCAGAGAGGGAAAGCATTCTAATGGTGTAGGCTCTAATCATGGTTGGGAGCCATTTTCCCTGGACCAGCACGCATCACTGTGTCTTTCCTCATTTGATCCCCTTGACAAAGAGTCTCTCCTTGACCCAACTTTAGTCTGGCTCCTCTGAACCCTTTTTCTTGATTACCCCTCCATTTTGGGCCTCCGTGTCTATCCTTGAAGACTCCAGTTTTAGCAAGAACCTGCTAAACCAGTTGAGGATCTCTCATCTCCCATCTCAAGAGCTGATCAAATTTCCTCATCCTTTACCTTTGATGTTTAAGTTCCTGGTTTGACATATTCAAGACCTTGTTTACTTTGGCAAGACTCCTGTTACATTGGTTTAGCAAGAATTCCCTTCCCTTGACGTCTTCTCTTAGTAATCTTCTGTCTTCTGACCCCCTGCGCACCCCAAACCTACTTCTTGGCCATAAATCCCCACTAGTTCTTGCTGAATGTGGAGCTGAGCCCTCTCTCTCTCTCATATACGATGGTCTTGACATCCACTGCAATAGTCCTGACTAGTGTTTCTTATCATGTCAACAATTTTTTTTAACACCCTTATGCATGGAGGCCCCTCCTGCCCAAGACAGGCTCAAGTGCTGCATGTGAGACCTGCACAGTTCTCTCACATGCTAGAACTGGCTCTGCAGCCTCTTGAAAGTTCTGAGGCTCCAGCATCTCTCCCTCAAAACTTTCAAGTGCTTTCAGGATTTCATAGCCCAAGGAATCACAAGGAACCTTGGGGAAAATGGCAGCCCTGAGAATACTGTCCTTTCCTTTAGTGGCTTATGTCTCCTCTGCACATCTCAAAGGGCCCCAACTAAGAGTGACCAAAGTACATGGATAAGGACAAGGAAACCTCCTATTTGGGAAGATAAGTCTCAATCCATCAAGAGGAAATGGTAGATTCCAAATCAGCTCTAATGTTTATTCCACTCTTACTCTATGCCAGGCACTATGCTATATGCTTATATGTTATCTCCCTTCATCTTCATCACACTCTATGAAGTCTTATCCTGACTACAGAATGGGCTGGAGGGGGTAAGTGACTTCTCGGAGAAGTCAGCGCAGAGCTTGGTATGCACGGCAGCCTCCACTCCTGTGCTCTTTCCAGTACGCCCCTGTGTATCTGTGGAGTGCCTTCTCACCTAGCTCAGGGCTTCCAAATCCTACTTCTTATAGGATCGAGCTCAGAAACCAACTCTTCCATGAAGCCTTTTTTGCTATCCATGGCTGGACACCCTCTTTTATCCTCTGAATTCCCACAGTATTGTCCTTGAACCACGTCCTTGAACCACTGTCCTTAAACCTTTCAAGACACGTATCACGTGTCCTGATTTCTAGTTGACGTATACCTGATCTCCTCTGCATATGTGAGCATCTCCAGGGAGGAAGGCTCATGACTCTTTGCAGGTCCCCAGAGTGCCTCATCTAGTTCCATGGTGCATATTCAGTAAATGTTTAGGAATGAATCAGTTAGTGAGTGGCATTAAATGTGCAAAAGAGTCATACGATTATTGCAGTGTAACTGTAATAATAACCATTTTATTAGAAAGCATAATGATGAGAATATTGGGTAGATTTTTTTCTTATGGTTAATGCTTAAAAAACAAATATATCAATGTAGGGGTGTGCCTTGGAAAAATTTCTCTTGGGAAACATAAGCCAACTAGTGATTCCAACAAGGCCTATAGAAAAGGGATATAATACTGGAAGACACAAATTATGTTACACACGGAACACATTAGATAGGATGGGTCACCTAAGAAGCTGCTCATTGTCAAAGAGTCTTTAAGAAGATAAGGAAGGAATTACTCTCTCTCTTTCTCTCCCTCTCTCTCTCAATAATGGGGTTTCCCATATACAGAAGCCTGCCTTCCCAAGTTCCAGGTACAAGTCGGTCCCCTTAACACTTTGTGCTTATGGGTATACCTCCCTCTGAAAGGATACCACTCCTTTCTAATCAATATTTTTGAAAGTCTAGATTCTTTATTTTCAATCCCGCCCTCTGAAAAAAAAAAAAAAAACAATTTTTGGTTGACTTTTTCCTTATATCAATCCCCAAAGCACTTTACTATTACTTCGGAAGCTATTCATTAATCTTACCTTGCTCTGAATGGTAGCCAGTGACACTTAGCTCCTTGCTAAGCAAGTAGTGTGTACCTCACCCATCTGTGTACCCCTGAATCCAGCTCAGAGCTAGGCAGGTGGCTGATACCAACCCCCCCACACCCGCCATGTGCTGTCATACTTATCAGCATTAGGAAGCTAACTCCCAGGGGTGCAGGGGGCAGTGAAAGAACCCAGGATTTGTGTTTAACCACAGCTAGGGATAAATCCTAGCCATACCTGAACTATAAGGTCATTGGGAAAGTCATGAGTATTTTTCTGTTTTTCTGTGTGAAAATGTGTCAGGACTTTCCCAATGACGCAATCGTTTTTTCACTATGGGAAAATCACTTGGCTTTGAAAGTCTCCACTTCTTCACCTGCAAAATACGGCTATTCATACCAAATTGGTTCAATTTTTGTATTACCAGAGACATATGCAGGAAGCCCCGAGGACAGTGCCTAGAACATGACAGGTTCCCATAAATGGTAGAATAGGAAAACTACCAAATTAAGATTCTAAAATCCCAAATTCTAAACCCAGCTTCCTCACTGGTTGATTCTAGATAAGCTAAGTGGCCTCCCCAAGACTCAGTTTACTCATATGAGTACAGGAACTTTTTTAGGACCAAAATAAATAATAGTAAATATAAGGCCCTTAATAAAGTGCCTCTCCCATTATAAACATTCATTCTAAACGTTAGTTGTTCCCTCCCTTCTCTCTCTGCTAGCAACAACACACACCAACCTTTACAAAGAAAAGAATCAATCTCTCTTCAGTCTATGCTGGCCCTATTTTCCCTTGACTCTTGTTTAGCTATAACCCCTGAAATTCCAGAAGTGGGGAGAGCAATCAATGCCACATCAGTGAGTCATCAGTTATTGCTGTTCCTAAGCTGCCTCACAAAGCAGTGAACTCCCTGACACTGAGACAGTCAAGAACAAAACCTTTAGATAAAATGGGCTGTTGGTAGTGAGGAGCAGGATCCACCAGCATCAAGTGAAGGTGAGATTTGTGTCCTCTCTAAAGCATCTTCCTACTCTGGAAATCTGTAATTCAAGTATGAGTCGTGACGAGAGTACAAATAGACCACATGACTCGGGCAAGCACGGAAGGGTTCTTCCTTCATTTCCACAGTGGCAGATAAGGACCTTCAACGACCCTGGTCACATATGCTAAGACGGAAGTCAGAGCTGACAGACAGTGTGTGGACACGATTGGCTTCTAGGGTCTTCATATGACTTCCAGACTATAGGGCTGTGCATTAACTGTTGTTCACAAATGCATGCCTTTATGAAGTAAGGCTACCTCAAACCAGTTTTAGAACTAGGTGAGGCTTCCATTAAAAAAAATTTTTTTAATGACATTGTATAGATAAAAAGTTTTGATAAACTGAACTCTATACAAAGTATCATCATTCTCATACTTCAAATTAAAAAAAAGTTAGTATGCTATTTCCAATACAGATTTTGAATTATTTTACACCCTTACAAGTCTCTAACGCTGGCAGCAACAGACTGATGAGTCCATCCTGACAGTTTTTTGTTTGTTTGTTTGTTTGTTTGTTTTAATTGGTTTGGTGTTAGGTATTAACTGTGGAAAAGGCTGTGTCTATACTGAACTCCTGGCATAAGATCAGGGTCAGAATGGGCACAAGCCTGACCTCTGGCTCTGCCCTCTTTTGTCAGGTTTCCTGTGGGCCCTCTTTGCCTGGAATCTAAGAAATTCCCTTTCTGGCCCAGGTTCAAGAGTTTTGGGTCCTGTCTACGAGCACTTTCATTTTCTTGTCCCAAGGGCCTGGCTATTCTAGAGACTCAGCTCCCCACCCAGTGCCAAGAATGCACAACCTCAGCTCCCAACTCTGCACACACAGACTATAGGGCTGTGCATTAACTGTTGTTCACAAATGCATGCCTTTATGAAGTAAGGCTACCTCAAACCAGTTTTAGAACTAGGTGAGGCTTCCATTAAAAAAAATTTTTTTAATGACATTGTATAGATAAAAAGTTTTGATAAACTGAACTCTATACAAAGTATCATCATTCTCATACTTCAAATTAAAAAAAAGTTAGTATGCTATTTCCAATACAGATTTTGAATTATTTTACACCCTTACAAGTCTCTAACGCTGGCAGCAACAGACTGATGAGTCCATCCTGACAGTTTTTTGTTTGTTTGTTTGTTTGTTTGTTTTAATTGGTTTGGTGTTAGGTATTAACTGTGGAAAAGGCTGTGTCTATACTGAACTCCTGGCATAAGATCAGGGTCAGAATGGGCACAAGCCTGACCTCTGGCTCTGCCCTCTTTTGTCAGGTTTCCTGTGGGCCCTCTTTGCCTGGAATCTAAGAAATTCCCTTTCTGGCCCAGGTTCAAGAGTTTTGGGTCCTGTCTACGAGCACTTTCATTTTCTTGTCCCAAGGGCCTGGCTATTCTAGAGACTCAGCTCCCCACCCAGTGCCAAGAATGCACAACCTCAGCTCCCAACTCTGCACACACACGGCCCCCCAGCCCCACTCTCATTCCTTCTGCCTGCATCACTGCTAATGGACAGAGGCCCACGGGGCTAGGCCACCTACCTCCCAGCACCTCGCAGTCGCTGTCCATGCTGTCATGCACGCCCGCAAAGATGTTGGCCAGAGTGGACTTGCCCACCCCCTGCTCCCCTATGAGCACCACCCGGTAGTAGGTGTTCCCTGACTCAGAGGAGATGACCGAGTCTGTGGAGTCAGAAGACCAGCTCCGGCGGCAGTGGTCCTCAGGGGTGGCCAAGTGGCGGCTGCGGGGGTTGTAATGGTGGGGCTCTTTCTGAACCATCAGATGCCGGCCATCAGCTGGAACGCTCCAGCGCTGCTGCTGCGGCTGCATGCCCACGGTGCCCTGGCGCATGGTGACATTGTTCAGAGTCATCGTTGGGTCCTAGGGAGCAAAGTGGCCAAGATGCCAGCATTAGTAAGCACAAGTGGGAGCTCGGGGGGCTCAAACGGAAAGTCAGTCTTCAGTGATACGTTATTAGATGGAGTGAAAGCCAAGTCTCCCAGACATATTAGAATATCGATGAAACGTGCCAAGAGCGCAGTCCAGGCGTTCACCAAGGCACACGCGCGCACACACACACGCACACACACCACTCCCCACTGTTAGTAATGGGCTCCCCAGGAGACTGTCACATGCAGAGAAAGAAAAGTACCGTTAACATTGCCCACTGCCCATGAGCATCTTCCATCCTTAAGAAAGCCTTGGGTTCCCCACTCAGAGCTGGCACAGAGGCAGCTGGAAAGAACTAAGAGCCTCCAGAGATGGCTTAAAAAGCAACAAGTGAAGTTTGTCAGGACCAGCTGGCCAGGTTAGCTCTCTTGTCTAAACATGGCTCTTAATTGCACCCCCGGTCCAGCAGGCTTTTGTGCCTCGGTGGGAAACACGTGGCAATGACATCACTCCCCCTGGCTGGACTGGACAGGCACTTATTGGAACTTCCATGTTTAGTAAAGTTGCCCTGATAAGCTCCAGCTGCCTGAAGAGACCGTTATTAGGGGGAGGGGTGGGAAGAGTTTCTGTTTGGGGTTTACAGCTCTACTCTGCCCTCTTGCACTCAGACACCACCTTTAAAACATCCCAGCCCCAAGCCTAGTCATGCCAGCAGGAAAATGACCTCCTTACATCCAGTCCTATCAAATTTGCAGAAAAAGTGCTTTGTTCAGCAAACCATGTCCACTCGGAGAATTCTTTAGCGCGACTCAGATTCCAGCCTTTTTGAAGCAAATCACAAGGCTAAAGATTCTCTTCTCCTAAATGACATTCAACAACTTCACCACAACTTCCCCTTGCAAGATGGCCCGCCTTGCACGGAGCTTTCTCTCTACCCTGAGATAACATGGAAGCTTTCCAACTGAATCAGCGAGACGGAGAAATGCACCACACCCCCTTGCCCACCCTCAACCTCACACTCCACACCCCGGCCACTAACTAGGGCCACCAGAGGTTTCATTTTCTTTTCCTCTTAAAAGCAGCGCCTTAGTTGGCCACCTAGCAGTCCAACAGCAAATACGAAAGTATTGAGCGCTGCCTCACGACCACCCAGTCTGCAGAAGGAGGGGACCCGCCAGCTAAATTTCTACAGAACCTGCTGCGCACAGGTAACCTTTGCACCTGAAGCTCTGCCCCCCTACCCAAACACCACTGCGCAGATCTCGCGTCCCAGCGGCTCTTCCTCAACTTAGAAAGTTCCGCGGGCTGGGAAACGCCCACTCGCTCCCCTGTCCCTCTCCTGGCGCTGGGAGATCGCCCCCACTCCGACCACCCCCCGTACTTGGCTCACTGGTCGGTCCGCGTCGGTGCGTCCACGCGTCGGTCTGCGCTGGGATCCTGCGGACGCCGAGCGCGGGGATGCTCCGCCTGCCCGCCGTCCGTGCCCGCCGCTGGCAGCCGCCGCGGCCCCGCGGTTTATAGCGAGCCCGACCGACCCGCGACGGGGCTTTTCCGTGACGTCAGCGCCCCCGCCGGGAGGGGGCGGCTCTGCAGCAAAAAAATAAATAAATAAAACTCAGAGTTGCAGCCACTTGGCGAAATCAGTTACTCGCAGTCATGTGACCCCCGCTCCCCTTTTAAAAAATAATGACAGTTAAATCTCTGGCTTCCTTTTTTTTTTTTTCTTTTTATTTTTTAACAGGTAGACAGAGGGAAATGGAAAAATATACCAAAAGCCGCTTCCCAGCACAGCACTTGTGAGCTATCGGGATAAACGATGAGGGAAGAGCTAGGTTCGAGTTCCAAGCTCAGCTTTGCCAAGAAAACAGAGATAGCCGGGCTGGCGCGGAGACTTTGGCTTCCGACATGGGGCTGCCCCCACCCTAAATGGCCAGCGCTTAGGTAGACAGAGGGAAATGGAAAAATATACCAAAAGCCGCTTCCCAGCAGAGCACTTGTGAGCTATCGGGATAAACGATGAGGGAAGAGCTAGGTTCGAGTTCCAAGCTCAGCTTTGCCAAGAAAACAGAGATAGCCGGGCTGGCGCGGAGACTTTGGCTTCCGACATGGGGCTGCCCCCACCCTAAATGGCCAGCGCTTGGCCGGCCGCATCTTCTGCGAGGAAAACCGCCTCTTCCAGCCTCTGTCACCTTCTACCTGGGTGCTGGAGGTAGGGAAGCAGGGACGCAGAGAGAGGGAGCCAGAGAGAGGTGAGGAAGGGGGACAAGACCTTGAAAAGGGCAGTTTTGAAAAATAACTTCATTAAGGATCCTAGCAGATTGTGCTAAATACTGCCGGCCCTCCTCTGGATCAGAATGCAGAGGTTCCTCAATCAGGGAATTGAATCAGTGTCCCAATCAGCAGCATCTCTGTCCCAGGCTCCCTGGCTCTGCTGGCCTGGGACATGGAGCCAATGCTTTCCAGCCATGGGGAGGATCTCTGAGCCCTAATCTGCTGAGAGACTCCTGTGAATAAAGGGCCCAGGTTGATAACAGTTACCACCATTTACAGAGTACTTCTGTAGGCCTATACTTACTAGGGACTTGGTGGTCCCTGGGAGCCTTAAACCTTACTACCATTCTGCAAGGTGGGTATCTTGCGATTCCCCCATTCTACATAGGAGGAAAATGACCCACAGTCAGAGAACGTGCCCCAAGATCACACTGCTTTTATAAGTGGCAGGGTCAGGATTCGAAAGCTGGTTTGCCTGACACTTTGCCGCAACCAACTGAAAAGTTTCAGTGACCTCTTCCTGGGGACATGGGCATTTCCCAGATGCTGTGTTTAGAGACAATGCTGGCCTTTGCAACATACCCATCCACCGTGCCAGCTAGCTTCATCTCTGGGTTGGCTGGCGGCTCCGGGAAGCAGCCAAAGGCTGCAGCGCCTATTGAAATGGCTGGACTGGGCTGAGATTAGAGCCGATGCTCAGTTATCCTGCAGGCATTTGTCTGCTTTGGAGATGATCTAAGTGACCAGCTGCTGAGACCCACAGGGCCCCATGCTGCAAAGGTGGACTCCGCAGAGCACTGAAAACCTTTATTCCCAGGCGTCCTACCTCAGTCTCCTACATGCATTATACGTAGGGGAGCTGAGAGGCAGAGGGAGGACCACCACTCGGGAAATGGCAGAGCTGGAATGAGAACCTAGGTATCACGATTTTCTGGTCCACGCCCTCTGCTTCTGTCAAGTTTATCTTCTGGACTTAGAAAGGAAGGAGTGGCTACAGATGTGGGGAAAGGAGAAAAGAGGAAAAGACAGGGAAAGAATTCTCAAGGAGCTAGCACAGACTCCATTCCAAAACCTGTGTAATTTGTGAATTATCTGCATTTCAGACTTATCCATGCTTTTCCAATGCTAAGCCTCTTACTCTGTCAACTGGTCTTGACAGAAACATTATGGGAGTGGAAACTAAGGATAAATCAGAGTTTATAAGCATATAGCTCTTAACTCTACTTTTGCCCACTGATGAGAACCTAATAAGAATTAATAAGAAGCTAATTCTATACCTAGGCCATATCTACTATGAACAGTTTCTTATTGGCATATATGAAACACACTACCAAAAAGAAAAAAAAACTTCTGAAGAGTGAGGAGGAGGGCCAGCCAGGCGACATGGGTAAGACAGCTGAATCCCACATGATTGACTGCATGGTTCAGGTCACAGACTCAGTGGTTTGAAAAACATACTGGGCACATGTGTGTGTGTGTGTGTGTGCCCAAAATCCTGACAGGAGAATGGAGGAGAAGGGATGTGGCATGGTCATCTCCTCCCAAGGGTGCTTTCTCATTTTCTCTTTCTCTGTCTCTGGCAAGCTCACATTCCCCATAGAAAACATTTTTTTAAAGAGTGCAGGAGGAGGAAAGGTGGTCCAGCAATGTGCTTCAATAAATGAATCTGCCTTTTTAAATTTCTGTCCCATAAGCAGCCAGGCAAAGACAAATGAGGAAAAAACTACCTAGGAAAAGTTTCCGCTGGAATGATAGTTGGAGTGAATATTTAAAGTCACAGTCACATCGCACGAAAAGCACATCTGAGAGCCAAATGTTACACAGCAGAGTCCCAGCTGCCTTGTCCAGGATTCTAGTTCACCGTGACCATCTGAGGGTATGGAACTGAGGAAAAAAAGGGGGATCAGGGAATTTGGGCAGGTTGCAAGTTCTGGAGAGGAAAAGTTGGCAGAGTATCATCGTTTCTGGTTCTGTGAATTATTCTCTCCATATCCTTCTGCCAGCATTTGAAGGCTTCCTTGGGTTCTAGCTAAAATGAGTAGCTCAGGAGTATACAAGGAGGCAGAGCTCAAAGTAACCAACATAACTCACATTTATTGAACAATATACATGCCTTATCTCAGCCAATCCTCATCACCACTGCAGTTACCCATGTTTTATGAGGGAAGTGCTGAGGGCTGAGATTCAATAACTAGCCCAAGGTCACAGAGCTAGGAGATGGCAGAGCTGTGTTCTCTGGGGCCATCCTCTTAACCATGAAGAGTTCTGTTTGTGAAGGGATACACTTCAGGCCCTGTTTCCATGCTAGGCCCACCTACTCCCTTCCTAACTCCCCTCCAAAAAGCCGGAGCCCATATCTGATTGGCCAAAGTCCATGACCTTTCTACTTCCAGAGGGTAGGGTTACACTACTCAAAAACAAGGGCCATGTTCTTCTTTCTCTTTTCTCCAGGCCCCTGCCCTTGGTGACCAGGTGAACTTGAGGTCTTCTGAGCGGCCTGCCCACCTCTCTGTCACTGTCTCTATCTTGGTCTCTGTCTCTCTCTGCTTATAGACTTGAGCAAGCAGGTCCTAAGCATCCATTTGCTTTCAAATGGCTGAGAGAAGGAGGAAAGGGGTAGGAAAAGAGGAGTAGAACCTGTGACCCAGGTTGTTAATAAAGGCGTCTGGGTTTGCACAACCATTAATGTAATACTGCTTTAAATATCATCCATGAAAACTCTAAGGAAGATGAATACAGGATCTATATTTGCTTGAGTTTAGAACATGATTCTAAAAGCTGTAACACTGTTCTAAAAGCAATAGAATCATTCACCTAATCTTCAACATAATATACCATAGACCTACTACAATCAAGGCAGTGCTCGCCCATGCCATCAATATATGCTATTCAGTAGTAAAGGTGCCAACATACAAATGATCTCCTTTCCACCAACAAAGGATGGGCACTGAGCAAGTGATAAAATAAATGGGGTTTTGTTTACATTCCTTTTTTATTTTGTTTTATGCAATAGCCAGAGACTCTGTGCACTTAACAGTGAGAGACCAATAGAGAGAAAGAAAGCACCTTCCAATGGGGCATAGTCACCCCACAATCCCTGCTCCTCCATTTCTCCATCCTGTTGGGATTTAGAACACAATGCCACGCTCCCAGCATGTTTTCAAGTGTCTGGAGCAATGTCTCAAGCTGCAAAGTCGATCGTGAGGAATATGGCTCCCTTAACCATTGGGCTACCAGGTCAACCCTGCATCATATTTTAAATGTTTTACATTTTAACACCTTTAGGCAAGACATTCTGGCAGTTCCCCACAGATTCTAGTCCAGCTCTCATTTATACATATTATCTACCTAGCCCCCTAGAGGTATTTGATTTGGGGTCCCTGCATAGACAGAAAGAAAAGGAGGGAGGTTACTATCAGAAAAGCAAGTTCAAACCTAAGCCCTTCCTCTTCTTAGGCATGTCATGCTGGAGATGTCACAGAACCCCAGAGGCCCAGGCTTCTGCTGCTCTTCAGACTAAGGAGCTTCTGAATGTAGAAGTGTTAACCACGAGCTCTGTGTCAATGCAAGTGAGTATGATTATGACGCAGGAGCCAAGGATTGGAGCTCTGCCAACTGCCCTCCGTTTTCCTGCCTCTTAAAGCCAAAGTTAAGTTAATCCAGCAGAAATCAGGACACATGAGGTGGAGGAAGGACAGGTGGGAAATGTTCTCGTATCAGATGTTACTAGGAAAAAAAATTAGCAAGGAGAGTGGTATGGTTTGGTTCTTTGTACACAAACAAGAATATGGGGGCCAGATACCCAGCGTATATAAAAGATCTCCACCAGCTACACAAAGCTGCGGGGAGGAGCAGGAGAGAAGGCAATATGCAAAGTGTCTGAGCATAAGAAGAACCACCCACCCACCCACTCGGGGAGTCTAAAGAAGGAAAGAATTACTATATGGAAAATCATGGCTTTATAGAAGGGGGGAAAAAAAGGCTCCGATTGCAAAATCAAGAGAGCCCTGATTAAGAGAAAATGAAGACTGAAGAAAAGATGGCTAAGAATAACCTGGCAACATCCAGAGGCCTGCAAGATCCAGATGGACAGCCCCTCCAGCTGCATCCTCCTTCAGACCAGCCTCCAGCCTCTTAGCAGACTCCTGCTGAGCAGATTTAATTTTCCATTGAAAAAAAATTCCTAGCTATTGCCCCTCCCCCAGTGCATTAGCCCAGCCTGCTGTAGGCCTTTACCGCTCCCATGGCAGAGCTAGCTGGGGCCTTTTCTACTGAAATCCTGCAGAATAAATGCCGGATGTTTCCAAGGATGAGGGGAGCCTCCTGAAGAAGGCAGCCATTTTCTGCCCAGGTTCCTCCATTCATTAAACAACAAATACCTATTGAGCATCTACATGATGCAAGGACCCATTCTGGGGGCTGGGGATAAGGTTCACATACTCAGAATTCTACTCTGGTAAGAGAAATAATAAATGAAGTAGCACTACACTTACTCATTCACTTGTTCTTTCTCTGAGTATGCCACTCTTTTTCTTTCTTTTTTTAAGGTTTTGGCCATGGGGTATGTGCACTTGCCAGAGAGAGACAGAGAGAGGGAAAGTGAAAAATCACCCCTGGAAAGACAGGCATGCCACAATCTCTTCTCTTCCATTCTCCTCTCAGGATTCTGGTCATGCACGTACATGTGTCTGGCATGATTTTCAACCTGCTGGGTCCAGGACTCAAACCATGGTCAGTCATCCAGCACCTTAACCACCGCATCACCTGCCGGCCCCAAGTGTGCCACACTTTAGCCTTGATTTTATCATCTACGAAAACAGGATGATAATGCGAGGTAGGAAGTACAAAGGATTGAGGACACGCCCATTCAGAACTCAGGTAAATGTGAACAAAGGGCATTCTCGTGCTCAGCTGAGGAAGTGGAAGAACATATTACCATTTTGGTCATCAACTGTCAACATCTAAGATGTGCATATCCTTCGTGACCCAGCAATTTCACTTATCAGTGTGCAATTTGGGCCAGCTTAATCGGGCAGTGTAGAGAGAACCAGACCCCACAAGGCTGACTGAAGTTCAAATCCCAGCCCTGGCAGTCTGAAAAACATGCCAGGCACATGTCCGTATGTGTCCAAAATCTTGACAGGATGAAAATATAAACGCAAAGGGACTATGGCATGACCACAGCCTATGGGGGGGTGGGGGTGGGAGGGAGGTTCTTTCTGTTTCTCTGTTTATCTCTCTCTCTCTTTCTATCCCTGAGTCTCTCTGGTAGGCGCGCATGCCCTCTTGCAATATAAAAAATAAAAACTTTGGCCCAATGTATATTTAGTTTCCCAAACAATATTATGTTTTCCCTGGGGTTCCTTCCATCAGCAACAGAAAGATCAATGAGACTATTAAACCCAAGGAGCCAAAAACCAGACTCAAACAAAGGCTTTGATTTAGCCAGTTAGCATGACACAGTCTAAAAGGGTAACTTGAGCCAAAAGAATAAGTTGAGTTGAGGCCATGTAGAGGTAACACCTTTCATGTACAGTTAAAAGTATTCCTGGAAACCAGCAGTTAGCATAATGGCTATGTCACTGGATTCCCACGTAGTCGACCGCGGTTCACATCCCAGACCCGGTCGCTTAGAACTCACGCCGGGCACATGTGCGTGCGTGCCCAAGATCCCGAAAGGAGAATGGAGGAGAAGGGATTGCGGCATGACTATCCCCCCTGGGGGGTGATTTCTCGCTTTCTGTCTCTATGTCTCTCTCTGTCTGTCTGGTGAGCGCATGCGCCCTATAGTGAAAACCTCTCCAAAAAAAAAAGTATTCCCATTTACCTGCTTTATTCATTTAATCTTACCATCTTCCTCATTTTCAGGTCTTTGTTTTCTTTCTTTTTTTTAGACAGGGTTTCACTATGCTGATCAGACCAGACTTGAGCTCATGATCCTCCTGGCTCAGCCTCCCTGAATCACTGGGATTACAGGTGCACACCATTGTACTGGACTCAGGTCTTTGTTTAAACAATTGGGTGGTTTCTCCAATTAACAGGCAGCAAGTCTCTGGATTCATTGTGATGCTTTTAACTCACCCTTGCAGTGAATATCATCCAAAAAAATTTTAAATGAAAATAAGTCTAGCCTTAATTGACAAAAAGTTGTTTTTGTTTTGTTTTGCTTTTTGAGAGGTTTTTGCTATAGGGCGCGTGTGCTCGCCAGACAGACAGAGAGAGACATAGAGACAGAAAGCGAGAAATCACCCCCCAGGGGGGATGGTCACGCCGCAATCCCTTCTCCTCCATTCTCCTCTCGGGATCTTGGGCACACACGCACACGCGCCTGGCGTGAGGTTTAAGCCACCGGGCCGTGGTCGACTACATGGGAGTCCAGTGACATAGCCATTACGCTAACTGCTGGTTCCAAAAAAGTTATATGTCTAAGTTTCTGCTGTTTTTTTTTTTTTTTAAAGATTTTCTCAAAATTCATTTAAAATCTAACCACAACCTTCAACTAACAATGTTATTCTGTGCTGTCTATGTAAGCAAGGTATCATTTTTTTAACACACAGTAGGGCATTTGCTGAGGATGATAAAGGTAATGATGGAATAATGTTCTACACCAGCCACTAATGTGTATCATCCAACTTGATCCTCACAACAGCTCTATGAAATAGGGACCACTATTATTCCCATTTCACAGATGGAGAAACTGGAATTCTGGGAAAGCTAACATAAGTAGGCACTGGCAGATGCTGTCTAACTCATTTCTCATTTTATCCTTCTGATGAGACTCTAATCTCAATTTAGGAAACTGAGGTGCAGAAATATTAAGTAACTTAATCAGGATCACACAGCTCAGTGACAGAGCTGTGATGTGTACCCAAGAAATTTATCTTCAGAGTGGGAGCCATTATACCTGAAACCATCGGGACCGGCAGATGGCATAATGGTTGTGTCACTGGACTCCCACATAGCTGACCACAGTTGAGTCCCAGACCCAGCAGCTTAAAACTCATGCTGGGCTTGTATGCATGCGTGTCCAAGATCCTGAGAGGAAGATGGGAGAGAAGGGATTGCAGCATGGCCATCATCCCCGCCCCCCCCCCGGGGGTGATTTCTCTCTTTCTGTCTCTCTCCAGAGAGTGTATGCACCCCATAGCAAACTATAGCAAAGATCTATCTAAAAAAAAAAAAAAAAATCATTGCAAAGTGACATGACAGACACTATTCTAGAAGTGTGTGCTCAGGATAGTGGGGCCACAAGAAAGGGGAAGGGGTGGTAACTATGCCCCAGTGGGTCAGAGAAAACTGTAGAGAAAAATTCAGTCATGCACATTTTGTGAAGTGTAGAGAGAAATTGGTAAGGTACTATATTTGTGTGTCCACATGTCAGAGGTGGTATATGTTTGTGTGTGTGTGTTCTGTGCAAGCACGCACACCACTATGTGGACAGGATATGCATACGTAAAAAACTGTATATGCAAAAGGCTGTTAGGGCTGCCTGGGAAACAGGGTAGGTGCAAGGGCTCTCATAGAGAGTGAGAGCCAGAATGGTGGTCAGGAGTCCTTTTGTTCATATATATAATCTACATACATGTATGTGTGTATATATACATATGTGTGTGCGCGCATGTGTGTATGTGTATGTGCATGTATATATACATATATTTTTGCTCTAGGATGTGTGTGCTCACCTGAGAAACAGAGAGGGAGAGAAAGTGAGAAATCACTCCCCAGAGGGACAGCCACATTGCAATCCCTTCTCCTCCACCCTCCTCTTGGGATTTTAAACATACATGCACACACACCCAGCATGTTTTTCAAACCACAGGGTCCAGGACTCAAACCACATAGTTGGCCATGTGAGATCCAGTATCTCAGCCTCTATGCCACCTCCTGGCCCTGGGAGTCCTTAATAAATACTGAGCTATAGAAAACAAGCTCAATGTTCTGTTTAGTCCTAGAGCGATGACTCAGAATTCCCACAGGAGCTCAGGTGATGGGAGGTGGGGAAGAACCTCTCAAGATCCAGAGTGAATGAGGAGAACCTAGCCTCATCAGCCTTGAGGTCCAAAGGGGACAGGAGCTATAACACGTAAGCGCACATCCACTCTTTCTTGTACAAGGGCCACGAGGCACCCGTGACTTTTTATGAGGAGACAGCTCCAAAAACTGAAGCTAGACGTTCGTGAGGCCTCCTCTGGCTCTGCTCCGGGCAGAGAGCCGGGGTCCATGAGGACCAGCCAGAACATCCCCACACAGCACCACCAGCTGGAGGAGGGAGAGGCTTCCTGCCCAAACACCCCTTCTGTTCGCTGCTTCCACTTTCTCCCAACCCCTTCTCTCCTCCCTAACTTCTTTGGCCTAGATCGACATTATTTTTTTGGAGCATCCCATACACAGTAAATACAGTTTGTGCTCAGCCAAGGGATCACCATCCACATACAATGTGAAACATCATGGCTGGATGGGGAACAGATGTTTCCACCCATTAAAATTTATATGAAAACTATAAACATTCCTCAGACAAATGAAATAAGTAGAAACCTCTGAGAAATTAAATCATCCTCCCTGGGGAATTCCGCAGGCGTGATGCATGACCTGGTAGCAACAGGACTTTTATAATTAAACACAGTCTGGGACAGAGAAAAGCAAGCCCCTTGCAAATGGCATGCAGACTTCATACTCTTATCTATATTTCCCCGGTAGGGAACTCACGCCGTGGGCTAAGAAGTGGCATAGCAAAGTCACCGTCATCGTAATTAGGACCCTAAAGAATGTTATTAGGCATCCAGCCATTTGTATGCTCAGATTACATAACTTAATATGAGAGTTAGTGTCAAGTTTTATATTCTATTTTTTGTACCTTCACATATTTTTAAGAATTATTTTATTTAATTTTATTTACTATTATTATTACTATTATTATTGTTTTCCAGTTTGATCAGGGAGAGAGGGAAAGTGAGAAAGCAAGCCACCAGGTCCAGGACTTGAACCACAGTCAGCCATGTGAAAGTCCAGAGCCTTTAACCACCACGCAAACTGATGGCCCTCCACTTGATAAATTTTGATGAAAAATCTAGTAGGTATTAGGCCAGGTGTTAGGCTCTCAGAGTACACAAATGAAAGCAACACAATCTTTGCCTTTAATAAAGTTATAATCACTGAACACACATTTAGCGTGTCGTATCTTTTCACCTCGAAGACCAAGCCTTCTCTGCACAGATGGACAGGATCATAGAAGGCAGACAGGAGAAAAAGGGTCCTCTGAGCTGAGAAACTGGTTGTAGAGTTCCCCCATTCCTACATCAAGATGGCCCCCACCCTCCAAGGACACAAAAATATACATAAAGCATAAAACAAAGGGCAACCACAAGAGAAAATTGCAGAAGAATCCTCAAGTGGAAATGGGTATTTGGTGTTTGAAAAACTAACTCCATTAGTTCTATTAATATGGGATGATCCTGTTATTATTTCAAATTCTCCATGTATATTTGTTAGTCATTTCTAAGTCAAAAATAAGGAGAAAAAAAAAGATACTCAGGTGGAGGCTTAGTGTAAGCGAGGCAAGAGGCTATCTTGACAGCTGCCCCACTAGGCTTTATGAAGAACACAAATTTTATTCAGGTTTCCACATAAGCTCTACATTCTCACTGAGGATCTTGTTGCAAAAATTAGAAACTGGGGGCCAGCAGATGGTATGGTAGTTAAGGGCGCTGGACTCTCACATGGTCAATCTTGGTTCAAGTACCACACCTGGTGGCTTGCTCTCTCTCTCTCTCTCTCTCTCTCTCTCCTCTCAAATAAAATTGGTCAAAGTTGAAAAATAATGATAATAAATAAATAATTCTTTAAAAAAAATTGGAAACCACCTCAAGCCACTTTGACTTTTTTTTTTTTTTTTTTTTTTTTTTTTTAATGGGCTCAGCCATGTTGACATACACCACTGAGATGCTGTGTTCTGCAGGCTGGAACCATATGAGAGGCCCAGGTTCAATTCCCAGTCAAATCTTAAGGCCATATATAGGAGCACTGCCTATAATTCCAGCTACTCAGGAAACTGAGGCAGAAGGATCATGAGTTCGAGGCTGACCTGAGTAACATATCGAGACCCTTTCTAGTGAAGAGCAGGCATGGCTGTGGGCACCTGTAAGTTCAGGTGGGAGGCTGAGACAGGAGGACTGAGACATAGTAAGACCTGTATTAAAAAAAAAAAAAAAAAAAAAGACAATGTGTTTTATAAAAATGCAGGTATCTGGAGGGCTCCTAAGGGACTTCTTTGATGGATCAAAGTTGGGAAAGGAAAAGTTATCAGAAGCACTGTCTCTCTCTTTCCTTCCACATGGCCTCTCCATGCCTGTTTCTACCCACACATTTGTTTCTTTTCTCTCCACACGCCAACTTTGTCTTCTTCTCACCCTGTAGTGCCAGCCATAGGCAGAGACCGACTATCTCTGCCTCCCAATTCCAAAAATCCCAGGAAAGGGCATGTGACTGGTTCAGCTTAGGTGAAACTGCTACTCTTGGTCCAACCAACCAAAGACTGGAAGGCAGAGCCACTTAGCACAGATTGGGTGCCATAGAAAAGCCTTACTAGTGTAAAAGAAGGACATTCTCAGAAGAAAGGGATTGTTGTGAAAATGTCAGCTACTCTTTGGCTATTCTGTTATCTCCCTGAAGAAGGCTTCCCTTGCTCCCTGACCTGGGGCTCTGCTTTATGGTGACTAAGAGTTTCTACTTTGCTACACTAAATTTCTCCCTTCTTATTTCTTACCTCATAACTCCTCACCTAAAGCTACTATTGTTTCATGCTTTTTGTTAATGCTTTCTCTTTTCTTCTGTGCCACTTTACTGCCATTATTGTGCTGAATGAATGGAATTCACTCTCCTCAAAGGCAGGTTGGGCTTATCAACCTCAATTGACCAGTAGCTCACTTTGGGTCAGTTATCAATCTGTCTGTGCAACATCCCTGGTCCCATCATCTGTAGCCAGGATAGTGAGATTACAAGGTGATAGCCTAGAAATGAAGAATAACATTCTTCATTTGCCCTTTCCAGAAGAGAGCTACAGGTCTAGCAATTTCCCAAAAGACGCGTCCTGTCTCCAAATACTCTCTAGAGATAAAATGAGCACCTTAGGAATCTCTATGAGTTTTCTAAATTTTCAAAACTAGCATTTCATATACATTTAGGAAAATTACGACTGTGCTATTCAGTGTACTACTCCACCCTCAATTGATATTGTAATAAGCCTTATTCTTCCCCAAACGCTTATTACTTAAAGTAAAATAAGACAAACAGCTGATAGATGAAGAGAAAAACCTCCCCACACATCACAAAATCATTAAGACTGCCACATAACTTCTTGGTGACTAAGGCCTCAAATCCTAGTGGTAAGATTGCGATTCTTCCTGTAAAGCCCTCTGTAAATTATTTATTTAAACAACTAGAGACAAGGAGCATACAAGTATCTCCTCTCCTGCCCCCTTATGTAGAAATATGAGCTAATTAATATTAAATGTTACAATGCCTAATTCTTGCCATAAATTAGAGAGAGATGTAACACACAAACACTAAGAGGAAAGAATATATCACTGGGAGCCAATAAGAGCTTTAGAGAAAGACAGACACATCACATTACGCAAAAGAGCCTAAATATTTGGATCTCCTAGATACAAGCCCAGCTTCCAATTCATCTACGACCTAAAACATCCAGTCACTGGTGAGTACGTCCTGATACAGGAGATGCAGATCCTTTGTGGGCAGGAAGTTCTTTTATGCAGAAAGAGGGAAAAACTCATCCTTAGTGCCAGCCCAAATGGGGCTTCTTAGCTAGGAAACACTCCATGAGGGGTGTGATGAGTTTGTCTGACTGATAACCACAGCGGGAGACAATCTCTCCTACATACCACTCAATACAGATTTCACTGGGCGTGGGGAGGTAGCTCAGTGGTAAAGCACTACTCAAGAGGAACTGGATCCCACATGGCACACGTGTCAACCATAGTTCAAATCACTGGCCAGATCACTTTTGCCAGGCACATGCTCAAGTGTCCAGGATCCAACAGGCTGGAGAATGAGAGGAATGGAATCATGGCATGACTAGATTTCATGGAGGGTCCTCCTCTCTCCCCCTCTCTCTCGCATGCACTCTATCATGAAAAATAAACTTTAAAAACTCTTTAAAAAACTGGGGGACTTGTTTGCAAACCTCAAATATAAACTCTATTTTAAATGATGGGGAACCAGCCACCTGAACCTTCACGTTTTCTTGAAATTAAAAAATATATTTAAAAAATACCTATTAAATGACTGCAGTTAGCTATATAGCATCAGCTAGGTGCTACCTTATAGTATATTCATTCTACTCAGAGCTTCACGCCTGAAGTCAGACATGTGTTCACAGATATGTGTATATCAGCTGAACTTGCTATGAAAGTAGTTAGATTAATTAAGATATTTTGTGAATCAATAAAATGTATGTAGGGCGGAGGAATAGAAAACAACTGTAGACACCAGATATAGTGTGGGAGGAGGGTGGGAAATGGCAGAGGGTGAGAAATGGGGGGAATATATATATATATATACATATATATATACATGCATATACATATATATACATACATATACATATGTGTATATATATATATGCACACACATAACAAGAAATGGAAAATTATTTGTCAATGATAACATTTATGATTAAGCTACCATGCAGTGTATTCTGGATGGGAAATCACAGTTTGTATGCTGTGGTGATGTTCAGTGAATGAATATAAAATAAATTAATAAAAAACAATAAATAAATGATGGGGAACATAGGCATGCTCCAACTTCATACACTCTCTTCATGAAGAGGAATATTGGTCAAAATTATTCCCATGCTCAGGCCCAGACAAAGTACTCTGCAACACACAGCCCTGGAAGTCCAGAGAAATAACCTGTCCAAGAAGAACTACAGCCCTGCTTCTTGCAATGAATCCAAATCCGATTTAGATGGCCCCTCCCTGACACAGGTTTCTCGCTCCCATCTGTGGAATAAAACAGATCTTGCCAAGTGGAGTCCAACATAAATCCAATTGAAATTTCTCTTGAGACACCAGATCTAAAATTGAATAAACCATTATTAGCAAAGTCCAAAAGTAGCACATAATATCCAGAAAACCTGGACTATGAGGATAAAAGAGCAAAATAGAACATGTAAACATAAGAAACCAATTGAATCAAATTACTGCACATCTAAATATAGAATTCCTAGGTAAATCTTTTAGAAAGAAAAGGCCATGTCTCACCCCAAGCACACTGGGGACCATCCATTAGAATGCGAGCCACTCAATAGCAGTTGCATATCGTGGTGTAATAAATCACCCTAAAACCCAATGGCTTAAAATAATAGTGACTTCTTAGCTCACAATAGCACAGGTTTTCGGTATAGCCCAGATACAGAAGGGGGCTTCTTTTCATAGTTTTATCTGAGCTTACCATTA
Source organism: Tupaia belangeri chinensis (assembly GCF_000334495.1). Taxonomy (NCBI): domain Eukaryota; kingdom Metazoa; phylum Chordata; class Mammalia; order Scandentia; family Tupaiidae; genus Tupaia; species Tupaia belangeri. Next base: position 1,058,733 of record NW_006198305.1, read on the forward strand.
TCAACTAGCAGTTTAGCAGAGACAGGATGACGCAAAATGGCCTTTCTTGTATGACTGGCTAGTGACTGGACTTCTCTCTCCAGAGTCTGCCATTACCAACAAGATCAGCCTTGGTTCTCCCCATGACAGCAGCAGCATTCCAAGAGAGCAAGGCTTGAGGCTGAAAGACCCAGAACTCACACAGCAGAAACTCGCATCATATCTCTCTTGCTGTATTTTACTGGACAAAGTGAGTCTCAAGGTCAGATCACATTCAGGAAACAGACTTCTCTTACTGATGGGAGGAGAGGCACTTACATTGCTAGGGGATTGGATGTAGGCACGGGAGAAATTTGGGCCCACTTACTGCAGCTGACACCAGCAGGGACACACATCTCAATGAACAACAAGTTATTCCAATGAGATGAACATCACAGGCACATGTGTGTGCCTGTTCTTGCCCCCATCACCTTGAATAAGGCTTAGCACGTATTGAAGATAGTTTAAGGCTGTTGTTAAACAAATATGCAAGTCTTTGGAAACTCATATAGTCCATCAGTTGCCAACTAGACAAAAGAGAAATTTCAATAGTAAAACTACCAGTGCTTTTTTAAAACTAAGGTACTGGCATCTTGATCAACTCTACTCTTATGACACTATCCTTCTCCTTTTCTCTACTTACAATGGCATGAAAATGTTTTCTCCCAATAACTAAGCTGGCACGAAGCTAATTTTGACATGTTCTTTAAAAATTGTGCTGGTTTTCTATATTAGCTATTTTTTTCATCGTCGAAACAACAGTGATCGAGACCAGCAGTTAGTGTAATGGCTATGTCACTGGACTCCCATGTAGTCGACTGTGGTTTGAGTTCCGGACCCAGCGGTTTAAACTCACATTGGGCACGTATGCATGTGTGCCCAAGATCCCAAGAAGAGAAGGGAGGAGAAGGGATTGCGGTGTGGCCATACCCCCTGGAGGGTGATTTCTCGCTTTCTGTCTCTCTCTGTCTTTCTGGCGAGTGCACGCAACCTATAGCAAAAACATCTAAAAAAAAAACAGTGATCACACTACATGTAATTGCATGAATATAAGCTTGACGTTCTGCCTCACATTGGAAGCACACATATATCCACAGGCCATTACCAGAAAAATGCAGCCTTACTTATGCCTCACCCCAAGCAAACTGGGGACCCATTTCTTACAAGCTATGGACAAAGGCACCCCAATATGCCTACCTTTTAAGTTCTGTCTCCTTGCTTTTCCATCCGCATGCTCGTCTGGTTTCATGAAGAATAGCACGTGTTTGCAGCTAAGCAGTTTTATTCACCTGATTCCCTCCTCCAAAATCTGTAGAGGTCTGACAGCCTTCTTTCATTTCAGTCCACGCTAGCAATGTTTCTGCAGGTATAAAATCCTCAAGAACCTGGAAGTCTCCTGTCTACGTCACAGGGATTCTCTCCGTTAGACAAGAGGCTTGTCCTCAGATCTTTGCCAGATAATCCCAATTCTATTTTTGCTCTTGCTGAGATGGCTGAGGGACTAAGCTTCTTAGCCATCCCTTGGTTTGGCTGATGTATTCCTGTAGAACACCCTTCAAAGGGGGTTGTGTGTCTCAATACTCTGAAGTACTAAGAAAAGATTGTACAGCCACACTTTCCATTTTTTTTCTTTAAGTATGCTTTCCTAACAATAAATCTCCATTTCTGTGTCTTTTTGCAATCTGGATAGGCTGAGGCTTTCCCCAAACATCAATCCCTAGTTTATTTTGTTTTTGTTTTGTTTTCTTTTGTTTTCTTCAGATTTTTGTCATATGAGCTCACCAGGAAGAGAGAGACAGAGACCGAGAGAAAGGGAAAGTGAAAAACTTTTAAAACAGTTGTCTTGCTCCTCTGACATTTTACTCTAAGCAGCAAGAAGAAATTAGGCCATACCTTTAACATTTTGCTTGAAAATCTCAGCTAAATAGCCAAGTTCATCATTTACAAACTGTTTCCCATAGTACAAATCACAGTTGTGCTCATCTTTTCCCAACTGTATAGCAAGGATTCACTTTCCTCCAGCTTCCAAAAACACTTTCTGCATTTCCTTCTGTGGCCTCACCAAAAGTGCCCTTAAAATCCGTATTTCTATTAACAGTCTGTTCATAATTATTTAGGTATTCTCTGAGATGATTCTTCAGAGCAGTAATCAGCAGAAACTTTAATGTCTATATTCCTACATTCAGTCAGTTTAAGGAAATTGAGCCTCCTCATAATTCTTCTAGTCTCTGCTCACAGTTCAATTCCAAAGCCTCTTCAACATTTTTAGCTATATTGCTTTACATTTTTAGTTATAATACCTTGGTTACAGTAGTATTTCATCTTCAGGTACCAAACAAAATGTGTATTAGTTATCTGTTGCTCCTATAATAAATTATCACAAATATAGTGATTTAAGATAACACACATTTTTAATTTTACAGTTTTGTATGTCAGAAGGTCTTTCTGGGCTAAAATCAAGGTGTTGGCAGGACTAGGTTCCTTCTAGAGTGTTCTTGAGAGAATTTATTTTCTTACCTTTTCCAGCTTCTAGAGGCCACTACCACTCCTTGGCTTGGGTCTTTCCTCTATCTTTAGAGTCAGCAAAAGTACATAGAGTCTTTCTCACATCACATTTTTCTTTCCCTTCCTTCTTCACCACATCTCTCCCTAAGCACAATCAGTAGAGTCTCCACTTTTGAGACCCCATCCACATAATCTAAAAAAATCTTCCCATCTCAAAATCTGTAACCTTAACCATATCTGGCAAATCAGGGTTTGCTGTACACAGCTCCTGGAGATCAAGATGTAGATCTCTGTGGGGAGCCATTTCTCTGCTGCCACAGAAAGAACCATTCATCTTGTTAAGCCACTTTTATTGTTATCTTCACGAAAGCAATCAAACTGGTGTCCTGACACAATCTTCCTGTCCAGTTTTATGTTTTTGAGTGGCATTAGATCTTGCCTTTTTAAAGTACCATCTATAAGACAGGACAATGTTGCAGGCCACTGAGGAAGAGAAAGAATAAACGATGCTGTATGCAATCTAAGTGCACGTCACTTTATTTATTTTTATCTTTTTTAATTTTGCTATAGCCCTCGTGCACCCACCATAGAAATACACACAAAGAGAGGGAAAGTAAGAATGCACCGTCGCAGAGAGGATGACTACACTGCAATCACCTCTTCACCATACCCTTCTCTAGGTTTCTGAGTATACACTCAACCAAGCCTCTGAGTCCAAGACTTGAACCACTCAGTGAGCCATCCAGGATCCAATTGCCTTACCACCATGACATGGGCTGGCCTGCACCTCACTTTAGATAAGAGTAGCCTTAGAACTGGAACCAGCAGATGGCATAATGGTTATGTTGTTGGACTCCTATGTCGTCGACTACAGTTCGAGTCCTGGACCCAGTGACTTAAAACTCACACCAGGCACACATGCCCAAAATCCTGAGAGGGGAAGGGATTGTGGCATGGCCATCCCCTGGTTGGGGGGGCGGGAGTGGCGATTTCTAGTTTTTCTGTCTCTCTGTCTCTTCAGCAAGTGCATGCACCCTATAGCAGAACAATCTCTTTAAAAAAAATAAAAATAGTACCCCGAGAACATATGTAACTATAATCACTGTAAACTGAATTAAGTTTTAAATGTACCAGGAGAACTTACCACAGAGAATCATTTGTAAAATATAACAATACTTTACAAAATTAATAAGCATCACTTAATACATTATTTTAATTCATATTTTTGCATATTTTGTTTGACTAAAGTAGGACATTCTTGCATATAAAATAAATATCTATTTATTTATTGCCAGAATGTACACAGGCTCACCAGAGAGAGTAATGGAAAGAAAGCACCCCCAATGGGGCATGATCACGATATATGTAACCCTTTTCCTCCATTTCTCCATTCTATCAGGATTTGGAGCACACACACACATGGGTAGGCATGTTCTCCATACTAGCAGGACCAGGATTCCAACTGTAGCTGGCTATGTGGGATCCAGCTCCCTATGCACAGGTCTTAACTGCTATGCTATGGAACCAGCCCAAATATATACACTTTATTGAGTTAATTCTCACTAGATCTTAGTCAAGAGGCCAAGAAGTAATATATAGCTACTCTTTATTTTTGGAAGTCTATAATGCATGAGACTGTGCTAAGTATTTTATAGAACTCAAAAGATTTTTCTAAATAGAATATGTAATTTAAGTTTTCTTTATTACTGAGAATATCCAACACTGCTATAAAAGGCAAAAGAAACAAGTAGGCTAGATGATACCCACAAATGCAAGTGAGTTGTATGAGATATGAGCAAACTCATAGAAAGTGTTAAACATAAATGATGAATCAATGTGTATTTTGTGAGAATTAAGCAGAATTCTTAAGAGCTGTTAAATATAAAAAGTAAATCAGTGATCTGTCAGAGTTGTTAAAATAGAATAAATGGAACAATAATAGAGTGAAAGTGTTATCTGTAGATTTTTAAAGGACGGGAAGACACAGTCCTAAGATATGGTTATACAGTCTTTGAGCTGACGGCTTTGGAATCGCTACACTGGAACCCAGAATGCTCCCATCCCAGCCCCATATTTGTTCTGCATAGAGATAAAATCCACAGCTGATTGGTTGACTAACTGGTAAACCATAGCTGTGGCCAACTGGACTTGCCTCTGTGTTCTTGCTGATAAAACAAGGGTATTCATCATCCCAGGTACTTTCATCTATTGCTACACAAACTTCAACTTGGTCTTTGAAACCATACCATCAACAGAGAATGTTAATGTGTCAGAAAGGGATAGGACATGCAAACCCTATGGCCCAGGACTCAGTCAACATGGTCCTTGAACAATATCCTAAATGTATAACCAACCCCATCTCTTGCCTCTTGCTGTGGCATTAATTTTACCAAATCAGGGCCAGGTGGTGTGGCACAATGGCAACATGACTGTACCCACATGTCCTAGGTTCATGTCCTGGGACCTCCCTGAACATCCTGGGACACGTGCATGCCTGTGATACAGGGCGGCTGAGACAAGGGGTGGCTCACAGTGGGAATACAGCTGGGGGTGACTGTCTCTTTCTTTCTCAGAAGAAATAAATGAATAAAACCTTAAAATAAAAAAAAATCACTAAGGCAATTTAATAAACCATGTGATTTTAGCATCTTAATTTGTTCCAGGGGCCTTTCTGGGTTCTGGAATAGCTTTCGGGTGTTGTTCTTGGAGGCAAGCATTGCACAATACAATAACATTAGAGAGAAGATAAAAAGGCAGCAAGAATGGAGAGCCCTCAGACAGAAGTTCCTGACTCTCTCCAAGGGCTCACATTGTCAGATGCACCTTTTATACTTAGGTCAACATTTCATTGAGTTCCCTATCTCAATGAACACATCCCATCTCTTCAGCTCCAAGCAGAAATTCTGAAGTCAGTCCCTGGATCACAGGCATGTACATGCACCCAGGATATTCAGGAAGGTCCCAGGACATGAACCCAGGACACGTGGGTCCAGTTGTGTTAAGATTCCATTTCTCTCTCCCCACATCCAATCTACCCCAAAGTCCTATTCTGAGTACTTCAAAATAGGTCTTGATTTTAAGCACTTCCCTCAACCTCATGATGACCCTAGTCCAAATCACTGTCCTTTCTTATCTGAATTTCAGCAACTGTCTCCTAATGGTTTTTCTCTGAGTTCCCAGACTACAGAGTCATTTCGAAACATAAATGACATACAGTTCATCTTGACCTTCCCCTGCTGAAAGCCCTTCTCTGGCTGCCCCTTGCTCTCAGGACAAACATCACAATAAAATAAAGGTTCCATTAAGTTTCCATGGTCCCTCTGTCTCTAGTTCTTCCTTCATGTTTCTGCTCCCCCTCTTCCTGGGCTATTTCCTCTTGCCACCTTCAGTTGCTAGAACATGATAAGTTTTGTCCTCCTTTAATCTCAGCTTGGACTACTCTTTTCCCACCTTCTCCAAGTTCATTCTTATTTATCCTTCAAATTATGGCTCAGATATTAATATCACTTGGTCAGGAAAACCCTCTACCCCAAGGCAAGGCTGAACCCCCTGATGTTTTCTCTCGGAGAAATTTATTTTTGCCAGAGGTATGAGTGCTTGCCAGAGAAAGACAGAAAGAGAAAGCAAGAGAAAGGAAAAAAGCAATGCCCCGCTCCTCCAGGGTGCATAGTCATGCCACAATTCCACCTCCTCCGTTTCTTCTTTCCTTCAGGATTTGGGTACGCACACATACACACCTGGCATGTTTTTCAAGCCACCAGGTCCAGGACTCAAATCACAGACTGGTCTTCCTCTCAGAGCTTCCTCAGTGCTTTTCCCTCCTAGGAATTATCACAAGTTCAATGAATGTTTATTAAGGATTTATTGGCACTGAGGACACAGTAGTAACAAAACAGTCCCTGCTCTCCTACAGTTTCCATTCTACTATATTAACTTTGGTGGTTGCTGGGATAATGTCTATCTCCCACCTAGTCAGTAGGTTCCCCAGGAGCAGACATTATACAGATTTACTCACCACTGCATTCCCCAGCCCTTACACTCTGCCTCACATAGAGAAGGTGCTGAGGGAATGGTCGTAGAACAGACAGACACCCCCTTAGAGCCAATACTGATACAGAGATCATACCTCACCACTAAAGCCTCATTTCTGCCCCAGAGGCACTTTTTCTAGAGCCCATGGGATTTAAGGCATTTGGAAATGTGGCCTCAACAGTGCTAGCCCAGCTGAGAACAATAACTTTCATTGGCATAATAGTTAGTAAAGTGCTCCTCTTTAAGTTTATTTATTTCTTCCATGAGTGAGCAAATGAGAGAAAGAAAGTCAGCACCCCCGACAAGATCTTGACGCCACAATCCACTCGGAGTTTCAGCCTGCCCAGGATCATGGACACAGGCACAACCATGTCCAACATGCTCAGGGAGGGCTCCAGACATGAACCCAAGGCCTTCTCATATGGGTCAGGCTCTTCAGAGCTTCACATTTTACCTCTGCAACTCCATCTGGCCCAACAAAGTGCTTTTTAAAAATTCTTAATACCTTTATGCCATCCAGGTGAGGGAAGCAGAGGCAGCGTTCTAGCCCCATTTTTGTAGATGTTGAAACTGCAGCTCAGAGACTTCCCAAAGTTCACACGAGTAAGTTAGGCAAGGTCTTCTGCTTCTACTTAAAAAAAAAAAAAAAAAGTTTAAAGTTTCCATTCTTCCCTAAAGTTAAAATCTTATTCATTTGGGAGGTGACCACCGATCACCTCCACCTTTAACAATTGAACAGGTCCTTGTTTTAGTTTCTTTTGGGAGATAAGGGAAGGGAGTTTTTCTTAAGCATACAGCATCCAGGCAACCACAAAAGTCAAGGAAGAAGACAAATGGGGAGAAGTCTGTCAACAACGAGCTCAGTCCAGTTGGCAGAGGGTATCTGGGATACTGTGGGCCTCGCGCCTGATCTATGGAGTGTCCACTGACCAAACATGAACATAGCTTTAAATAAATTCTAAGTCCTCCTTCCATCTTGAATAAGAAATAAGCTTGCCAAAAGATTTTCACCTAACTTTAAACGAAGATAAATTATTTGCCAAGAACAAGGAACTCTTGAAAATCAACTCTTCCTGAATATTTTAAGAAATCAAGAAGTTTATCTGTTGAGGCTTCTGATCAAGATGGCAGAATAAACAGGCCTTTACCTCTCCTCCTTCCTAAAATCACATTCACATGAGAGAAAAGAAGAAAAGGGAGGCGAGCAGATGAAGCAGTAGGTTAAGGCACTGGACACCCACATGGCCAACTGCAGTTATGAATCCTAGACCTGACGACTTGAAAAATCACTCCAGGCACATGTGTGTGCATTTCCCGAATCCTGAGAGAAAAACGAAGGAGAAGGGATTGAGGTGTGTCCATCTCCTCTAGGGGCTGATTTCTCACTTGCCCTCTCTCTGTCTCTCTCTGTCTCTTGTGAGCACACGCATATTATGACCAAAAATTTAAAAAAAAAAAAAAGGAAAGAAAAAAGAAAGAAGAAAAGGAATATATCACATTTAAAAAGCGTTAAGCTGGGGCCAGTAAGGGCGTTGGACTCCCACATGGTCGACCACAGTTCAAGTCCTGGACTTGACAGCTTGCTCTCTCACTTTCCCTCTTTCTCTTTCTCTCTCACTCTGTCCCTCTCTGGTCAAATTAAAATGAAATAAATGAATGAATAAATTAAGTTAAATAAAATAATTCTTAAAAAAAATAAAAAGCCTTAAGCCTTCAGCCACTGTGGAAAACAATATGGAGTTTCCTCAAAGATCTACAAATAGAACTACCATTTGATCCAGCAATCCTACTTCTGGGTATCTACCCAGAAAAAAACAGGAGAATGCTCAGTCGGAAAAGCACTTGCACATCAATGTTTATTGCAGCATTATTCACGATTGCTAAGACATGGAACCAACCCAAATGTCCACTAACAGATGAATGGATGGGAAAAGTGTGGCACATATACTCTATGGAATACTAATTCAGCCATGTGAAACAAGTCCTTGGCATTTGATAGAAAGTGGTCAAATATGGAAGATTTATTGCTGAGTGAAGCAAGCCAGGCTATGAAAGAAAGATATTGTATGTACCCACTTAATATGTACTGACTATCCATACTTTAAGGTAGAGATTGAAATATTGGAGGGCATAAAAGCAGTGAAAATAGTTATGGATGCTGAAGAAAGTGTGGACGGGGTGAGGAGGAGAGAAGAGTATAGAGAAGGATAGCAAGAGAACAGAGAGGCATGACATTAGTGGGACACAGAAATGGTTTATTACATGTTGATGATAACATGTGTAGTATTCTCAACTGGATTGGTCTGAGAAGTATTTCATGTTGGGTAAGTTCTCTTTACAAGTCAAATGATATATAGTGACTGGATGTTTAAAAAAATAATGAGAATTAATAATAATAATAATCTTTAAAAATGATGAAAAGCTATTTGATGATGATGTGGATAGTAATGTCTTTTTCTTGACTTATATGCATGGTAATAGAGCTGAAAAAAGAAAAGTAATACACTGTAAAAATATATGTGATTAAATGTAATATACAAAATTATGATAATAAATAAAATTAAATTAAAAAAAGAAAGCCTTCGACCTTCAGCAAGTTAGAAAGTTGGATTTCTGGGGACAAAGAGAGCAGATGAGATTGGAGTGACAGATAAAACAGAGAAAGCGGCATCAGTTTAAAATGTACGTCAGAGAAACTTGTTGCTAAGGATGGAGCCATTTGGAGGGGGGCTCTGAGTTCAGGGTTGACAAAAACAGAATGGATGTGGGAAGTGGAGCAGAAATCAGGAGGATGAATTGAAGACTTGTCTCTGGAATAGTTGCGTGAGTCAGCCTGAGCCCCCACCCTTATATTTGGAGAACAACTGTCACCTAGAGGATTATTCCAGCAGAAAAAAACAGAGTTGCACTTGCTAGAGAATGACAAATCTTTACAGAAAGGAGTTCCTCTCCTAGTTCATAAGATAGAAACTTCAATAAGAACCCAGCTCTTAGAATACCCCATCCATTCCCCTTTTAAAGCCCCAGTTTTGCATTAGGGAACCACATATCTTCTTTTTTTTTAATAATTATTTTGTTTAGTTTTATTTATTTATTTATTTTAATTTGAGCAGAGAGGGACAGAGGGAGAAAAAAAGAGAGAGAGAGAGAGAGGAACGGAGGGAGGGAAAGTGAGAAAGCAAGCCACCAGTTTCAGGACTCGAACCATAGTCGGCCATGTGGGTGTCCAGCACCCTAAACAACCATGCCACCTGCTGGACCTCCACATATCTTCTATTGGCCACTATTCAGTCAATTAAGAAACCATGGACCAAGGTGTCTTCTTCTCTGGGCCAAAAAGTAGACAATGACTCAACAAGGCCAATCATCTAACACACTGGCACAGGGCTGGAAACCATTCTAGGGCATCCACCTTCTAATTGTGCCCTGAAGAAGCTATTGGTCCTAAACCTTGGTTGTCACCTACAGGCAAATCCGGAGATGTTCTGCTTCCTATAGACTCTAGCTCCAGTCCTGCCCTGAGCCTTATTCTTCCACTTTACTCTGAACTTCGTATGCTTCCCCAGATCTTTCCTGTAAGTCTCCCTTGAATTCAAGGAACCACCAAGATACACAAATCCAGAGATAAGCCCTGATTATTCAGAATTTGCCTCCTTGCCATGTACCCTGTGGCATATGTTGCAGTCCACAACCACTTCCAGGCTGACGATGAGTATTTCCATTCAAAGGAGTCACAGGCCTACATGATAGTGGAAAACCAATGGCACAAAATAGAAGGGCCTACATGATTAAACTAATTACGTAACCTCAGGCCAGTAGGTGGTGTGGAGGTTAAAGGGGCTGGGTCCCACATGGTTGACTACATGTTTGAGTCCTGGACCTAGCAGCTTGAAAACCCAGGGAGCATGTATCCTCAAAAAATCCCAGCAGGAGAAAGACATGGAAGAGAAGGGACTGTGGCATGGGCATCCCCCTAGGGGTGATTTCTCTCTTTCTCTCTCTCTGTCTCTCTCTAACGAGAACACATGCTCTATAGTAAAAACGAACAAAAACCTGACCTCAAAGGAAATAGCTAATTAAGTGACATGAACATAGCCTAAAAATACGGGGTTTTTTATTTTATTTATTCATTCTTTTTTTAATTTGACCAGAGAAAGACACACACACACAGAGAGAGAAAGAGAGAGGGAAAGTGAGAAAGGAAGCCACCAGGTCCGGGACTTGAACCATGGTCAGCCATGTGGAAGTATCCAGCACCTTAACCACCATGCCACCTGCTGGTCCCCTAAAAATACTTTTAATTAGTACGCCTAAAGTGATTTGAGAAAACAGTACCTGGGAAAGCTATAGTAGGTGTCTGTAAAAAAGAAACAACCAAAACTATAGTAACTAAGCTTAAGTTATTAATAAGACTATTTGAAAAAGTCAAGAAGATCTCCTAGAATTCAGAGAAAAAGTCAAAGAAATGATAAAATATAAGCACAATGTTAAGAGTCATATAGAAGGGGACCAGCAAGTGGTATAGTGGTTAAGGTGCTAGACTCCACTGTAACATGGTCAATTGTGGTTCGAGTCCTGGACCTGGTGACTTGAAACATATGCATGTGTGCCCAAAATCCCAAGAGAAGCATGGAGAAGGGATTATGGCATGACCATCCACCCTGGGGGGTGATTTCTTACTTTATCTCTCTCTGGCTCTCCAGTGAGCACACAAACCCAATAGCAAAAAAAAAATCTCTCTCTACAAAAAAAAAAAAACGTCATATAGAGGAATTATCCAAGAAGAATCCCCATTTGAATTTCAGAAAGTGAAATATAGGAGGGAAAAAATATAGGAAGTAAGTAACAGACTAAAATTTCCCTGAAGACAGATATAGGGCTTTATAGATTCCAAGGGCTCAGCAGGTACAGAACAGAGAACTAGGAAAGACCCATACGAAGGTACATCACTGTGAAATTTCTGAATACCAAGGTCAAAGAGAATGTCTATTTGTCCTCAGACAAAACCAAAAATAAATAAAAGAAGAAGGATAACTATTAAAAAATAAGAATTAGGTTGGTGTCACATGCATCAGCAACAATGGATGGTAGAAAATAGTTCTTAAAGTTCTAAGGAAAAGTTATTTTGAACCTAATATCCTGTATACAGCCAAACTCTCAATGAAGGATGAGGTAAAAAATAATAATAATAATGACACTGTGTCACATGCAAGAACTCAAAAAAACAAAGAAACAATTACCTTCCACGCATTCTTTTTTGGAAAGTAAATTCATATCAAAGTAACCAAAAAAAGGGACTAGCAGTTAGCGTAATGGCTATGTCACTGGACTCCCACGTAGTCGATCATGGTTCACGTCCTGGACCCGGTGGCTTAAAACTCAAGCCGGGCACATGTGCGTGCGTGCCCAAGATCCCGAGAGGAGAATGGAGAAGAAGGGATTGAGGCATGGTCATCCCCCCTGGGGTGGGGGGGGATTTCTCACTTTCTGTGTCTCTGTCTGTCTGGCTAGCACACGTGCCCTAGAGCAAAAACCTCTTCAAAAAAAAAAAAAAGTAACCAAAAAAAATGAGGAATCTAATAAAAAAAGTAAAATATGAGATCTAGTAAGAAACCCAAGCCAGTGCTCAACTGGGAAAAAAAAAAAAAAAAAAAAAAGAAAAGCCCAGGATAAGAATTATGCAGCAGTTTCTGAAGTAACCAAATTAGAATAAGTCAGAAAACACTGAATGTAATTCTTCAAGAAGTAACTCCACATTTGTAGTCAGAGTGAGCAAGCAGCTGGACAGTCTGGAAGATAATGTGACATTATATGCATCTTTTGTCTGGGGGGGAGGGGAGACAAGCAGAAACCCTACAGGAACAAAAGAGTATAAAAATAAGAAAACTACAAGCCAGATCTGAAGCTGAAATGCAATATGATTTTGAGCCACTGTCAGAGCGAACAGAAAAGGTAAGCCTCAATGCTTGGAACTTTCTACTGCATTCAGTTTTGTGACTTGTGACTCCATTTCCTTCCAGTCTGAACTCAGACTTAAACGACTTGTCGTATGTAAACACTTTCTATTAGTGTCCCACTCTTACAGTAAAGTAAAATAAAGATACTGAAAACTCACAAAGAGTATAGCTTAATAAATTACTAGTAAAAGAACATCCAGGGCCAGCTTGGTAGCATAGCGATTAGGTGCTGCACAGAGGAAGCCAGAACCCACACTGCCAACCATGGTTTGGATCCCAGGTTCAATGGCTTGAAAAACATGCTAGAGAGCACACACATGCCCAGGATCCTGATGGGGTGGAGAACTAGAGGAGTTAGAGCAGGCCTCGTTGCCAGGGGGAGGGTGTGTCTCTCTGTCTCTGATGCATACACCCTCTAGAATTATAAAAACTTCCATACATCCATTAACCATCACTCAGCTGCAGGAATAGAACTTTGCTATCCACCCCAAGCCTCTCCTCCGTCTCGTTATCTCACTCTCAAACCTCCTGGCTTTTATACCAATTGTTTCCTTGGCTACTTTATCATTTTATCATCCAAGAGTACATCCCCAGACATTATATTGATGGTTGATAATTATCTTAATCATTTTCAAATTTGATGTCTTTTAAGTCTTTTTAAAAATTGCACATTACCCCTCCATCCCTTTCTTTCTCTTACACTTTATCAATTGAAGAATGTGCAGTCTGGACTTGGCATTTCCTTGGCAGGACTCGGGATGAATTCAGCACATTTGTCTATGCTGTATTCCTGAACATGAGAATCTGGATCCAGAGCCAGGACCAGACACAGGTTCTATCCTTGCCACAGGAAAGGGAAATGCGTTCCTTTCTTTTACATGCATCCTATACAATTCAACCATTTGCTGTTGTTGCTTGTTTATTTCTTCCATAAGTCAAAGAGAAAGAGGAACCCCAAACAGGGTTGCTCCAGGGCAATCCATGCCCAACCTTAACCAGTCAAGATGATGGGTGAGCATGCATGCCCACTGTGGGCATGCACCTTGGGACATGAACCTGGACCCTTCCCACATGGCTCCAGCATGGTAGATCCTTGCATTAACACTGAGCCACTGTGACTGCCCCTCATAATACCATTTATAGTCTATCATTCCATGGTTTTAGTATATTTGCAGAGTCGTACAACCATGACTATAATTTCAGAGTACTTTAATCATCTCAAAAAGAAACCCTATACCCTCTACTCATCACTCTCCAGCCAGCCTGACTTCCATCAGCCTTAGGTAACCACTCATCTCCAATACTTCCTGTCTCTACTTAAATGTCTTTTCTGGACATGTTTTGTAAGTGGAATTATTTAATACATGGTCTTGCGACTGGCTTCTTTCTCCTAGCATAGTATTTTCAAGGTGATGACATTAGATTGTCAGAGAAGTCATGACACATTTTTGCATAGAAAAACAGAAAAATACGTCATTACTTTTCTGATGACCCAATATATTATTCTTTCATGAGGAGACACAAAATATCCAGTTTTCATTTTATTTTGACATTAAAAGACATTGTTGAGGCTCAATGCCTGGAACTATTAATTAATCAGGATTGCAAACTGTTGACATTCTATGTTTGCCATTTCTTTCACATTCATCAGCTCAAATACTTACACTAAGAACCACTCCTCCTTTTTTCAGGCTAGCAGGTGGCATGAAGGTTAAGGCTCTGGATTCCAAATGCCAACTGCACAGTTGAGTCCTGGACCTGGAAACTTGAAAATCATGCCAGACACCTACGCATGTGTGTCCAAAATCCAGAGAGGTGCATGGAGAAGAGACTGCAGTGTGACCATCCTCCCTGGGGAGAGATTTCTCACTTTCTCTCCTCCTCTGTCTTTCTCTGGCAACCACAGTGCCCTCTAGCAAAACAAACAAACAAAAGATACTTCCTCTTTTGTCAGCAGCAGGTTTTTCAGTAGTAAAATTTAAATAGAAAAGGCTGAATAAATGCTTGATTCTTTCCTGTCCTTTACGAATTTTCAAGACAATAAATTACTCCCCTATCACCCTCCAAAGGTGAATGATTACATTTAAATTTAAATATATACGTATATAGACTAGCCTTGGTGACACAATAACAAAATGCTCCATGAGGTTGAACCCATATTAGGACACCTTAGATTCCTGCCCCAAGGTCCCTTTAAGCACCAGGAGCGCTGGGGTGGTGTCCATGATCCTGGCTAGTAAGAAGATCCTATTGGGGGTGTCCACCACCTACTCTGTCTCTTTCATGGAAGTAATAAATAAATACACTTAATAAATAAATGCATATATAAATTAAAACATTGTAGACTTAAACAAATTTGATAGGTTTTCATTGATTCAAATTGTACTGATGGAGAGAGAGGCTGTTCAAGTGGACTCCTGAGTGTTTTGACATGATTCTGCGTGCTTTCAACAGTCTCAGAATAGCAAGGTTAATGCTACTTCCATGACACTGGAAACAGTTTAAAATGTTTGCTTACGCTCTCTCACTCTTGCCTTGTGTTTTTGTTTGGTTTTTCTGTTTTAACTGGTTATATGGCACATGTGCTTGCCAAAGACAAGAAAGAGAGGAGAGAGAGAAATGAGAAAGCACCTCTGCAGGGGAGTTGGCCATACTCAAGTCCCTTCTCCTCCATCTTCCTTTTGAGATTTTGAGCATGCACACACATGTGCCTGGCATGTTTTACAAGGCTCTGGGTCTGGAACTGGAACCATGCAGTCAGCTGTGTGGAATCCAGTCACCTTAACCACCATGCCACTCAGCTGGCCTGGCTGCTGTTTTTAATCACTGTAATTCGTCTACCTTGTCTGTGCATGCAGTCATTTCAGTCTATACTCTCATCTTTCAAAGTTGATGGATGAAATGGCTCTATACTTTGATTACCCAGAAGATCCACTGAGGAACTATGAGAAACAGTAAGAAAACTTAGTAACGTGGTTCATTGCGTAATTGATGTTAACTCTGCCACATTAACATCTCCCAAATGCTTACTGTGGGGCAGGCACTTTTCTCAGTACTTCTCCAAACTAATTTTCTTAATTCTATGAGGCACTATTATTAACCTCTTTCTATGAAAAAGGAAATCAAGGCACAGAGAGAGATTCAGTGACTTGCCCTAGTTCATGGAGCTAAAGATTAACTTAAATCAAGAAGTCTGGCACCTAAGCTTATACTTTGGTCACTAAGTTATTATATCACTGCCTTAAAAATTTTTAAAAAAGGAAAGAAAAAGAAAGCTGCCAAGTCAATAATATCTCATTGACCAAAGCACAAAAAGAACAAACTATTTAGGAATCATACAAGAACTGTGCAGACCTACATGAAGAAAAGTTTGCATTTCCATGTAGAAACATAAAAGAAGACTCAAATAAATAGAATTATATACCTAAACAGGGCAAGTCAATAGTGTAAAAATATCAACTTAATTATCTCTAAACTTTTATTTAAATTAACTCTGAATTGTTCGATTGTCTTTAAATGTAATTTCATCTCAAATTTTTTTAAACAACAGGATTATTAGAGGGAATAGACAAACTGGTTATAAAGAGAAAAGTAGGTGTGTCATATCAAATATAAACACAGAAGATACACCATGAAAAAAAATTTAAAAGAAGAAGAAGAACCACAGCAGGATGGGGAAGATTTGCCCTAGCACATATTCCAAAATAATATGAAGCTACAATAATTAAAACAAAATGGAACCAGCACAGGAAAAAAAAAAAAAAAAAGCAGTTCATAGGTTCAAATAGAAAGAGAAATTTTATATTAATAAAGGTAGTATTTCAAAACAATGGGGAAAGACAGATAATTTAGTAAGTACAGTTGGGACCACTGATCATCCACTTGGAAGAAAACAGAGCTGGATGCTTTTCTTTCCTTACACTGAAATAAATTCCAGGTAGATCAAGATTTAAAAATGGGTTCAGTAGTGAAAGAAAGCAGCCCAGTGGTTGCCTGGGGGGCAGAGGTGGAAGGCCAAGGAGGTCATAGAAATGTCTTAATGTTAGAGAATCAATGAAATGGGAGAAAAGGCATAGAAAGCAACCATGGATACCAGAGACAGTGTGGGAGGAGGGTGGGACAGGGCAGAGGGAATCAAGGATGGCAAAAAAAAAAAAAAAAGGCAAAATATACAGGAAACAAGAAATGGAAAATTATTTGTTGACGATAACACGTATGTGTATGTGTTAGAGCCAATACACAGTGTATTCTGGATGGAAAAATCTCATTTTGTGTGCTGTAACGATGTATAGTGAATGAATGTAAATAAATAAATTTAAATTTAAAAATATAGAAAAAAATAAATGTCTTAATGTTTGGGGTTGTAGTTACACATGTCAAACTCATCAATTTGTACACTTAAAATGAATGCAGTTTATTATATATAAATTGCACCTCAAAACATGGATTTGAAAATATGTTAAGGAAGTCTGGCAACAGACTTTTAAAATGGATTAAAAATCATGTTTTAAAGCAAAACTTATATATTATAAAATGCATTCATTTTAAGTGTACAATTTGATGAGTTTGACACATATAACAATACATGTAATTGACACAAAAATAAAAAGTTATTTGCTGATGATGATGTATAGGGTAATGTCTTGAGTGATATGTACCATGTTCATGCTAGAAAAATCAATATTATACATTGTAAAGATATATGGTGATTAAGTGTAAATTTTTAAAATAAATAAAAATAATGCTCTGCATAAGAAAAATCAAAAATAAAATGGGTTCATAAAAATTCTACAGGAATGGGACCAGCAGTTGGAGTAATGGCTATGTTGCTGGACTCCTATGTTGTCAACCGCAGTTCGAGTCTTGGACCCAGTGGCTTAAACTCATGCCGGGCGTGTGTGTGTGCCTGCCGTAGATCTCGAGAGGAGAATGGAGGAGAAAGGATTGCGGCATGGCCATCCCCCCTGGGGGTTGATTTCTCCCTTTCTGTCTCTTTGTCTCTCTCTGTCTTTCTGGTGAGCGTATGTGCCCTATAGCAAAAATCTCTCCAAAACATTCTACAGGAAAATCTGAGAGAATATTTAATAGTCTTAAAGTAAAAAAGAGGAATATATACATATTTTCATTTACAGATAAATGCTACATATGAATATTAATAAATTATGATGGCATCAAAGGAGGATGATCAGGCTAAGAAGAATTCCTTCTCACTAAAATATACTATTTGCATGTTTTACCATATGCACTTGTTACATTTTCAATGACAAAAAGTCTAATCTCATATTTTTAAGTCATAAACGTGCTCAAGGACCAACCCTGTAGCACAGTAGGGGGATACTTCGTGGCCAACTACGGTTTGAATACTAGCTCCAGGAATGACATGGTGGGCACCCCACATGCATGCCCACACCCTGATGCTAACAGGGTGAAGAACTGAATGAAAATGGATTGCGGTGTAACCAAGCCCCATTGGGGAAGTGCTTGCTCTCTCTCTCTCTCTCTCTCTCTCTCTTTCTCTCGTGTGTGGGTATGCACCCTTTGACATCGAAGAGTAGTCAATAAAAGGTTTAATATAACTAATTTTATGAAGTAATATAGATGTGGAGAAGCAAGGGAGACGAGGGAGAACATAAATAGTTAATATCTCATCTTTGATAATGGAAGTTAATTGGTATGATTTAAAGTTGACATATTAAGAAACTGAAGATATACAGGAAAAACATGAAAAGTTGGAAGAAATTACTCTACTGAGAAAGCCAGCAGTAGGAAGGAACTGGGTTGTGTCAGTTAGAATAAAATTACCTTGATACAATCTGGTTGCTTCTAAGAACATTACCAGGCAAACTATTCTAGAAATTACCTTGATGCAATCTGGTTGCTTCTGAGAACATTACCAGACAAGCTATCCTAGACAGACTCACAGCAAACTGAATCAGTTTAAAACTCACAGCAGAAGCAAGGGGCAGAAGGCTGACCAGGTAATGCTTTGGGTCTGCAGAAAGATGAGCATATAAACTTACCTGTAGACCGGGATTCAGGGACAGGTTGGCCATCCCCGATATAAAATTCCAAACTCCCAAATCCAAAACTTTCTGAATGCTGACATGACTCCACAAGTGGAAAATTCTACGCCTGACCTCACAGTGGGTTGCAAATCTGCCATGCAAAATCCAAACACAGGTGCACAACATAGTTTATTCAGTGTCCCCAAGAGAAAAAAAGACCCTCTCAACCCTCTTCAGCTGTGACATATCTTTTCCATGCACACGCAGATTCTCCACACACTCATGCCCATGAAGGATAACAAAATGGCATGTGTGCAGGCCAGGAAATCATTGCGATCAGTAGCGTATCAGTTCAGAGTGAGGAATGATGGTGAGGCCAATCACAGACTGCCCAGAGGTGTTATCTGATAGGCTCAATGTATACATTGTTTAATGGCAACAATATTAAAAATATTGTATAAAATTACCTTCAGACTACATATATAAGGTGTATCTGAAACATAAACAAATTTCATGTTTTGATTTCTCACGATATCTCATTATGTATATGAAAATATTCTGAAAATCGAAACATTTCTGGCCCCAAGCATTGTGGATAAAGGATGTTCTTCTCTCCCCTCTGCCTCCTCTCTGCAGCACTGGTCTTGGCTGAGTGTGGAGCTATAAAGACCAGAGTTGAGGTCTGAGAAAAAGGACCCAGTAGACAGACAGGATCTGGAGCCAACACACAGTCATATTTAAACAAAGAGATGCAGGCACAAGAATGCCCACCATAGCTGTATCTCACTACCTGGCCTACTGGTCAGGGTTTTATTGGCAATTCTAGGTAGAACAAATGTGGGGCCAGGAGGGAGAAAACTGGGTGTTTCCAGTGGGTGCCACTCAAGGTTGTCCATCTTTTTATCCCATAATATGTATCACAGTTTCCTAACTTACGACCTG
>NW_006198305.1:1078396-1114906 GCF_000334495.1 Tupaia belangeri chinensis
TGTAGCACAGGTTCCTAACTTACGACCTTCTGAACACATCAGGTGAATTCTGCCTCTGTCTTGCACACTACAGCTTACGCACTATCTATAGATAACCCTTCTTCTAAATTGTATCCGTTCTCTTTGTTTTCTATCCTCTGTAGAAGAATTGAATATTCTCAAATAATAGAGCAAATTCACAACAGAGGTGCTTCTCATTTTTCATCATATACTCTTTGAGACTATTTGGAAAAAAGTTATAATGCACTCTTAGAATACTAGAAATTAAAGAAGAAAAAGAAAATCTCCTGTACCTATGTCTGTGCATGATTTTAAATGTCCACCCTTTATTAATACTTTCGCACTTAAGTATTAATCTAACACTTTAATGTATAGTTTCTTTGTGTTCTAAAGATTTCTCAGCTGAGTTTCGTTCATACAAATCACCATGTGGATCATACAAGGGGAGTAAAATGCAGCAGCTGTGACCTCATTCTTTGAGACCAGATAAGTGGGGGTTTGAATCCTGGCTGGGTGTCCTAGGCAAGTTACTGGAACACTGTACCCAGCTTTTCCCATCTGTAACAGGGAAATAATAAAAGCACTATTTTCTAGTGTCATTACGAGAAAGAAACTAAATAATACGTATAAATTGTTAGCACATTGGTCAGAAAATTATAAGTTATCTGCTATCATCATCATTACACTGAGGATGAAGCCACAATTTATATTTCATGTTCCCATAAAGGGTCTCTTACTCATCAGTTGTAGCTACTGTGCGGGGCGGGGGCGCTAAGTAAAAACAGTCAAAATGTTTAAAGGGAAACAATTAGAAAAAACGGTCCCAGCTAATACAAACCAGCTACTAAGACTTGCAAAGTACCTAAGGATTTCCCAACAATTACTCCCTTATGAAAAGATTTTTGTTCCTTAGGAAGATTTTATTTCATTCAATTTGGTACCAGGTCTTGGCAACATTCTGGCATTCTCCACCCCATGAGGCTGTAGGGCAGGCAAGTGGAAGCACAGACCTCTAGGATTTTTGTTCTTCCCCCAGAGGAAACCCAGCAGTGGCCATTGTTAATTATTCAGAGGTTTTTAAAGAAGAGATTGTTTAAGGGATAACTCTTGGCTTTGTAAACAGCCTAAGAACTGTGGAAGCAGAGTCTGGATGGTGTCAGGAGCCAGTTAAGAAAAGAATGAGCCGTAGGCCTAGGAAAATTTCTGGGGCCCACTAATGAACCTTTGTCTTCCAGAAGACCAAATGTCAACTCTCAGGAGAGATGGTGATCTCTGTAAACCCAGATGTTGATCAATCCAAAGCAGAACACATAGGGTTTGGATGCAGAGGTTATAAATTCTGATCCTAATTTGGGCACTCAAAGTATCTGAGTATGTTCAATAAATCATCTTCATTCATTCAATGTCTGTAGTTCACCATGCTAAGTACTAAAACTACAGAGGATAAATAAAAAGTTATCTCTAGATTTGTCAGATAAATAAATAAAGATGACAGTTTTTTTCCAGTGTTTGAGAAGCAAATGGGGTAAGAGTTGGCTTGATTTGTTCAGGCTCCTATAATGACATACCATAGATTGGATAGCTTACACACAAAAAAATGCCTCGCAGTCCTGGAGACTGGGAAGTCCAAGATGAAGGCAGTGGCAGAATCAGTGCCTAGAGAGGGCCCTCTTCCTGGTTCATAGACAGCATCTTCCGGCTCTGTTCTTACATGGTGGAAAGCATGAGGAGTCTTTCTTGGGACTCCTTTAAGAAAGCAACAATTCCATTCATGGGGGTTCTGCCTCCATGACCTAATCCCTTTACAAAGGTCTCACCTCCTAATATCATCACACTGGATTAGGTTTCAACATATAATTTGGGCAAGGAAATAAAAATATTCAGACCATAACCAGATGTTTTAGATTCTGTAACTCAAGTGATTTAATGACAGAGAGAAAAAATTCCCTTTTCAGATCCCTTTCAAACCCTCTGATTATGTCATACACAAAGTTTCATTTGATGCCAATTTTCAAAATAAGTCTCCAATATTTACTAATTCCCTTTCTAACTAAGAAAGAACAGGGCTCTAGCTCAGACAACAGACAATAGGTGAGTTTTAAAAGTTTTATTCTTTAGTGTATTTACTGTTCTGTGTACCTTCTAGTCATAGCAGGTACAATTAAATCTTAATTCACAAATAAGTGTTACAAAGTTTGATTCTAAAATACATTAAATGGAGTTAAATTTTAATAATGATAAGTAGATTTAAAGCAAATAAATTTAAATCAGTTGACTTAAATTTAGATTTAAAGCAATTTAAAGTAGATTTAAAGCAATCAAATTTAGAGCAACTGTACAGGTACAGTTGAGGACAGCAAGCTTGACCATATCAACCTTGAAGTTATCAAAAGGTAGCAAGTCTTCAGGCAGCAAGCTTGAAAATATCAACCAAATCAATGAAGTCTGGGAGACAAACTGGTATAAGAAATGGTGTTATTTACTCATGCTCCTTATGGAATTGTTACCAGGATTAAATTAAATGTGAAAATTAATCAATCAAAGATACTGAAAATTCAGATAGAAACTTATATGCTTACAACTATATTAATCTGAAATAGAGATGAGAAAAAAGGTCTTCCTATTTATTTTTCATGTTGATTTTGTATTAAATTTGTCCCTTCACTTTGGGTATGTTTCTTCCTAACAACTAAGACTTCATTTCAAACAAACTTGTATTCCATTCTAGCACCTATAACTGTTATCCAAGTGATTTCATTTCAAGGCTCTTAAAGACATTATTTTCAGAATGAAGTTGTTTACTCAGAGGTCAGGGTGTAAATTTATCCTCTTGTATCCCTGGGGACTGCTGGTCCTTAGGTGTCTGGGACAGTGAATTTTATGTTCAATTTGTCTGGACCAATGGGTGCTCAATTACTACTGGCTCAAAAATTATTCTGAGTATTTCTATGAGGTTGCTTTTAGATGAAATTAGCATGTAAATTGGTAGGCTTTAGGTTAGATTATTTTAATCAGTAGGGTAAAGCAGAATACCTTCTATAATGTGGGTGGGCCTCATCCAAACAGTTGAAGGCCTGAATATGAGAAAATGCCCAGCTTCCCTCTAATAAGAGGAAATTCTCTAGCTGACTGCCTTTGGACTAAATGTGCAATATTGGCTCTTCCTGATGGCCTCCGTACTGGCACATCAGCTCTCCTTAGTCTCTAGCCCGTTGACCCACCCTACAGACTAGACTTGCTAACCACTGTTATTATACAAGCCAATTCATAATAATCAATCTCCTCCCACCACAAATGCACACATATATACGTATATGTACATGCACACATGTGCGCACACGTGCACACACACACATACACACACACACACACAATCGAGTCTCTGAAAACCCTAATATAGTGCCTGTATGAGAATTAAAAGAAGATATTCCCAGGTCGATGCAGGCTCCTAGTGAGAGAAAAAGGTGGACTCCCAACGTCCTTAGGTAAGTATTATTTGCAAAACTCCACGTAACAGCCATGCACATCTGTTTCATGCTCAAGTCATTACCGAATAAAAATCTTTTGTCCTCATTCCTCTTATAAAAGAAAAGCAGTTCAAGGAAGTCTGTGGAATACAAGAGCCATTCAAATCTTAAAGGCCTCAATAAAGCATAAGCCCGAGACTCTGGTTATACCCCACACCCATCAATCTGCCCAAAAAGGCATTCTTCCGTTAATAGTAAACAAACTGTGATGTTGCAAAAGGATTATAGATTCCACTGTCCCTTTCTTCTTCCCAAATCATTTATCTAGAAGAAAAAAGTGGATAGCACAGTGCTTACATGAGCAATGGATATGAGTAAACAGCTCTGTAAATGAGAAATAAAAGTGATAGTCGTGGTTAAGCCCATGCACTGGAAACTGGATTCCACATGTTGGTCCTAATGGCTTGAAAACATACCAGGCACATGTGCATGTATGCCCAAAATCCTGACAGAATTGGAAAAAGAGAAGAAAAAAGACTGTAGTGTGGTGATGCCCCACTGAGGAATGCTCTCTCCTCTCCCTCTCCCTCTCCCTCTCTCTCTCTCTCTCTCTCTCTCTCTCTCTCTCTCTGTCTCTGGTGAGCACACATGCCCTTTAGCTACTTAAGAAAAAATAGTCAACTTCAGTAATAATCAATGGAATGCGACTTTGCAACAATAAATTACCACTCTGCCTATAAAATGGACAAAGACCTATCACTGTGGAAGGGGATAATAGGCACCTTGTGGCTTGCTACAGGAGGGTGAATTGAGTCAATATTTCTCCAGGGCCATTTGAAAATAAATCTTGAAAGTTTTAAAAATGCTTATATCATCTGACCAAACATACATACTTATGGGTGCTTATCCCAAGGAAATAGATATAAAAAAATTTTTAATATACAAGAGTGTTCATTAGAGTGTGATTTTTCTCTAATGGTATAAAATCAGAAATAACCTTAATATCCAACAAGAGAAAATTATTAAATAAATTATAGTTTATTAATAAAATAAATTAATAAAATAAATTTCTCTCTGTGTTCCTGAAAGTGTTAATGCACCAGCATTTCTAGCCTTCCCAGCACACAGGAAAGTGGGACTTAGCAGACAAAGCAAATCCACAGACAAAGACATATGGCATTGGTAATTGGACAGGTCTGAATGGAAATGGGAGGGCAGGAGTCACAGGCAGAGCCTTGGTAGCCACCCTTCTCTCAACACTTTCCTTTCCTACTTCCAAGGACCATCAGCTTCTGCACCAACTTCAAAGTCAACTGGGATTCCAAGTGAGTCTCCCCACTAAGGGAAAGAATCACAGCCTTAGAGAGTTTGGGACAGAAAAAGAATGCATCACAAACCAGGAAGAATGGGAAAGTGAAGACACATGCCTAGGGGAAGCCATGCTAGGGAGAAGGTTGTATAGATAGCCCTCACTGTTTTGCTCTCCTGCTTGGTGGTCAGCCACACAAGAGCTTCTACATCTCTGCCACTGTCCATCCTGGTACTGGTCAAAGAAGCATGGCAGGTTACACTCCAAAGCAGGCAGGCAAAAGACAACTGAGAATTAATTGGACGAGATCAGCAGTTGGCGTAATGGCTATGTCACTGGACTCCCATGTAGTCGACTACAGTTTGAGTCCCAGACCCAGTGGCTAAAACTCACACCGGGCGCATGTGCTTGCGTGCCCAAGATCCTGAGAGGAGAATGGAGAAGACAGGATTGCGGCACAACCACCCCCATACCCCCAGGGGGGTGATTTCTCGCTTTCTGTCTCTGTCTCTGTCTGTCTTTTCGGCAAGCGCATGTGCCCTATAGCAAAAACCTCTCCAAAAAAAAAAAAGAATTGATTGGACTTCCAACTTGGAGGAAAGCAGGAGTCAGCCGGACAAGGTGCAGGCTGGCTATCAAGGAAAAGGGTGCCAGGAAGGGCACCGTCCTCAACCACAGTTTAGACAAAGCAAAATGTTTCAAACTCCAGCTCTGTGCCAAACACTAGGGAGCTAAGGCTGCTGAAGTAGTTTCCTCTGAAACACAGGTTTGTCTGGGAACAGAGAAATGGGCTGGCATGAAGTAGGAAAATTATGGCCATGGCTGACCCATGAACCATGAGACAGCTGGGTATATAATTTGGAGAAGTGGGCAGCTGGTGACCTTGCAGCTGAGGGCTCAGAGTATAAGTCAGTAACTGTGGCTGAACCACATCAAATTTCATTCCTATATGATACTGAAGAAGCATTCCCAGAATCCAATCTTGCCTCTGGCATATCTTCCTCATAATGCTCTTGTTAGCAGTTATAGAAAATTCCCAAGCTATCCCTAATATATTCCTTCAGCTTTATCTTCCATTTCTCCCTCACACAAGCCCTACATGTTAGGCAAACCTGTGTTGATACCGATCTTCAACAAAGTCTTCCATTTCCTGCTTCCTCATCTTGACCTGTAAATTGGACCTGTCTTCCAGCCTCTTGCCTTATTCCCACCCAGCTGACTCCCACATGCAAAAATTCACACACATAAACATGCACATACACACGGTCCTCACTGTCAAGAGCCATGATGCCAAAGCATTGCGGTTAAGCACCACGTGTAGAAAGCCAACTCCCACGTGACCAACTGCAGTTCAGATCCTGGCCGTGACGAGACTGGTGCCTTTAATAAGAAGGAGAAGAGAGCCCAGAGCTGACACAGACTTGCTCTGTCTTACCATGTGATGCCCCCACCGTGTCATGACACGGCAGCAAGGCCCTTATCCTCAGATGCCAGCACCTTGACATTGCACTTCTTAGCCTCCAGAACCATGAGCTAAATAAGCCTCTATTCTTTATAAATTACCCAGTCCATGGTATTCAGTAATAGCAATGGAAAATTAACTAACTTAGTACCAAAGAACAGCCAGTGCCCATTCTTAAGTCATGCAGGAACACAAGAGGCCTATGGAGAGTCATCTCATAACAATCGCCAGGAGACAAAAGTAGAAATTTTGGAGATGGACTCTCTTCTGTTCAAATCCGAGATCCCTTCTTACTAGCTATGTGACTTTAGACATGCTACTTAATTTCTCTGAACTTGCTTTCTCATCAGCAAAATAAACATGGCAGAACTCAACGGTAAAATTGTCGTAGATTGAATTAGTACCGGCATAGTGCTTAGCAAAGTGCCTTGTAAGTGCTCGCTAAGTGGCCACCATCATTTACTCTTACTAGTATCCGGCTATCCTAATTCTGTACGTCTCTAAAGCCCAGCACGCTTCCTCCCCTACGTAAATGCCCCCTTTCTACTTCCCACCAACTACAGGAAGCTCAACCTCCTTTTTAAAGTCTGGCTTCTCTTCTGGCTATTAAGTGTGTCCAACTGTGGGTGACTCTCGCTCTGTTGTGTAAGTCTGGCGGTTTCACTGTAGATGTGCACGTCTTGTGATTCCATCTGGATCATTCCCTTCTAGAGGGCAGAAACCTTGTCTTCTCCCTGGCAGTATCCCCACAGCATGCAGCATTACGTCTAGTGTGTACTCCAGAAAAAAAGGACAGGGAGATTGCCCAGCCCAAGTCAACTGAGAAATACGCATTCTTGGGCAATTAGGCCCCTCTTGATCACAAATGTGTATCTGAAAAGAACAGGACAGAGGTGCCTCTGGGCAGTGTGGAGGGTGAAGCCTGGCTGCTGCCTGAGGACTGCCTGCCCAGCAACTCCACCACACCCCACCCCCAGCTGGGTCTGAGGGCCAGACCCTCCACGTGACTCATCACCAGCACTTGCAAGAGGGGCCTGTCAGAAACCCCGAAAGAAGTTGTTCTCTTGGCACAAGGAAAGAAATCCTGGCCACCAAAAGGAACTTGTTTGAAAAGAACTCGTTGACTCAAAGTCAAAAAAATGTTATCCTTTGGAAAGCCAACTTCCAGCCAATCTCTGGAATGAATAACAAACTCCCTCTGATTAAATGCCCTGCCCCAGATGGCAAAACATGCGCACCTCTAATCCAGCCGTAAACCGGCAAGCCAGAGGCATCTTCGGACATTTTAGTATACACTAACCAGCCGACAGCTGATTAAATCCAGATGTCCACTGTAGCCCTCTCTGGTCTGCAAAGAACAAACAGGCCTTCCCAGCCGTGCCTGCCCCAGTCCCACCCCCAGGACCTCCTCGGATCTGCCACACTAGGACTACGGCAGGACCTGGCACTCTGCGTCACAGGGCTGTCTTCCTGGCCTGAAAAGCAATCTTCCACCCAGCCAGGGCATTTCTGAGAAGTGCTGGCTAACTGCAAAGTCCTAACAAATCTTCACCTGCCACGTGCCTGCAAAACTCCTTTTCTTTAAAAGTCAAAGCACTGGAAAACTAGTGGAAAGAGATTTAGCAAAGCATATTAACGTGGGCCTGCTTCCGCCCAGGGGTTTTGCACCTGAAGTGCTGTAGAGTTGGACATTTATGCTCCTCCTTCTCCCCCTGAAGTCTGACGAGAGGGAAAGTGGGGTGCACCAGTAGCATGGACAACTAAGACAGCAGGAGTGCTGGCAGGGAAGAGGGGTCATGGCACTGCTCCTCAAACTACCAGATGAGAAGGGCCTTGCGCTGGCTTCTTCACCTTTTGTGGAACTCCAAAATAATACGATGGGCTGTTCTAGTGCATGAGTCACCAAATCCAACATAGAGGCTACAGTGCCACTGTGGGAGGCTGAGGAAGAGGTGGGAGGTGGTGAGGGGTCCACATGTCTAATCTGGATAGGAGGCTTCCAGAGTCAGACCTGGGGTCCACTTCTACTATAGCTCTGAGGGTCTGCAGTTTTTTGTCAGAGACCTTACGAGCTGCGTGACCTGGTCAGGCAGCTTACCTCACTCAGTTTCAAATTTCCTCTTTACATAACATGCAGGAAATCTCATTAATATTATCTCACCTGGAAAGTGATTTTTAAATCTTCCTCGGAGGAATCCATCACCATTTGATGACAAAGGAGGTTTCAAGGCACAGAATACCTTCTTCAGAGATTAGATGAGGCATTGTCTCTGCTCATCACCTGGGGTAGGACGCAGAGACAGGGGATGGTGGTCTCCTGGTCATCACAGCTCAGTCAAGACCTGGTAACCCTATCACGCTCCATCTGATAAAGACCCTGCCCCATGCCCGCAGCTACCACCACCACCCTCTATGCAAGGAGCACTCAGAAATCAAGGGCTTGCAGGCTTTTTGTCAGAGACCTTCCACGTTTCACAGTTTTTTAGTGAATGTTGCAATGCGCTTTGACCAGTACTTATTGGGCACTACACTCTGAGCTTTTCCAACTAGAGTCCACATATACCATTGTCATGGGAGCTACGGGCTACCTGAGGTGCATCTTCCTGAAGCAGCAACTTCACTGGATGGTATTAACTCAACACAGTTTACACTAGGAGGAAACGCAGGCTTGTCATAGAAGAGACATGGAGGGATGGAGTTAAGATGCTGCTGTGAGAGAAGTCTGGACTGAAGCTACCTGATGCTAATGAGCCAGAAGCTGCAGGCGTACGCAGCCACACTCCAGCCACAGAGTTGGAGCTGAACTTACCCAGACACCTGGTAGCCTCCCAGGGAGATCAAACCCAGACCTGTGATGTCATACTGGCCAGAGGGTCCCAGGAAGAAGTCTGCTGGGGAAAACAGGTTGATGGGCTTTTGGGGGAAGAGTGTTTTCTCCCAAATTAAAGAGATTCACGTGAGGAAATGTCCTTTTCTTCAGCGAGGTGAGCCCTCCACACCTGATGCCAAAGGCAGAAGTCATCTTCTGATCCCAAAGACATAGGCCCAACCACAAACCAATGTGCCAAGCACTCCTCAGAAGTAAGGTAGAAGAGACCAGGTCATGGTTAACATATCCAGCTCTGAGTTGCCCAGTCTAGAACCGCCAACTCCAGACAACACGCCTGTGAGATACTGAATATCCTTATCAATCAATAGAAGCCATTGGTATTTGGGCTTTCCAATACTTGCAGCTGAATGCAAGAGCTGGCATGAAGGTAATACTTCTAAATTCATTCTGCATGTCTCAGGCAAGGTCCACCAATATTTCGTGGGCCTAGAAGCCAGAGAGGCAAACAACCAGGGCAGTTTCCATATTAAAGGTAGCTCACTTACTCGTCTCTTATTATGTCCCAGACTGTGTTTTACTGTATATAATTCTCCTCACAACTCCATGAGACTCATCGGTGGTGGTGTTATCCTCAATAGTTTGTGGATGGGGAAACTGAAGCACAAGCACAGAGAGGTTAAGTAATTTCCTGGGACCACTCAGCCAGTCTGTGGCAGTCAGGCTTTTCACCCCCTCAGCATAAACACCAGAGGCCAGGACTCAAAGATTCCTCTAGGCTGCCTCTTGGCTCCTCATAGAATTTCAAAGGTCCTGAAAGACAAAACAGCACCATGCATAAAAGCAGGTAAGGAGGGCTGCTGGAACATCTCCCAGGAGTTTACTTGCCACAAGGCTCCTATGCCCTTCACTCTGATTTTAAGAGTTAGTGTCAACATTTCAAAGTCAAATTCACTCGTTTCACTGTGTCAGAGTCACTGGAAATTTTCCAGGTGATGCCCAACACACAGGGAATCCCTGAAATGATATAAAAATATGTGGCTTTAGGACATTTTTGTTTTGGAAGAAAGTCAATCATTTTCAAAGAGATGTTACACAGTAAGGTTAAGAATCAGCCTCCTAGAGAAACACAGCAGATGCAGCCAGGTCCCACTAAACATTTTAGCACTGAAAGGGACCTTAGGGACCATCAAGACCAAAACCCTTGTACTGAGAGGAAAAACAAGGTCACGTAAGTAAAGTAGGCCCAGGTGAACTGTTTAAATGCTGTGCTGGGCAAACTGGGACAAGAGGCTCGGCTGTGGTTCTGGATCCATCCTAAAGGCTGGGCACCACGGTATGTGCCTGTAATCCCAGCAACTAGGGAGGCTGAGACAGAACGGTTGCAACACAGGGAAACACTGTCTTTTAAAACAAAGTAAAGTAACTTACTAAAGTCACTCAACTAGTTAGGATCAGGCAGGAAATAGAATCCCAGGCTCAGACCACTAACCCCTCCCACAGCAGTCTATTACATTGTCTGGGAGTCCACTACATAAACTTCCTCTTCTGGATCAGCAATCCCTGACCCCACTGTTAGTGATCAGATATTCCCACCCTATACTCCAAGGCACACTAACCTTCCTCTTTCAGGCTGTATTGTTCTTGCCTATTTAATCACCCTGACCTCGTAGCAGAACCTTATGTAAGTCCCATCAGGGTAGAGAACAAGCATTACTTGCCGTTATATTCAGAATCTAACACATGGTCTCTTAGTAAGTATTTTGAAAAACTGAGTATCAGCCTCCTAGAGAAACACAGCAGATGCAGCCAGGTCCCACTAAACATTTTAGCACTGAAAGGGACCTTAGGGACCATCAAGACCAAAACCCTTGTACTGAGAGGAAAAACAAGGTCACGTAAGTAAAGTAGGCCCAGGTGAACTGTTTAAATGCTGTGCTGGGCAAACTGGGACAAGAGGCTCGGCTGTGGTTCTGGATCCATCCTAAAGGCTGGGCACCACGGTATGTGCCTGTAATCCCAGCAACTAGGGAGGCTGAGACAGAACGGTTGCAACACAGGGAAACACTGTCTTTTAAAACAAAGTAAAGTAACTTACTAAAGTCACTCAACTAGTTAGGATCAGGCAGGAAATAGAATCCCAGGCTCAGACCACTAACCCCTCCCACAGCAGTCTATTACATTGTCTGGGAGTCCACTACATAAACTTCCTCTTCTGGATCAGCAATCCCTGACCCCACTGTTAGTGATCAGATATTCCCACCCTATACTCCAAGGCACACTAACCTTCCTCTTTCAGGCTGTATTGTTCTTGCCTATTTAATCACCCTGACCTCGTAGCAGAACCTTATGTAAGTCCCATCAGGGTAGAGAACAAGCATTACTTGCCGTTATATTCAGAATCTAACACATGGTCTCTTAGTAAGTATTTTGAAAAACTGAGTAAATCAATGAACGAATGAATGATAAACATCTCCTTCAAGAGCAGCCCTTGAAAGGCTAGATGAGGCTTGGTATAACCAGCTGCTTTCCTCTATGCTGGCTAGGATGAGGCTTCTGGAAGAAAGAAGGTGGTTGATAGTTGATGAAGAGAGGCAGTAAATCCACATTTTGACGTGGACAGATGAGGCAAGAAGCCCAGTGGGTGTATAACAGCCTGGAGCACCGGGCTCAGACAGCGAGCTGCAAATGAAAGGGGCTGGAGGAACACCTGAGACCCACACTGTGCAGCTCACAATTCCCCTTGGGACTCACCATTTCCAGCAAACCAGGGCCCCACCTTCCCACGGACCATGAGTGTTTTCCAATCGGGAACTTCATTGCCATTGCCTGTGCCCTTCCCTTTCACCAAGCACAACTTCTGAGCCATTCATTTTCTTTCAGTACGCAGGGACCATGCCAAGAACTTCCTGTAGCTTATGAGTCATGGTCTCCAAGCGCAGAACATCTCCCAAGGGAAGCAAGGGCTGCAGGGCCCCCAAACCCTAAGGGAAGCTCTCCCCAAGGATGCACTGATTGAGAAAAAGCACCCAGGAAATGGCCCTGCTGGGATAAATTGTTCAGAGTGCCATGGAAACCTTACTGGGTCGCCAGGTCTAAAAGAACTCAGAGCAAGCAGAACACCAGGCACTGACCTGGGCTCGGGCAGCCTGACATTTGTTCTCAGGAGCCCCAGCTTGAGAGAATGGAATGGGAAAATGGACGTGAGATTTTTCTGCAAGCTATAAAGCACTGTTGCTACTAGCTGTTGTGGTTAAACAAAAATTAAACATCACACCCACAAGACATAATGTTCCCTGTCCTTTGTATTCCCTTCGAGTTCCATTTCCTAGGAAGGATCAACAAGGAGGGAGCACTCAGAATGTCACAACTGTGGAACTGAACTCAGCTGAATCTGCTGCAGGTAGTTGTTTCGTTTCTTCACTAATGGGAAGCTTCAAAGACCAGTACAAGATCTGCAAACCAGAACCCACAGAGACCTGCAAACCAGATGCAGAAATTGCAGCCCATTAGTTTTGCACATTTTGCAACCTGCCTACCAGTTGTCATCTTCCTCGAGTCCATCAACCAATACTTAGTCAGCACCTGCTGTGTGCCAGGACCGTGCTAGACATGTGGCTTCCAGATACAATCCAGAATCTTTTTCTCTCTTAAAATTCGAATGTGCTACCTACCTAACTCCAGCCCTGCACGTCAATATTCTCATCACTCCTCAGGCCCAGATGACGAAGCAGCAGAGATAGTTCGTCTGGGACTTACTTCCATTTCAAATGTTATTGCTCACTTCTGCTATATCTTTTTTTCTCTCTCAACTTTCTATAGAATCTCTTCTCTTTTACTTTTTACCTTCCGTTTCTCATACAAGCTGAACCCACTCACAAGGGGAACTAAAATTTTGACAAGAATCATAAGACTCTTTGCCCCTGAAGGTTTCAGTTTCCTTACCTGGAAAATGTGATTGTCTTTCTGGAATTTTGAGGTTCTAAGTTGCCAGAGCTTCACTTTTACTTATTATTTTTCAGGGCAGGGAAAAGCACCCAGACCACAGGCAAAGCAAAGATCTGCGATAATAAAACTGTCAGATGTCTGGGTTGCTCTGCTCCAGGCCCAGCGTGTAATAGTCTGAATTGCAAGAGACACTAGGAACAGTCCGTTCATGTCCAGAACAAGAAGAAACTATTAGGCTGGGGTGAGGCGAACACTGGAAAGTTTTTAAAGGACCAAGT
Source organism: Tupaia belangeri chinensis (assembly GCF_000334495.1). Classification (NCBI taxonomy): domain Eukaryota; kingdom Metazoa; phylum Chordata; class Mammalia; order Scandentia; family Tupaiidae; genus Tupaia; species Tupaia belangeri. The sequence goes on from NW_006198305.1 coordinate 1,091,688, forward strand.
TTCCCTAAGTAACTACCCTATTACTAGGTGTTTACCGAAAGGTTGACTCTAGCCTTAAATCAGGGTAGGAGTTCTGGGATGGCAGCAAGCCAAGGAAAACCAAGCAAAAAAAAAGGGGGGCAGATTTTATCCCTCCTTAGACCTGGCTTCAGCCAGTCAGCATCAATGCCTGGGCCCTGAAGCTTCTTCAAAAAGTGGGCAGTGGGGGACCAGCAGTTAGCATAATGGCTATGTCGCTGGACTCCCATGTAGTCAACCGTGATTCAAGTCCCAGACCCAGTGACTTAAACTCATGCTGGGCACGTGTGCTTGCATGCCCAAGATCCTAAAAGGAGAATGGAGGAGAAGGAATTGTGGCATGGCCACCCCCGCCCCCCCCCCCATGCCGGGAGGTGATTTCTCACTTTCTGTCTCTCTGCCTCCCTCTCTCTTTCTGGCGAGCGCACACGCCCTAAAGCAAAAACCTCTACATTAAAAAAAAAAAAAAAGTTGGGCAGTGGTAGCCCAGAACACAACCCACCTCCAACACTTGTGGAACAAGACAGATAAATGGAAAAACTAGTCATAGTCTTCTCTACCCTCACTAATTCTTGGAATGCCACTCTGAAAAATGGATAAACATACAAATAGCAAAGAGAGAATGGCTGAGAAAGACTAAGTTGATTTGCATTATAAAGGCAAAGACTTCCGGTCTGAAGAAACCACAGCCCTCTGAAAGAGAAGCAGAATGCCAGCCAGCCTTCATACCCTGGAGTCTGAGAAGGCCTAAAGGAGATGCCTGTGGACTCGGTGCAATCTGGGGGAATGTGCACTCAGAGAGGACTGTTCCTTGCTAAATACTGTGTAGTGTAATGCCCCATCTTCTGTGCCTTAACCAAGAATTTCGATAAAGACTCAAATCCCTTTACGGGTTTTCTTTTGAACTTGGAAGTGTATTTCATTGGAATACTACCCTTTGCTAAGACTGATGCAAAGTCTTACCCTGGTTACATTCTGCTGACATCTGGAGTAGTTGCACCTGAGATCACTTTAAACCTGGAATCTGCTGGGTGTGTTAGGGAAAGGAGCTTTGAAACAAAAGCTACTGGTTTCAATCGCTAAATGCATATGAAGGAGTTGTTTGGCCTCTCTGCTTGCTCATTTTGAAAAGAAAACAATGGTTTCTAAACTGATAGAGTACACATACGGTAGCAGAACCAGGAAGCAATTGAATCACTGTGAGAGGATTTTTACTTATTATTTCTCTATTTTTGGCAGAAGGTTTATGTGCTTGCTGGAGACAGAGAAAGACAGAGGGAAAGTAAGGAAGCCCTCCCCTCTACACACCCAGGAATATTCATTTCGCAATCCTCTGTCCTCCATTTCTCGTCCTTTCGGAACACTGGGCATGCACACATGTGCCCAGCATGTTTCTCAAGCCACTGGGTCCAGGACTCAAACTACACAGCTGGCTACATGGGTTCCAGCCATCTAAGTACCACACCTTAACAACTGCTGGCCTAAGAAGCTTTTCAAAAGTCCATGTAGCCAGGCCAGCAGGTAGCATGGTGGTTAAGATGCCGGACTCTCACATGGCCAACCAGAGTTTGAGTCCCAGATCTGGCAGGTTAAAAATCACACTGAGCACATGTGCGTGCATGTCCAAAATCCTAGGAGGTGAATGGAGGAGAAGGAATCGTGGTGTGGCCATCTCCCATGGGGAGGTGATTTCTCACTTTCTCTCTCACTGTCTCTCTCTGTCTCGCTCCAATGAGCGCACATGCCCTATGGCAAAAGCCAAAAAGAAAAAAATTAATAAATAATTAATTAAATAACTAAATAAATTAAAGAAAACCACACTGAACATGTGTGTGCATGCCCAGAATCCCAGGAGAACGAAGAAGGGATTGTAGTATGGCCATCCCCCCAAGGAGGTGGTTTCTCACTTTCCCTCTCACAGTCGCCCTCTGTCCCTCTCCAGCAAGCACACACACCCTATGGCAAAAACCTAAAAAAAAGTCCATGCAGAGCCAGGTAGTGGTGCAGTGGTAACACAACTGGACACACATGGAAAAATCACAGGTTCACATCCCAGGATCTCCCTGAGCACGCAAGGTGCACACACATGTATACCTATGATCTGAGCTAAGGCTGGAGGTAGACTGAGGTGTAGAGACCCTACTGGACATGTCTCTCTCATGCTCTCTCTCTCTGAAGAAATACACTTTAAAAATTTTAATGGTAAAAGCACACCTGCCCATAAAAAAGGAAGGCAGTGTTGATACATGCTACAACATAGATGAGTCTCATGTTGGGAAAAACTAGTTTGTACATTATAAAATGTACAGTGATTAAATATAAATTTAAACATATATAAAAATACAAATTATTTTTTAAAATATATAATCCAAAACATTAAAAAAGAAAGAAATGCATGCCTCATTTTTTTCATAATATGCATTTTGGGACCAGCAGATGGCATAACGGTTATGTCGCTGGACTCCCACGTAGTTGACTGCAGTCTGGGTTCCGAACCTGGTGACTTCAAACTCACACTGGGCATGTGTACGTGTGTGTCCAAGATCCTAAAAGGAGAATGAAGGAGAAGGGATTGTTGCATGGCCATTCCCCCTAGAGGGTGATTTCTTGTCTTCTGACTCTCTGCCTCTCCAGCAAACACACGTATCCTATAGCAAAAATCTCTCTTTAAAAAAAATCTTAATCTCTTTAAATAAAATAGCATAATATGCATTTTCTATGAGCGTTTTGAAGCTCCCATGTACATGTGCCCCTCATTAACCTCAATTTGACAGTCCCAGTGGGGGAAAATGGTCATGAGAATTCTGTAAGAATTTCTCCAGTTAATTCTAACAGGCACCTTCCCTGCCCCACATAAGAACCATTGACACAAGACCTTGCTCTTCAAAAAACAACATTTATGTTTATTGCAGCATTATTCACAATTGCTAAGACATGGAACCAACCCAAATGTCCATGAACAGATGCATGGATTGAAAAAGTGTGGCACATATACTCTATCAAATACTACTTGGCCATAAAAAACAAGACCCTGACATTTGATAGAAAATGGATAAATATAGGAGAGCTACTGCTGAGTGAAGCAAGCCAGGCTATGTAAGAGAGATATTCTATGTCTCCACTTAATATATACCAACTATCTACACTCTATGGTGGAAATGGAAAGATTAGAGGACATAGAAGCATTGAAAATGGTTATAGATACTGGAGAAAATGTGGGAAAAGGGTGGGAGAATGGGGAAAGTATAAGGAAATAAATTAAGGAGAAAAATAGGCAAGACATTTATGGGAGACAGAAATGAATTATTATCTGTTGATGATAATGTGTTTTGTATTCTCAACTGGACTGGTATAAAGTGTACTCATATTGGGTAAATTCAATTTACAATCAAAGTGATATATAGTGATTAAATGTATACATTTTTTTAAAAAATCAACCAGCAGCACCCATCCCTGGGAGCCTGTTGGACTTTCAGATTCTGAAGCCCCACTGTAGAACTATGATTTGTGATTTGAAGTTGGTGAGCAACTTAAAGTTTGAGAAGGACTGCTCTAGAGCATTCTGCAAACAGTGAGCGCTGCGCCCCACCCTCAAAGTTCTTTCCATTCTTATCGCTTTCATCCTTCATAAATCCAACATTTAATAGATGTTTTATGTCTGAGAACATTCTTACCTTCCTGAAACCAAATAATAGGAGGGAAAAAATAGCTTCTTTTCAAGTTAATGTCATTCCTTATTTGTTATAAACAACACTAATCAATGCCTTGACCAGATGTTAATGTGTGACTACAACCAAGAGTGAAATACCAGGCATTTAAGGAGTGAAGCCATCACCTCCCTTTCTAGATGGCCATTGGAGAATCCAAATGCCCATTTACCATGGCTAAGAGGCCTCCCCACAATCTGTCGTCTTGGTAAGCTGCCCCCACTATTTCTCCCAGTAATCTCACTTAGCACAAATATCAGATGGTTGGCATCATGCACTAGAAAACAACCTTCCATAAAAATATGGGACGCTTCCATATTTTGATGCTGCAAAGAGAATAATACAGCAGGGATCTGATTTCTAATTGGGCTGATTCTGGCCTGAAGGATAAGAAAAAATTATATTCTAAAAGCTGCCTTGGGGACTGTTAATGACAGAATCTAAAGGCTCCCCCACCTCCCAGAAGAGATCGGCACTGAATATTAACCTCAAGTATCTATATAATAAAGGCTTTATTTTTTTTCTTTTGCAATTTTTACTCTAAAACGTGGGAGACATCACTCTGATGTTAGAGATTTTTTTACCATCTCTAAACGATATTGTTTAGACAGCATTATGTTCATTTAGTGTGATCCTGTCTTATTAGGCAAGGCATTTAAAGAGCCCTGTCCACGCTGGTACAATGGTAATGCCATTGGATTCAGGGAAAATGTCCAGCCAGGGTTTGCCTCCTGGGACCTGCAAGAGTACACCGTGTGTGTGCATGTGTGTGTGTATGCCCATGATCCAGGGCTGGGTGAACTGCAGCATGAAAATCCTGTTGGAGGGATGTCTGTCTGTCTGTCTGTCTCTCCCTCCCCATCTCCCACAGAAGAAAGAAACACACTTTAGAGTCCTGTCTTGTTGTTACTCAAGGTGGCAATTCAACCCAGGATTCACTCTGGTCTTTCTTTGGTCCCATGGTATCGTCTCTGGTAATTTTTTTTTTTTCCTCATCAACACTGCCTCCAAAAGAAGAGCAAGAGAAAGGAAAGGTTACTGAGGCTAGGTTGATTAAGTCTCTGTTCCTTTGATGGTCTGCAGATAAGAGTTGACAATATTTCCATTTATGTGTGGTGATCCCCTTTGCATCAGAGAAGTTAAATTCATAAGAGGATTTTATATAAAATGGCAGATGAATTTTGAACCAAGTGAAAAAAATCAAACACTGTAGAAATTAATAATAAAAAAAAACATTCACCCTTCCCAACAGTGGGAAGTATCTAAACTCTGCAAAAACATGGAAAGCTTTTTTCACATATTGTTTTACTTAGGGTTGATATGGGAGGAGAAAGAAGAATGGAATCATGATCTCTAGGGCTTTCAGGCTAAAGATCTGAAGATACAACCTGAGGAGGGGGAAGAAAGGGAGGAGATGGCCTGGAGCTGGACAGACTGACCCGTGCTGATGGCCCCTGGGTATCAGATGAGGATGCTCCAGCGATAGCAGCAGAAGAGCAGCAAGTGATTAAGAGCCTTGTGATATCGTCCGCACACCGTGAAAGGCCAGGCGTACCTCTTCTGGCCCCAATTTCACCTCCCAAGATGCGAAGAAATACACGTTTGAACTGTGACGTTGGATGAATGAGAGTTCTTGCAGCCTAGATTCCCATTATCAGCCATTAGAGCCATTTACAGCAGAGTCTGAGTACACCACTGTGGATAAGTCATTATGAATAGCCGCATTAAACCTCTAAGAATCAACCCCAGAGATCTCAACAATTACCAAAAAGAGAAAAATAACTACATCCATCTGGAGAATTCTTGGGTGACAAAAAGTATTTAACCACATATCATCCAAATGTGCTTGCTTCATGAGCAGATTTAAATAACGAGACCCACTGAGGCTTATATTTCTATATGCAAAACAGTACATTACAGTATATGGCTGTTGCAAATTATGTACCCGGCCACTGGAACCCATGACTCTGAAGAAAGACAAAACTTGATCATTTATTTCTTCACTGTCATTTCTCCAAGGTGACGTGGGCTCGGTGGCACATAAAGCAGCAGAAAATATCGTGAAGAAACATCTGCTGTTCTCTCCGTGCTGAACGCAAGGAGGGAGTGCACTGACCAGTGACTAAGCTGTTTGTGTGAGAAGTGTTAGCGTCCACTTTGCCATTGAAATCACCCTGGCAGGAAGGTAAAGGTCAGAGACAATAGATCCTTCCAACTTGGCCCAGAGATGGAGTTTAGCTTGAGGCCGGTCAGAACCAGACTCATCTGGAATAGCTCCCTTAACCAGAGGTAGTATAGGTGGGGGACACATCAGTCACCCTCGGCAGTCAATGGCACTTTTGGGTATATGACGCAACTCTCCTTGGAGAAACAGAAAAAAAAGAATTTTGTATTGGGGGGAGATAATAAATTAAATGTCAGTGATGGAGTAAGAAAAGAACTCCTTCTGGGGTAAGTAGGTGCTGATTATAATTAGAGATCTGAGGAGAAAACAAACTGTATTTGGCAGCTTAAAGAAAAACACTCATATGTGTCAAGGTTAAAAAAAAAAAATCAATTCTGTTTGAAGTGAAAACTTGATTTGGAACCTGAAAGGTGGTTCTTGCTGGGAAGGAGAGAGAGAAGAAGTTAGAGTGGAGGTGAATATATGTTTCAGGCTAGTTGACTGAGTTAACAGTGGAAAATGAGAAAGTGGCTAAGCAAGGTGGGACCAGACTGAGAAGTTTTTTTTTTTGTTTGTTTTTGTTTTTTATCTTTTGATGGCAATGACATAAAAATTTTTACCTTGCAGCTCGACTTTACTCAGTAAGGAGAGGCAGCCTGGAACACCATGACAGGGATTCTCAGGCAGCGTTTGGGCTTTTGAGAAAAGATGAGCAATGTTGCCCTGGGAGCTGGATGGTGGTCCCCATGCATGCTGTCTGCTGACTCAGCCCTGTAGTAGAGGAGACTCTTTAGAAGTTCAAAAGTGAACTAACTCTAGTAAACAGACAGTGTGGATATCCACATACTTATTACAAGAGGTAAAATTGGCCCCTAAATCTTTTACATTTCAAATGTGCTCAAAGGGGACCAGCAGTTAGCGTAATGGCTATGTTGCTGGACTCCCACGTAGTCGACCGCGGTTCGCGTCCCGGACCCAGTGGCTTAAACTCACGCCGGGCGCGTGTGCGTGCGTGCCCAAGATCCCGAGAGGAGAATGGAGGAGAAGGGATTGCAGCGTGGCCATCCCCCTTGGGGGGGTGATTTCTCGCTTTCTGTCTCTCTGTCTCTGTCTGTCTGGCGAGTGCACGTGCCCTATAACAAAAACCTCTTCAAAAAAAAATGTGCTGAAAAACAGATGGCAATAATAAAAGCATCTTGAGTTCCACTTTCTTATTAACTTATTCAATGACTATCTTGGTGTACCTACCAGAAGGTTAGCACCAGAGATAAATAATAAAGACAAATTACTTCTGAGCTCCTAGCGTTCACAGTTTAGAGACAGACAAGCAAACTGACCACCAGAGGTACAGAGAGGTAAGTTTAGGATACTGGGGTAGGCTGAAAAGGGGCCCCCCCAAAAAGACATCTGCATCCCACTCCCTGGAACCTGTTATTGTTACCTTAGCTAGGAAAAAAAAAAAATCTTTATAGATGGGAATTGAGCCTGGATCATGGAGATGGACCTTAAAGGCAATCACATGTTCCTTATAAAAGAAGGACAGAGGGAGATTTGACACATGCAGAAGAGGATAAGGCAATGTGACCACAGAGTGATGCAACCACAAGCCATAAGCCAAGGAATGCTGGCAGCCACCAGAAGCTGGAAGCAAGGAACAGATTCTCCCTTAGAGACTCTGGAAGGCGTGTGGTCCTGCCAACACCTTGAATTCAGGCCAAGGATACTGATTACAGACTTCTGGCCTCTAGAACTGTTAACAGAATAATTTCCTATTGTTTTAAACCATAATTTTGTGATAATTTGTTACAACAGCCATAAAAACAATACAGATAATGTTGAGTGCTCATGGAAGAGTGACCTATTCAGGATTTGGGGGATTAGCTTGGAAACTGATATTCTGGATGATTTAGGCAAAAAAGATTCCTTAGAAGGCTATGGGGTTCTAAAGGTGGCTTCTATTGGATTGTCAGAAAAGGCATGAGGATTTGTTCTATGTTTTTCGAAGGTCATTTATTTATACAAAGATTAATTAATAATATATTGCTCATTTTGTTTGATAACCTTTTGCCATCTTTCAGTGAATTTCATAATTCCTCGTTTATAGAAGGATCTGTCTTTATTGGCAAAAGACTGAATAAGTTGCTGATTTACAGGTTCATCTGAATTGAACGTTATGCCACACAAGGAGTTTTGAAGAGAGCCAAACAAGTGGAAGTCTGATGGTGCAAGATCAGGCGAGTATGGTGGGTGTGGCACACATCCCATCCAAGTTCCCATCATTTTTGATGGGTAATCAAACCCGTGTGTGGCCTCACGTTGTTGTGATGGAACATAACTCCTTTACAATCAATGAACTCTGAACATTTCTGGATGATGGATTAATTCAAATTTTCCAGCTGCGGAGAGGACACATTCTAATTTATTCTTTGGTTCCTTGGTAGGAACTTGAAAAACACAACACCATGGGGACCAGCAGGGGGGCATGGTGGTTAAGGCACTGGACACAGAGTCTCAGACCTGGCGGCTTGCTTTCTCACTTTCCACCTCTCTCTTTCTCTCGCTGTGTCTCTCTCTGGTCAAATTTTTAAAATCAATCAATTAATTAATTGATTTTAAACATTTTAAAGGAAAAAAAAAGAAAGAAAAACACAACACCTTTAAAATCCCACCACACTGAGATCATAACCTTCCTCTGATGAACGTCTGCTTTTGATGTCATTTGAGGCGAATCATCATGTCAGGACCAAGACCATTTGCACACCACACTGTTGTAAACAATCCACTTCTCATCACCCGTTATCAGTCGTTTCAAAAAAGGATCGTTTTCCTCCTGTTTAATGAGCATATCACAGATGTTTATGCACATGGTCAAATTAACTTCGAGTTCATGAGGAATCCAAATACTACTTTATGGAAGTAATAGTAAATTTTGGCAAAAATGTGCAGTTTGGTCTTCCATCTTCAACTTGTAGAATCTCCAAAACTGAACCAAATCACTCATTTTTTTTAGAACGAAGCTAGAACTGTCAGCTGTGAAATGGCATAGCAATAACATAAATGCAAATGACTCTAGTACTTCCAAAAATGAACAAGTGCCATCTGTTGCAAAAACGTGTCAAGACTTTTCCTACAACCCAATATAAGGAGCTCATAGGATCTATAAAAGCTGGAGGAGCAAGCTCAGAAAATGGAAGGGACCCCAGAAGGCTCCCAACACCAAGTGGAAAGAAAAATCATCCAGGAAACATCTGCTCCTGCCACTGGAAACAAAATGAAATCTAGCTCTTACATCTTTGTGTCACTAACTCCTGATCCAAAGTTCCAGAAAATAGAATCTGATTGGATGACACTTGGACTGCTAGGGGGTGGGAAAAAAGAATGCCCTGATCTTTAGTTTCCTCAATAGGAAAAGGACTACAGGTTCCCACAAATACTTTACATGAGGGAATTCTTCCCCCAGTTTGGTAGGATTTTAAATGTTAACCACCAGGACGAATAACATTAACAACAAATAACCATATCAGGAAACAGAATTCAGTCTTCAGTGGATTTTGGGAAAGTGATCCGTAAGTGAGAACCTAAAGAACCAGCAGAATTCAGCCATGGGTATTTGTAGAGTTGAAGTATTTCGTACACATGCTCACTTACACACACACAAGTAATGCCCAAACACATTAATGTCTCAGCTGACTGACATGTTCAGTGCTAAACAGCTCATCAGTCCTCTCCTCTCATTTCCATGTCTCATTAATTCACTCCTGACCACAAAATATAAATCAATCCAAAGGGACTTAAAAGGAAAAAGGAGAAAATGCAGTTGAAACCAGGATGCCACATATGACCCTTCCAGACCTCTTTGTACCTATGCTCCTTGGGATTTTAACTTAGAATCCCCCATACACTATGGCCACCAAGAGCACACGGTGCCATTGCTACTATTAGTGAATGTGTATTACAGTGCTTAGCAACTCCACGCTGTTTGTGTGACTCCTTGCCTGGGCAAATATAACTTTGGCTCTCTGGCAAATGTAGCTGAGTCACAATTTTACTTTCATGAGATCAGAGAAAAATAAAAACATACTTTACCTATAGCTTGTATAGCTATGGTTGCCTGTAGCTCCTGAAATAAAGCAGGGCTCAAAGACCTTCAGGTAAGATGACTCAAAAGATCGAAAGGAGGGTAAGGAGGATGAATGCAGATGGCAAGTTTTAAGAACAGGCTGAAAATAAATCCAAATAACATCATTCTTCCAGAGAGGCAGAAAGATCCATCTAAGGGGTCAACCTGGGCAGTAGCATAAGTCTGGGATGTTCAGTAGAGTCAGTAGGATTTATGTCAGGCACAATAGGTCCCTTTCTATTGTTCTTTCTTTCTTTTTTTTTTTTTTTTTTGGAGAGGTTTTTCACTATAGGGTGCGTGCGCTCGCCAGACAGACAGAGAGAGACATAGAGACAGAAAGCGAGAAATCACTCCCCAGGGGGGATGGTCACGCCGCAATCCCTTCTCCTCCATTCTCCTCTCGGGATCTTGGGCACACACGCACATGTGCCTGGCATGAGTTTTAAGCCACCGGGTCCGGAACGTGAACCGCAGTCCACTACGTGGGAGTCCAGCGACATAGCCTTATGCTAGCTGCTGGTTCCCCCTTTCTATTGTTCTTAAGTCAGGTCTTTATACCTAGATGTTTCCTAGGAAGAATCTAATACTCATGTCCTATGGATAAGAATTGAAGCCAATTTACCAAACATTTAGTTAAAGCACACTCAACTATTTATAGTTATCTTATACTACTATAAATAAGCTCATAGCAACCAACTCCCACTTAGACCACTAGAATCTACCATTGCTTCCCACCCCTGTCTGATCCTTGGTGTTGGTTGGTCTCCCCCTTGCTCATTTGCTTCTTGCCCCATTGTCAAGGAAAGCACAATCAAGGGAAGTGGTCAAATGACAGTCCTTTCACTTGGTAGCTGTGTCCATGAGCAACTCTTTTTTTTTTTTTTTGAGACAATTTTTCTATTGGGTGCATGCACTTGCCAGAGAGACAGAGAGACAGAAAATAAGAAATCCCCCCGCAGGGGGATGGCCATACCGCAATCCCTTCTCCTCCATTCTCCTCTCGGGATCTTGGGCACGCATACACACACGCCCGGCGTGAGTTTAAGCCACTGGGTCCTGGACTCAAACTGCGGTCGACTACATGGGAGTCCAGCAACATGGCCATTACGCCAACAGCTGGTCCACATGAGCAACTCTTAAGAATCCCAGATTCCTTATATGTAAATCTCAAGAGAACAATTTAGTCAACTCTTGCATTCTGCTAACATTTCGATGTCTGAAACCCCAGCTGTGAAACTTAGCTAACATCCATTTGGTTACCTAAAGTGGAACAACACACAAACAGTCTAAAATAAATTAGCAGAGATTTTTTTTTTTTCCTACAGCAAAACGAAACTCAATATTGTCCAGCTATATGTCTGATCTGCCGCTCTCTTCATCTGCTGGCATTTCCTGGACTTTGAGCCGCACATGGACCTTGCCCCTGAGCCCCAGAGGTTGTTTATAATTACGAGTACTGCTGCCCTCTGCTTGCTTGTTCTTTAAAGAGGTGTTAACTCATGACAAGAAGCCTCAACACAACCCTCAGTTTATGCTGAGTGTTAGTTAAGTAAATAGTTAAGTAAAATTTTCAAATAGTTAAGTAAAATTTTCAAATTGCCCAAATAGTTAAGTAAATTGTTCTTCTTAGTAGAATGCTTTCCTTTAAATATTAAGTATTTTTAAATTTGTTCCAGTTCACTATTGATGCTTCTCATTCCCCTATCTAGCCTTGCAGGAGTATGTTTAGGTGCAGGATTCATTGTCTACAACTGCATAGAGTGTGGTGGCTATCCCTACTCCCATGGATGCTTCTTGCCCCAACATTCAGGGCTACACAATGTCCACCAAAGCTGGTTTCTAGATGTCCCCATCATCCGGAAAGTATTCACTTTATGTTAGCTGAGTAGCCATTATTAGTAAAATATGCCATTAATGAGTCACCCCAGACTTAATTGTTTGGGCAAGTCATGACTGACTAAACCACTTTGCAACTTGTGACCCAAGGATTCAGAGCCAAGGTGAAAGAAATGCTTTCTCTTCTTTGTAGCTTTAGGGCTAAATGCTCAGCCAGCTGGAATAGAAAGTCAACTAGTAACAAAGACAAATTTTAAATATCTTTCAACACAAATCCAATTTCTTATTTAAATGAAATGTCAAGTTGTTTGTTAAAAGGCTTTTATAATTCTTCAACATTGTATTAAGGCTCTCCTTAAGAATCTGTCTGTCTTCCCTTTCCCAACCTCTTACACTTGAATTTCTGCTCTTCTGGGACATTTCCCTTCTCCTCCGACACCTTGAATCCTGAGCCTCTGGTCCACCTTCCAAATCTACCCAATCATCAAGCTCTAATTGACATCACATGTCCTCTAAAGCTTCCTCTGAAGTGTACAACCCACATTAATCTCCCCTTCTCCCCATGTTTGTTGTAACAGCCCAGAAATAGCCCTAGTCCATTTATGTTACTTTGTGCTATTCTTCAACGAACAGAAAAATCTTGAATGAGTTGTTTAATATTGAGTATAGTCACTTTCATCACTCTGTCAAACCCAATATTAATATCTCATTAAGTATTTATGAAGTTACAGTCAGTATATTTGGGAATTTCATATTGAGTCTGTCTGTTTAATCAGAGGAGATATGCTATCATGCCAACAGAAACATTTCTTATGACGGAAAATACGTGTCCTCGAAACAAAACATGGCAGACTATGGGTGAGCATGTGGGATCTGTCTCTGCCAACTACAAGGCCAAAGGGGTGGCCCTACAATATTATTTATTATAATAATAATAATAATGATAACTGCTACCATATAGGAAGTACTTACCATGTGCCATCTATTGTGTGCAACTTTTGAAATACTATTCAATTTCATTTGATTCTTACACAATCTGATAATTAAGGTAATAGTTTCATTTTCCAAATGAAGAAACGGAGGCATGAAGAGTTTAGTGTGCCCAGAGTCATACAATAAATAATGGTTAAGCAAAGAATAAAACCAGGTTTCATAAAACTAGAAGGTTACATGAGTTGAGGTAAGGAGGCTCTCTTGGAAAAATAATTTGGGGGGTACTAGCTTGTGTTTAAGGCACTGGACTCCCATATGGCCAGCCACAGTTTGAGTCCTGGACCTGGTGGCATGCTTTCTCACTTTTCCTCTCTCTCTTATGTATGTGTCCTATAGCAAATTAAAATAATAATGATGTAATAATAATAAATAAAATAATTCTTAAAAAAAATTAAGTATACCAAATTAGGTAAAACAGTGACTATTCAGAAAGAAGCAGAAACCAGAACTAATTTTTGACCCCAAGATATGCAAGTCTTTTTCTTCTAAGAAGGCCTTGGAGAATACTCCTGAAACGCCCACAGAGAAAACGCTTTCTGGTTGTCACCTGGCTTCCAGCTAGAACATTCTGTACCATGCCAATGACCAGCCTCTGAGACTGAAGAGCAATAGTTGATGCTTAATCTGCCTCTGGGCAGACATGGGGTGGAACCTGAGTCTGCTCTTTTTCCAAGTCCAGATCTCAGGTGCCATTTTGGTGCTCAGCACATTTTAGAGACCCAGGCCTTGCATGTTACCCCCCTTAATCACTCTTCCCCACACCACACAGAGCATTTTCTTCATTATTTCTTCAGTCTCTATTATTACCTACAGTTACATTATTTGTGTATTTCTGTGTATATTATCAGTTTCTCCCACAAGACCTTGAACTCCATGAGATCAGAACTTTGTCCATCTTTGTTCCTCAACACTTAGCCAGATATTTATAAATATCTGTTGACTAAATGAAGTAACAAATGTTGGCTGAATTAATAAATTAAAATAGTTTTGGTTTAAGATAGGTCAAAGCTTGGAGCCACAGTTTGAGTCCTGGACCTGGTGGCATGCTTTCTCACTTTTCCTCTCTCTCTTATGTATGTGTCCTATAGCAAATTAAAATAATAATGATGTAATAATAATAAATAAAATAATTCTTAAAAAAAATTAAGTATACCAAATTAGGTAAAACAGTGACTATTCAGAAAGAAGCAGAAACCAGAACTAATTTTTGACCCCAAGATATGCAAGTCTTTTTCTTCTAAGAAGGCCTTGGAGAATACTCCTGAAACGCCCACAGAGAAAACGCTTTCTGGTTGTCACCTGGCTTCCAGCTAGAACATTCTGTACCATGCCAATGACCAGCCTCTGAGACTGAAGAGCAATAGTTGATGCTTAATCTGCCTCTGGGCAGACATGGGGTGGAACCTGAGTCTGCTCTTTTTCCAAGTCCAGATCTCAGGTGCCATTTTGGTGCTCAGCACATTTTAGAGACCCAGGCCTTGCATGTTACCCCCCTTAATCACTCTTCCCCACACCACACAGAGCATTTTCTTCATTATTTCTTCAGTCTCTATTATTACCTACAGTTACATTATTTGTGTATTTCTGTGTATATTATCAGTTTCTCCCACAAGACCTTGAACTCCATGAGATCAGAACTTTGTCCATCTTTGTTCCTCAACACTTAGCCAGATATTTATAAATATCTGTTGACTAAATGAAGTAACAAATGTTGGCTGAATTAATAAATTAAAATAGTTTTGGTTTAAGATAGGTCAAAGCTTGGAGAATTCACAATGGAAAACTTTTTTTGTTTGTTTTTTACGTTTTTTTTTTAGAGGTTTTCGCTATAGGGCGCGTGCGCCCGCCAGAAAGACTATAGGGCGCATGTGCTCGACAGAAAGACAGAGAGAGACAGAGAGATAAAAAGTGAGAAATCACCCCCCAGGAGGGATGGCCACGCTGCAATCCCTTCTCCTCCATTCTCCTCTTGGGATCTTGGGCACGCACGCACACATGCCCAGCGTGAGTTTAAGCCGCCAGGTCCCGGACTTGAACCACAGTCAACTACATGTGAGTCCAGCAACATAGCCATTACGCTAACTGCTGGTCCCCGGAAAATGGTTTTTGACAGCTTATAGTAATCTGAAACAATGTGTTCATGTAATCTGCTTAAAAGTAAATTTAAATTTTCCACAAATCATGTATTACATTAAGCTCATTTTTCTTAGCAACTGTTGAATATTTCAAACCAAAGTGCAATCCATAGTTCTTGAGGAAGAGTTATTACTCATTCCTTACAGCAACTATAATAAGTTCATTCAAAATACAACATTAAAAAATTATCTTTATCAGTTGGTAATCAAAAGTTACACCACATATGCTTTAGAAATCAACTAAAAGAGCTAACAGTAATACCTTCTTTTTTCCAGTGATAGGTTATTTTTTACATTAAAAAATGTATGTTTTGCACTTTCATGGATGACTTGAAAAATCATTGGGAAATCAAAAAAGGAGAGATGTTAATGTGTAGACAGTGAATTATATAAGAGAATTGCACAAACTCTGTTTAAATTTTTTTTCACACTGGTCTATTTGAAAGACTATTTCATTTTTTATTCTTATTTTACATTTAATGGATAGAATTAAAATATCAAAATAATACAATTTTGTTTTCTAAAAGTTACATAATTGTCATTGAGGAAAAATACGGACTACATAAAGTTATTGTACAAGAAAAACATTTGAGGTTAAAACATCTTTTGTTTTCAATTCTTCTGTTAAGTATGAAGAAAAACTTTTGAGAGTCACAAAAATTCATTTGATATAACTCAAAAGCCATTTATAATTTCTTAATCATAGCAAAATAATAGAAAGGAATATTCTTAATCTGAAAAAAATTTAAAAAGTCCTAGAGCAAACCCCAAACATCTTAACAGTAAATGTTAAATATAGTCCCTTTAGAGCAGAAAAGTAAAGGATGTCCATTATCACTAATTCTACTCAACGCTATACTGGAGACTTTGCTGGTGCAATAAAACAAGAAAAAAACTGCGGGCTGAATGATAGTGTAGCAATAAAACACGAAGCTCTGTGAGGCTCTTCCACATGAAAAGGTTTCAGGTTCATGGCTGGAGACCTCCCTGAGTACACCAGGCATGCACTTACCCATGATCCAGGGTTGGTTGAAACAGGGTGCATCATGCTATCAATAAACTATTGGGAGTGATCTCTCTCTCTCTCTCTCTCTCTCTCTCTCTCACTCACTCATGGAAGAAGTAAATAAAATTATATAATGGTTACAAATATATAACAAATTTATCATCACTTATAGGTAATATTTTTGTCAACATAGAGAATCCAAGGAGAGTTTACAGAAAAACGATCAGTAAGTTTCTGAGATTCAAAAGCAGTAAGTGAAAATCTATTACTATTCTATAGTCCGGCAGCAAATAAGTAGCAATAGTAAATTTTAATATCATGTTTTCTACAACTAATAAATATATAGTACCAAGGACTAAATCCACAACGTACTTATATTATTTTTGTGGGGAAAGAATCACAAAATATTGTTGAAGGACACTACAGAAAAGCAGAACAAATCAAGGAGTATCCATTGTTCAAGGATGGGAAGCCTTAATATCACCAAGAGATCAAGTGTCCTGAAATAAATCTATAAAATCAGTGAATATACAATCCAACCAAGAATATTCTTTGTACAACTTGACAAGTGGATTCTCAAATTTATATGAAAAAACAAGAAGCCAAAAATAGCCAAAGTTTGTTGAAGAGGGACATATGTAGATAAGAAGTTACAGTAATTACTACAGCACAGTACTGGTGCAGAGATGGCCAAACATGTCAATGAGAGATAACAGAGAGTACAAAAATAGAACTAGGATCTAAAGAAGCTTGATTTTTGCCAGAGATAGCATAAAAATCATCAGAAGAGACTCAATTACTCAGTAAATGGTGTTGGAGTAAGTGATTATTCATAGGGAGAAAAAAAGTAAAATTAGGTCTTTATTAAAGAACATACATAAAAACAAATTTTGTATTCAACAATTAAATATGAGAAAAGCAAAACATTAAAGCTTTTATATTAAAATATAGAAAAATAGATTTATGATCCTAGGGTAAGGACTTTTTTTTTAATTATTACTTTTAATTTGACCAGAGAAAGACAGAGAGAGAAGGAAAGTAAGAATGCAAGTCACCAAGTCTGGGACTCAAACCAAGGTCGGCCATGTGGGAGTCCAGCATCCTAACAACCACACCACCTCTGGCCTCAAGAATGTATTTTTTTAATTTATTTTTATTATTCTAAGAATGTATTTTTTACCCAGAACATAAGAAGTGAAAAACACAGGGAAAGACTGAATTTAAATACCTTTTTGGGCTTTCTTTGTGCCATTTCAGGTACCAGTTAGAGTGTGTTTTGCTGTGGCTGTTCCTGAACATTGGCGAAGGGTGAAAGAAGCTCTCCCTGGCCTCAGGAGACTCCGGGGAGTTGGACTGATGTGGGAGCAGCAACTCAGAATTATTTACAGAGGCCAGTAGATGGCATAGTGTTAAGGTGCTGGACTCCCACATGGCCTACCATGGTTTGAATCCTTGCCCCATCACCATAAAAATCATGCAGGGCACAAGTACATACATGCCCAAAATCCAAGGAGGAGAATGAAGAAGGGATTACAGTGTGAACATCCCTCCTGGCATTTGGGAACTACTAACATATATGCAAAGAAGTATGCTTCCTTTTTCTTTCTTTCTTTCTTTTTTTTAACAAAGATATCTGCACTCTCTGGCAAAAATTAAAAGCTCTGAAGCTATGATAGTAGAGAGGTTTCTCAAAGACCTACAAATAGAACTATCATATGATCTAATAATTCCACTCCTGGGTATCTATCCAAGGAATAGGAAAACGCTCAGTTGAAAAAGTGCTTGCACATCTCTATTTATTGTGGCACTATTCACAATTACTAAGACAAGAAATCAACTCAAATGTCCATGAACAGATGAATGGATTGAAAAAGTGTGGTGCATATACACTATGCAATACTACTCAGTCATAAAAAAAAAACACAGGATACTGGCATTTGATAGAAGTGGATGAATATGGAAGATTTACTGCTGAGTGAAGTAAACCAGACTATGAAATAGACATATTGTATGTCTCCATTTAATACATACTGAATGCCTGCACTCTATGATGGAAACTGAAAGATTAGAGGATATAGATGCATGGAAAACAGTGTGGATAGTGGAGACAGTGTGGGAGGAGGTGGAGAGGTGGGGGAGTTGAGAGGAAAGGAATCAAGGGGAAAAATGGCAAAGCAAGACATATAAGGGGCACAGAAATGGAGCATTGTCTGTTGATAACATAAATGATATCTTTAACTACCCTGTTGTGCAGTGTATTCATGCTGGAAGAGTTCATTTTATAAGGTGTGGTGATGTACAGTGATTGAATATATAAAATAAATATTAAAAAATTTTTAAAGAGAGAAAAAGTAAAACAAAATAAAAACTTTTTTGAGTATCAAAAGACAGTATTAACAAAATGAAAATACAAGACACTTGATAAAATATTTGCTACACAGATGGTAAAAGGTTAATATTTGGAATTCATACCCCAAAAAAAAAGAAGAAAAGGAGAAATTCCCATGTTTAAAGTTGGGCAATTCTCAGAGGAAAAAGTCTGTATAGTCAATTTAAAAAGGCAATATATTCAATTTTTTCTGTAGTTCAGAGAATGCAAGATAAAATAACACTAAGATACAATATCACTCTTGCACAGTTTAACAAAAAACACTTTGGAGAGTAAATTTTCTATAAACATGGACATACATTAGGGCTGGGCAATTACATTTCTAAAGAATGTCTTGTCTATGGATGTAGAGATATACACAAGAATAAATTTTGGAGCACTTTTTCTAAAAGCAAAAAAAAAAAAAAATTGCAAGCAGCCTAAATGTCAACAGGACGGGGAAAAAAATGAATAAATTGCAGTATGCCTATACAACTGAATACTCTTCAGCAATTAAAATGAAAAATAAGCTACATGTCAACATGGACACATTTTTTTAAAGTATGTAATGTTGAGGGACCAGCAGATGGTGTAATGGTTACATTGCTGGACTCACATGTAGTTGACCGTGCTTTGAGTCCCAGACTCAGCGGCTTAAAACTCATGCCGAGCCTGTGTGTACATGTCCAAAATCCCGAGAGTAGAATGGAGGAGAAGGGATTGTAGTGTGGCCATACCCCAATGGGGGGGAGGGTGATTTCTCACTTTCTGTCTCTCTGTCTCTCTGTCTTTCCAGTGAACACACATACATTCTATAGCAAAAAAGAAAAAAAAACTCTCAAAAAAAAAAAAAAGAAAAATATGTAACATAGAAAGAGTAGGTTGAAAGAATATACAAGGATTTTCTTTTTTTGATTGTTTGTTTTAAGAATTATTTTATTTTATTTATTTATTTTAATTTGACCAAAGAGGGACAATGAGAAAGGGAGAAAGTGAGAAAGCAAGCCACCAGGTCCGGGACTCAAACTGCAGTTGGTCATGTTGGAGTCCAACGCTCTTAACCACCACAACACCTGCCAATCCTGATACACAGGGTTTTAACACATAGTTTTATAGCCTGAAAAACAATATTATGAAAATTTTATGGACAAATAAGTGTACAGTAATAGTATGTAAACACACATGGGATGATAAGTACTGAATTCAAGATAATGATATGTGGGAAGAGGAATGCGATCACAATGGGGTTCACTGTGTTAGATTTTATTTCTCATGAAAAAATATCTGAAGCAATCACAGCAAGATGTTATAATTGTGTAAAATTGTGTAATGTAGAGGAGGCAAAATTTTACATCTACTTTCTTAAGAGTTTTCTAGCTGAGAATTAAATTGACATAGGACAGACGAATAGGAGAAAAGCATACATTTGTATTTCATGTAAGTTCTACATGGCATATGAGCCTTCGTGAGAAAATGAAGACCCACAGACACAGAGTTGAACACCCGTATACTAAACTGGACAAGTGACAAATTACAAAAACAAGACACATCAAAGGGGCTCAGGCTAGGGTAACTGATTGTGTAGAGAAGCAACTAGAAAGACAGGGTTAGTTTAACAAAGGTCGTGTGTACAGACTTCCCTCAGTCCGAACAGTCTCAACTTCCCATTCTTGATAAGGACGAAATTTTCCTTCTAATATAGGGAGAATTTCTTTAACACAGGAATTTCATCTCCTGCTTTTTGAAACCAGATGGGGCCAGAGTGATCTTGCACCTGCTGTTTTGCATGTGGCTTTAACTCAAAATGGTCAATATGCCAGAGCAACATATTTCATGGTAGCATGTTCTTAATTCCTTCAGTAGTTACTGTATTTCCCTATGTACACTTTTTTGTATATTTAAAGGATTTTATAGTTTTTAAAAGAGGAAATGCAAACAAATGTTGAATACTTGTCTGGTGAAAGAAGTAACACTGGGGAAATAGACAATGATATAGGTGATCAAGTCACTAATGAATTAAAATGTGTTCATTCATGAATGAACACATGTGACTATGATGTACGGATGACAAGAAGAAGGGGGCTATCAGGCACCATCATCTAGTGGCATGGGCTTCACAGGGTCTGAATGGTAGCCTGTTATCAACATTAAGCAGCATTCTTTTACTTCCAGAAGTTTCCTCAGTTCAGGAACCACTGAAGGTCTTTATATAGAGATTATTAATCAACTCTATTAGTAAGGTGCGCCAATAAAATGATCTCTGTTAACAGAGATTTCTGCTTATGACTTTAGAGCCTGGCAGTGGTTCTAAACTTGTGGTTACACTGGTGCCGCCTGAAAATTCCAACCTGAGTCAACAGTGAAGGAGCACGTTGTGGCAATGCAGCAAGGAGAAAATTGGATTCTGTCCTTTTGGACGCGTTCCCAGGGAGACAAGGAAATCCGCTCTGAGAAGGAATAAACCTGAGCCAATCTGATTATCTGAACATTTAATAGTTCTCTATAGAAGCAAGTGAAGCTCTGAGTCCCAGCGGGAGTACTCATTTCCAACAGAGCATCCCCTCAAAATTTGAGTTTGTTATGTCTAGCAATGTCTCACCTGGACTTGTTAACGTGTCTAGGTTTCTATGGATTTCATCCACATCATACAGTGTTGGCAAACATCAGTTAAAAACTACATTTTTTACCGACTGGCAGTAGAAAATACCAACACAGACCTGAGCAAAAAATCCTGAAACACAAAATGACCTCATCAACACTTGAAGCAAAGTAGAAGTTTTAAGCTTTTCTGGATGTATTTTATGAGTATGTCCAGCTAGCAGGCTTACTAGCAGCCACACAGACCAGAGAATTACAGCATCTCAGGGTATCCAGAGAAATATAAATAATGAAAATAAAATGCAATGAATATCAGAATCAGTGATATTGTTTTACTCAAGATTTGGGAAAGACTTAGACACAACACTAAGTCTAAAAATGTAAGATAAAAGGATAAAAACAGGGACCAGCAGGTAGCATGGTGATCGAGGCACTGGACACTCCCACATGGTCAACCATGGTTCAAGTCCTAGACCTGGTGGCTTGCTTTCTCACTTTCCCTCTCTCTCTCTGGTCAAATTAAAATAAATGAATGAATAAATAAAATTAAATAATAGTTATTTTTAAAAAGTATAAAAACAATACAATATAGTTTCATCCACTAAAATTTGGGGGGAAAGGTTGAGGTGGGCAATTTTTAGAAAATCTATAATAAAATTTGGGACCAGCAGTTAGTGTAATGGCTATGTCGCTGGACTCCCACGTAGTCAACCACAGTTTGCGTCCTGGAACCGGTGGTTTAAACTCACGCCAGGCACGTGTGCATGCGTGCCCAAGATCCTGAGAGGAGAATGGAGGAGAAGGGATTGCGGAATGGCTATCCCGGGGGGTGATTTCTCGCTTTCTGTCTCTCTCTCTCTGTCTGGTGAGCGCACACACCCTATAGCAAAAACCTCTCCAAAAAAAGAAAAAAGAAAGAAAATCTATAATAAAATTTACAAACTGAAATTTCTTCATTTGGCTTAGGACACTTGGTGAACTGTTAGAAAATGGTCAAAGACAGACTAAAGCAGAAAGAAGAAAAGGGAGGAGTCAAAGAAAAGAGTGCAGGAAGGAGAGAAGCAAGAATAAAAACGTTCCTGGCCAGAACGAGATAGCTAGACTTATTAGTAAAGAGGTAAAATTTGGGACCAGTGGGTAGCACAATGATTAAGGCACTAAATTCCCACATGGATGACCATGGTTCAAGTCCAGATTTGGCAGCTTGAAAATCACCCTGCGTGCATGTGTGTGCATGTCCAAAATCCCAGGAGGATAATGTATGAGAAGGGACTGTGGCATGGTCATCCCCCTAGGGGGTAATTTCTCACTTTCTTTCACTGTCTCTTTCTCTGTCCCTCTCCAGCGAGTGCACACTCTCTATGGCAAAACCTTAAAAAAAAAAAAAAAAAAAGGTAAAATTTAGTGTAGAATATAGAACCCAAGAAAATGTACAAATATCTAGTGTCTTTTGAGGGTGATAAGATCTCCTCAAATTTAATCCTTTTGTATAATACAAATATTAAAATGGACTAAATAGAGAATGAGTAACTAAAACACAATGTTAATGATTGTATGTAGCTTTACAAGCTGAAACTAAAACGCATATAAAACAGCAAAAGATAAAGAACAAGTCAGTACAAATTTCAGTCAAACACATAAGGCCTTCCAATAATATGGCAAGATTTATTACAAAGTTATGTTAACTAAGAAAGCATTGTTTTTCTTCATGGTATTTCTTCAGGGTTAGGGCAATATAAAAGAATACAAAATGGAGAACTTATCCATGCAACTGTTCAAACTTAAAATAGGACAGAGGTGGTTAAATACTACATTCCAGTCTGGAGGAGGGGATGAAGTTGTTCAATAAATATGTAATAGGACAATTAATTATCTAAGCAAGAAAAAAAAAATATATATATATATATATTCCTATCTAGCATCACTTGTAAAAGTAAATTCTAAGGGAATTAACAAACTGAATATGAAGGACCAGCAGGTGTTGCAGCGGATAAGGTGCTAGACTTCTACATGGCTGACCACAGTTCGGGT
Organism: Tupaia belangeri chinensis; assembly: GCF_000334495.1. NCBI lineage: Eukaryota > Metazoa > Chordata > Mammalia > Scandentia > Tupaiidae > Tupaia > Tupaia belangeri. The sequence goes on from NW_006198305.1 coordinate 1,114,664, forward strand.
CCTAGACCTGACAGCTTGCTTGCTCTCTCTCTCTCTCTCTCTCTCTCTCTCTGGTGAGCACACATTCCCTGTAGCAAAATTTAAAAATAATAATAATGAAAAATAAAATTAAATAATTCTTTTTTTAAAAGGAACTGAATACAAAACAATGTTTAAAACTTTTAGAAGATATTATCAAATCTCCTTATGACTTCAAGACAGGAAAGGATTTATTTAATAAGTAAATAAATATACACATAAAAT